>NC_044573.1:59690492-60002158 GCF_901933205.1 Camarhynchus parvulus | reverse complement strand
ATGTGCCTGAGGAAAGATGTGGGAGACATCTCTGCTAGTCATATATTTACAGAGTTTATTAAACTGCCACCTCTGCTCGGAAGAATGAAACTCATTCAACTTTGTGAGGCTGAATATACAAGACAGAATTGCATCCCATGTCAAGGGTGACAGAACCAGGCTCCTTACGTGAGAGGATCTATGCAAAGAAGAGAAATTGCTTCTTTGGAAATATTTTGAAGGGAAGAATTTCCAGAAAGGGTTGATAGGCCTTTGAGTTTTTTCACTAGATCCCAAATGCCAGTGTAGGATATCCAAAAGAATTTTAGATTTGTTGGGAAAGTTACTGCCATCCCACTTTGTTCACATCCATCCAAACACTTACAGCAACATGAGGACACCTTTTTTCTAGGCTATCTCAGCCTCTCCTTGTAAGTCAGACTCTCCATGTGCTCAACCATCCTCATGGGCTTTTGTAGGACTCACTGCAGTATGTCTACATCTTTCTTGCACCAGGCAGCCCAGAACAGACACAGTAATCCAGATGTGGCCTCACCAGTGCTGAGCAGAGAGAAGAGTTGCAAGTCTTTCTACTGCTGGCACATCCTGCCACTGCAGCCCAGAAGGCTGTTGACTTTCCTCTCCTCCTTTCTTCTATAGAAACCTGGTACTTTACTGAAGGAAATCATGGTAGTAACATATCATGCCTTTCAGAAATCCAGCAGGTGACAACATCACATTCAGAAGTAAAGTAAAAAAAAGAGAAAAAAATCAGTAGAATACAGAAAGAAATTCTTTTATTCAAATACCAGTCTGCTGAAACAAATGGGACTGTTTTGAGCTGCCAAAAGAGACATACAGATTTTTTTTAAAAAACGCTTAATATGTATTTAAAATACCCACAAGTGATGTGACAGCCACTTTTGTACACACCTGCAAGCCTTATTAACTAGTGATATGCAAAACATTGTATGCTACATATGCATGGAATCAAAGTACTGTAAGTGATATTCTTAATAGTTAAATTGTAACTGATTTTAACAAGGATGAACATTTATATTGAATAAATTAATGTGAGACAATATTAAGAAATCCTAAATTAATTTGCATTAGTGAAAATTAATCATTCAGTAGAATTTTAATAGACAAGTCTGAAGACACTTTACTGTCTGCTTGAAAAGTCTTTTGCTTCAAAGGATACTAAGGCATTTTTGGAGTTTTTGCTTTTTAACTCCTCAATAGAACTAGAAATAGGGTATGTCCAGGCTTTCTAAATATATTCCCTTTCTCCACCCTGCTGATTTCTGGATATGCCACTCTGATCAAGCTGCTGTTGACTCTGGAAACCCCTGGCACATCAACTCTGTGTTTACATATTCTTGATAATTTTCCCTGGAAGTCAAATCACTGACAGAGGGTTATGGACCTATCCTAGGTGGTAGGGATGACATGGACACTAATTCTTCAGATCCAGATCTTCTGTCTACCATTCATGGCTGCATTTTCAGCAAATTGCTGAATATAATGCCTTTAGTGTGATTCTGGACATTAGCAGTACAAGGGGTTATGGAGATGGCAATGCTACATAATTTAGGCACTCCCAGGCCTTGTGAGTGGAGTGGCTTTGCTTTCCAGGGCAGATTACATATTGTGCAGTGGTACTAACTGTGGTTTTTCCTCATGTGAAAATACTGGAATAAGTTCCAATATCACTGGATGGAACGTGCATGGGCTCATCTGGCTCTTGGTGCTTGACCAGAGGTGGCAACTGAGGTGGTTTTACCTCAGAGACACCTTTGGCTGGCTGTATGTTGCAGCTGGCACTTGGAACAAGCCCAGGCAAGCAGGAACTCAGTTTTACCTCTGGTGGAAAGGCTTTAGGCGAGGGTGAAGGAAAAAGGAGACAGGTCCTGCTGGAGGGTTTTCATCCAGAGCTTTATTTCTCAGTCACAGATCTCTGAATCTTGCAACAGCTCCAACAGAACAAAGAACTGCGTTGTCCCCGCGTCTTTTAAGCCCAGGGAGAGGGGGAGGGAAGGGGTAGGTATGCCACCAACCAGGTGGGAGGGGGGAAGTCTCGGGAGACAAGTGGCACCTGGATAGCCCAATGTTGCCAGGGCTGAGAAGCATCTTTTGAACTTTGGCCAATCAGACGATGTCCTTGCTGGAAGGTTAAGATTGACGGACAGCTCTCAGCAGGAGGCAAGGGGAGGGGAACGGAGAAAGTATTGGCACACCTGGGAAAGGAACTGGGATAGCTGAAACAGTATATTACATCACAATGCAACATGAAAAGTTTCAAAATCTGGTCATTTCCAGTTTTGAGCCTTAACCTGAAGCAGGTAAGACTGGCTAAAGAAATGAATGTCCACCTTAGACAATCCTTTATTACCCTTTCCTTCTCAAAAAAACCCTCCAAAAACAACAAAACCAAAACCCAAAGGAAGCCACCATGCAGCTATTTCAGTAAGGGATGTTCCTTTTGCATATGCCCTACAGAGGTTCAGGAAATAACCAGAATTTCGGGCGCAATAAGAATGAAGGATTGGACTTGGCATCGTTCTCTGAATTCACTAATAAATATGTACAGAAGAGCTTTGTCCCTTCAAAGGATCATGAGACATTAGCTGGTTTGACTTCTTATTTAGGACAAGTAAGCAGTTTCGTTTTGCAGGGGATTATTATAGCTAAATTACAGCCTTGTATGCTCTCCATGAGTCGAGAAGGACACTTTCATGAGCAGCTTTTTCTTACAGTTGTGGTCAATCTTGATGTGCCAAGGACACAACTTCCTACTTGTTTCCAGTTAATTTCAGAATTATTTTCCTTCAGATGTCTCTGAAAACAAACACAACATAATGACAGGGTGAAACAGGAAATTTTATATTTGGATTTAAAAATTGCACAGAGAGTACAGGTGAATGAGCTCTTGAGATAAATTAATGGCTGCGAGTTAGGGCTTGTCTGTGCCATGAAATGGTTTGTCAGTACAATTACACAGCAATTCGAAGACTACAACAAAAATAAAGCTAATATATGACTCCAACACAGCTATGCCAGCAACATTGCTTAAGTATGTGAAAGTCTTACCAGTAAATTTTTCTTTTACTGGTATAGTTTGTGCAGTTCAGGGAAATATTTAACCTCCACTGGGCAAAAGAGCTCATTTAGTCAGCATAAACTGTGACTCCATCAAAAAGTTTTCCTAGTGTATCTCCAGTGTGATTACAACCATGGTGTCCCCTGTGTCATATTCTGGTCTGACAGACATAGTAGAAGAGATACCTTCCTCTTGGGGAGTGGCTTTCCAAAGGATGTGCCCTGTGACTAATGCAACAGAGCTGCAGGCCTGGAGGGAAGTTAATTAATAATTTAATTAATCTTTAATGGCAATATGCCAGTGTGCCAGATTTCACCAGTGGGCTGTTTTCCCAGCTCTGCCAACTATAAAAACATGCTTGAATATGCTCCGTGGGGGAATGGGAGGGCTTGTTTGAGAAGGAAGAACTTATAGAGCATCTAGATAATCATGGTAGTCTTCCCTGCCCTAAGGGTCTCTGAACCTTCAGCTGCTTTGAGACAGGTCCTTTGAAGTCCTGCCTGAGTCAAAGCTAAGATTTGCAGCTCTTAGAGCAACACACTGTTTATTTGCCCCCTCTTGACTCTTTCTTCTCTCTGTAATCACCATTGATTACAAACTGGAAAAAAAGCTTCACTTCTCATATCAGAGAAAAGTGAAAACAGCAGGCAGATGAAAAATTATCTAGCCATGAAAATTAGCAGGGTAGATGATGCCCACAAATCTGCATTGGAAGTTACTTAGGAAGGGGACTTTCAAAACTGCTGAGAACACATAACTACAGTCATGAATTTGGGTTCCTCACTCCAGTATAACCAAGGCTACAAAACCTGCAAAATCTGCCTCAACCATAGAAAAGCCCAGAGACTTTTCTGTGAAAGAAACAGCTCACTCAGAGGGTCAGTGGCATGACAGCTCCAAAGAAATGTCCTAGAAAAACAGTAAAAAAGGATTTATCAAGATGCACTGGGGTCAGAAAGGGTGATTTTCATTTATAGCACTGTCTTTAGATTTCAAATATGAGGTAATCTGCATCTCAGCACAATCAAGATGAAAAATAGAGAAAAAAATTGCACCTTAATATGTTTCATACAATTAGTTTAAAAAAAAGTACAATTGAAAATAAAGAAAACTACTTTTCCAAACAAAACCACCTCAGCTGTTCAGTTCATGAGAACAGGAAAACACAGCTGTGTAGCTTTTTCATTCCTTACTGCATTTCACTCTCTTTTCTACTTTTCCTTTTTTTGTGTCCTATTTAATAAGCACAGAAACTTGGTTAGCTGACACCATTCCTTTTCTGGCATTTGTGTGCAGTTTAAGTCCAGAAAGCAACCTTCTGAAACAACCTGACAGCAGTACTTATTTTCATCTCTCCAGGTGTCTGGACCACATTGTTTCTGTCCTTTTCCAGCCACTCAGCTATCAGCACTGGAAAGAGACTCTACTTTTTACTGCTTTTGCTGCTGAATTTTTTGTGGTTGTTGCTGTTCCTGTTCCTGCATGCCTCCATCTCATTTTTGGTGTCAGGGACATAGGAGGAGACATTACAGCAGCACCAGAGTTATTCCAGTTCAATGGTTGTAAATGACCTTCTATCTTCCCATTTTGTCACACTAGAAAAGCCACTGTTGATATTTGCAATACCATCCAAAAGACTGTCAAGCTGGGGGCTTTCCTCGTTAAAAAAGAAGAAACAACTCATGGCATTAAAGGAGAGAAACTTGTCATGCTGAAAAGAAAGCCACACATTTTAAATGCTTCGGGGTGATGTGGGTTTTTTTTTTTTTTACTTTCTCTTGAATATTTAATGAAAGGTTAAAATATGTTAATGATGGTTGTTGCTATAGCAAGCTCAGGCATCTGTAGTTAAGTCTCTTGCTTAATTGTTTGTTGTTCTGGAGTGATGAGGTCATGTTAACATCATTGACCTTCTGGGCACATTTATTCTATCAAAATTAACATAGCAATGACCTGAGGAAACTCTCTGTTTTTTCTCCCTCCTGCTTAGGATGAGGACTAACATTTTACTAGTATCACCCTGGCATGCTTCAGCCCTGATCATGGAAAGATTTCTAGAGGGACACTGGTGGAACATTGCAAATAATATATACTGATTTTTTTTAATGTAGACTTAACTGCTGAGGCTTACTTCTGTATTTCATCAAAACTATTTTTCCTCCTAGCGATTCTATTTAAAAGTATTTTATATCAATAGACTTAATTTTGATAAATCATATACATAATTTTGATAAATCATATATAGCAAATAATTAAAAATAGATATTAAAAAATGGCATAAATGTCCTGAGGAAAGGAGGCATCATACATGGGAAATGGTTAGCTGATGAATTCTTCAACGACTATCATGATCAGATATTAAGTAATGGACACATTTAATAGAAAGAGACAACATATTTTGGTGCATTATTATCCTGTATATAAGCCTAAATCAACCAATTTGATTATTTTGTCTGGCTACATATTTTTTAAGACTCTTGCCTGTATTAAAGATTAACTGCAAATGCCCACATCAAATCCTTATTTCCCAAAATGCTCACAAGTCCAAGTGTGGAATCCTGATAGAAACTGAATGTGCTAGAAAAAAGCCATAGCACAGCTTTCTGATGGCTGAGGGAGACCAGCAGGCTGGAGGAGCCACATGCTCCTTGGCTACCTAATGATTTCGGAGAGTGGGTATATCTGTCAGCTGTTAAAGACAAAAATTTTTGGGATTGCTTTATAAACCAAAGATTATCCAAAGAGAGTGATCTCCCTCAAGGCAGCAAAGGTCCTTTTCTTTCATGTTTTGCTAGTAACCTCAAAGAGGACAACTAATAAAGTGAAACCTTGCTTCCATTAACAGGGAATTTAAAGGACAGGTGGATAAAGACTTCAAGAGCTGATGCCACAACAGTAAGTGGTATAAACAGATGCTGATCCTCTAGGCTGGCGTTGCTTCCTGAAAATATGCTTTCCCCTTAATGCCTATGGTCAGAAAGGGATATTTTAGTCAGAAGAGATCTTAATTCTCTCTTTCTCAACTTCTTTACATGATAGAACCTCAACAGCACATGGACTGAGGAAGAAATGTGTTATGTGGAGCATCCTACTTAGTTCCATTTTTAGTCTTTTCTGTAACTTTGGAGTCTCTGTGTTTGTGAGCAGGGGGAGACATGGCCACACACTGCCCTGGATGTCATGTTTCTGAGGGTTTTGGGCATTGCAGAAAAAAACCCACCTTACTTCATATTCACTATGTTGCTTAACTTAAACACAGTATGAATGTTGCACATACTTTAAAAATAAATACAAAGTATATTTTGAAATTAAATACTTCATGTTAAATTTCTGAAACACAATATTTCAAGTTTTTCCTGAGTTTTCAAGTGTTTCTCCTCACAAAAGAAGCAATTCAGCCAAACCAAGTGAAATTCATAGAAGGTTCAGCTATGGGTGAAAAGAACTGCGACCACAGTTTCACTCATACCTAGAAAAATTCTCATCTGTGTTTCGCTGGAAATGACCCCTAGAAATTTTTAGAAATAAAGGCCCTCTTCACTGGCACTTAAAGTCACTGCAGACTGCCAGAGCAGAACCTTTCAGATTTAATGAAAGCACAGATAATGCCTGAAAGCTATTAAAGCATAAAAATGCACAACAAGGCATTCCCTTCCAGAAAGAGGAAAAGGGCTGCATTCAGAGCACCATAATTTCAGAGCAAATCGGCACAAATCAGAAAAAGGGCCTTCTATGCCCAGAACAATGATAGGTCCTCCTTTAACAAAGGTGACATGGCTAAGAGGCCACAGGCGGCAGCCCAGAGGAGATTTTCTGCCTTACTCACAGGACATTTGCAGCAACAGTGGAAGTTCCCAGGGGAAAACCTCTCTTGTTTTGGGAAGTGAAGGTTACCAGCCAGTCTGAAAAATCACTCTGCCTGAACTTGTTTGCATCCACAAGTGATCCCAGCCTACACTTACCTTCTTCCTTTGGAGACTGTATGCTCATTTCTAATGCTGGTGCCATGAAATACTTTTCTTATGTTTTCAATTATGTTTTCATCAATATAGCTGTAGTCATGCTCTTCTTCCTCATCCTCTTCTGCCTCACAGTTTCTTGCTAGGCCTGAAAAATCAGCAAAAAATAACTCTAAGGAAATGGAAGACTCTGCCCTTGGTCTGGAGAAGAAAAATTGTACAATTCAAAAAGACAACCATAAAAGCAAAGAAAACAATGTTCTCTTCACTTTCATATTTTTCAGAGATCCTAAATGACTTGCTCAATTTCCTAAACAGTATCTGTGACTGAACAAGAATGAAAATGAGCTGAGCACTTCACAAGAGAGTCTTCACTCAAGAATTCCTATTTCAGTTTTTGCATAGGCATGTATTTCTAAGTTGACCACTCCCTGCTATCTATGCATGAATAACTTTAAAGTTTATTGAGAAGTTTAGCTGGTGTAATCACTAACAGATAAAAGCAGGCAGATAAAATTATCTGATCATATTAAGAGAAGAGCAGTCCACCTCCCATGAGTTGCATGTACCATCCTTGCCACAGATGCACTCCCATGCTTTTGTGTTTCATTGCCTGACAAGAGGAGCCCTGCAGCTAGGGAACCACGGTGTTGCCTTGGGATTTCCTGGAGCCAGAACCCCCCAGTTGCTTCTTATTTTGAAGGTGATATAGCAGAGACACGGAGTTGAGAATGGCATGAGGTTAAAATGAAAGGTTTTGAAGTGCATTTCTTTACGTCCACCTAGACTGGCCTGAAGCATCACTGAGGACAAACCTTTCAGAAAACAGCAGTGTTTTCCCACGAGATCAGAGATCCTCACTGGAGGCCTCTTAGTGGCTCCACTGCTGTGGTGGGCTCTACTCTGCATCTGGGAACTGTAACAACTTCACTTTGCAGGTCACAAAGGCTCTGGCTGCTGCCAAGAGGCCCCAGGGTCTCATCCCCTGCTTGGGTTATCCACCACTTCCCTGAGGCTAGAGGAAGCTCTGCAAGATGTGTGGGACCACTGAACTCATGGAACTAAACTCCGTAAGGATCGGTCCATGAGTGCCCCATTTCACCTTCAGAACCAGCCCATCCCTTAGCCCAGCCTGTGGTGGCAATATGACCAACCAGAGCTGAGATGATGGTGGTGATATCATCACAGACCCCTGCCAAGGCAAATCATCCTTACAGTTTATCAGGAAGTCTCATAGGTCATGGAGCTGAGAGGATACTGTGTTTTTAAAGCCAAAACTTTCACTTGAAATTGCAAACCAGTGTGCAATACTGTTGTGGGTACAGCTGTTCCTGGTTGATTCCTTTTCTAGAGCACAACCTGAAACAACATACATAGTGTGCTATCTGACCTCCCAGCAAGCCATGTTTGTCAAACAGGTTTTTCTTTATGAAACAAAACTTCTCAAATAAGAATTCTCCCAACCTTACGCTTTCAACCACTGTGTGCCCCTTCAACAAGAGAATAACTCTGTAATTTTCCAGCAGTCTCCAAATCCCACTTGTGCTCCTCCTGAGACTCTCCATGACTGAGAGAGTCAGTCAGTCTGACTGAGACTGAAAACTGGGTAATAGTAATTTCTTTCTGAAAGTGTGATCCTTTCCTTTATAGGTTTTCTAAGGCTGGAAATAAATACAAGGTTAATCAAGTATCTGTCTGGCTACACCAGTGCAGAGTTTATCACAGACCTATATCGCCATGAGTCCCCCACAGCTGAATTAGCAAAGTATTTCCAGATCTAGGCATCAAAAGGAAAAAGAATCCCAAAACAAAACCCCAAACATATGATTAGAAATGCACGGAATATCTCACATGTGGCCACTATCTTGTTAATAAACATTTCTGGGTTTGTAGTTCATTTGCAATTTGGCTGGGCTTGATATCAGTAAAAGCAAACTAATGAATAAAACAGGCACTGAAAGAATCAGCTAATCCCTGTGATTCAGTGAGGGAAATATTGTTTGTGCACTTAGACTTGCTAATACGGATATAAGGTACAGATTGCTCATGGATGGCATAGCCAGGCTTTCTTCTTTCCCAAACACATGTAAACAAATTGATACACTTCTAAGCAAGACAGCTCAAGGAGAAAGAATGTTGATGTCATCAGGCCAGACTAAATCACAGTCAGTCCCAAACCTGTTCAAAGTTCCTTTTGAAATAAATATATTTACACTTCAATAAAGCATTAAGCAATTAATGAGACAAGCTGAACTGTCCAAGGGGGATTCTGAACCCTGAAATCAATGCAATTTTCTTCTCTGTTTGAAAAAATGACCTATTAGCCTCAACACTGAATTACCGAATGAGATAGACCATCTCAGTCTGCCAAGGAAACAAGGCTTATGTCATTGTGCTGTCCATCCATCCATCAATCTCCTCAGTACTTTTACAAGTTTATTTCTGCCAATTTCAGTCAGATTTGAAAAGGGGACAGAAGTCTCACAGTGGTTACTAAAGCTAGAGCTGAATTAGTTCTTCTATTGAAAGAGAAGCATGCAGAACACAGCTGTTATCCACTCCATTTGGCAGCAGACGGCGGGATAAATCAGTGTGTGCATATTGGTTGGCCACTCAACACACACATAGCTCCAGACCTGCTCTTTTTCTTTTGATAGGAGCCCTGCAAGGAGAGTTTTGGTTATTATCAGGAAAGACAGAGAGGAATAGGGGACAACAGTCCTGAATACTTATTAAATAAAATTTCATTAATTCTGCTCTTCCTGGAACAATTTGTATAATTATATTTGCCTTTATAGTGGAAGGCTGGTGCTCTGCAGACTAAAAATTTCCATTAATGTCACTTGTATCCTTGAGTGAGTAGGATATATTGTGTTTTTCTCAGAATATGCTTGCTGTTTTTCACAAATTTCAAGGTAAGAAATGGTTGTCATAAGTCTCCATTTTGCCCTTCTTCAAAAGGTAGGCAACAGAAATGACCCAACTCATCAAGACCCTTGCTTGAAAGAGACAAGAGCTAGAGGCCCCAACTCATGTACGTGTACAACTCCGCACACCTGAATGCCTCTAGCCATGTGACCATAACATAGTTTTATAGCTATGGTAAATATTTCAGATCAGTTTTAACTCTGCATAAATTAACACTCAATCACACAGCATTTATTGTTTATTTATGCCTAACTTGAAAAAAGTAGTTGTGAAATATTCTGCATAATGATGTTATGAACTCAACATGGTAGCAGCACCACATCCTTATTTCTGCAATCACTTAAGTGAAAATGCACAGAACCAAAGGTATATGCATAAACCAAGCATTTTTTATGAGCAGCAGCATTTTATCTGCTGTGAGCCTGGTTCTGATGCTCCTCAGTGCTAATGAGAACTAATTCCTTAGGGAGTGCTGCTGAAAGCCGATCAGTGTTAGAAGAATCAGAGCCCATAAAACTAATGGACTGTTCCTTGAGCTGATATCCATCAACCATTATTTCATGTGATGATGTAGCATATCTTTAAAAACTGTTATGTGCCACAATCAAAATATTTCACATAAACTGTAGGGTTGCATTTAATGTGTGGGTAATATTTATCTTCCTCTGGAATCTCCTAAACTAATTTTTGGAAAATATTAGTCTGAATTCCTTTAAAAGAATCTTAAATTTCCTGAAATAGACAGCTGATGTTTTTCACTGTCCTTTTACTTTAAAATGTTTTTCTTTGTCAGTTTTTTTTCTGGTCTGTTTTGCTGGTTTTATTGAACTTTTTGAGACCTAGTTTCCACCGTTTCACTACTGCCTCATATAAAGTAAATCCCCAGTGTAACAACAGCTCTTGCAGAGAGAAATGGTTGCCACAAGTTTTAAACAGTCTCATATTTCTTGCCTCATCATAAGTTCCTGCAAGAGGATGCAGAGTGGGGCTCAGGGCACCATCAGAGACGTTCAAGTGCTGCTCTGCACAGGACTGGGGGAGCAGAGCCAGCAGCACTGCCAGAGAGTGGGAAAGGGCACTCACATGAATCAAACCTTTGGTTTAACTGCATATTATGCTGTCATACCTCCTCCTTGTAACGCCTAAGCTCCTGCCTGAAATCTCTGAGTATTACTGCAATTAAAATAAGTTATATCTAATAAACCAGTGAAATTAGAGGGATTCAGAGCCTATGCTTTCTTCTCCCTGCTGTAAAACAAGTTAGAGTTTGGTTGAGAGTAAACCTGATTGAAAACATTTTAATATCATTTCCTAAAGTGTACTCACATCCTATAAAATGGTATGATCTCCATATTTTAAGTAATTTTCTTGCCTTTTTTTTAAACTTACCTCAGAAGATGTATCAGCCAAGGATAAATTCTCTGCTTACAGATGAAAACACAAAAAGGTTTTTGTTTTTTATTTTATTTTAAAGAAAATTACAAGACCATGTGAGCCAAAGAATCTAATATCATTATTTCCCTAATCAAAGACCAAGCTGAGTGGGAAGTTGGAGGGAGTTGTCACACACACATACAGAAAAGGATTCCTAATTCATATTGTTTATTCCCATGCACCTAGTTCAGAACACTAGTACAAAATCCCTGTGACATCATCAAAAAAACCCAGCTTTTATTTTTTTAATAATTCATAATTCTACATTTTGATTTAAGTTTTTGGGGTTATTATGTTTAATTCTATTTAATATTTGTTTTAGAGCACAGTGCCATAGTCAAAGTATTGTCTTCACTAATAGGACAGCAAGCTACTGGGGCAGAAGTTTCTTAAACCATCTTTGAAAATTTAGTAGACATATGTGCATCCTAAAGCACAAATGGAAGGCCCAATCCTCTTTTTTTTTTCTCCAGCCCACTAGCCTCCTAAATCAAGTGCCTAAAGACAGAATATATAAATACCTTCTCTAAAATATCATGACATGAATGAAAAAAATCAGCATAAACACTGTTTTGTTGCAGACTGTAACTATTCCAGAAACCTATGCCATGAACAAGATTATGTAATGTTCTAGAAACTCCACTTAGAATAAATTTCAAGGATAAAGAAAAACCGATGCAGCAGATTTCTGATGAGAGTTATTATCCTGCAGATATTGCTACCATTTTTAATTAATTCAACCTTAGTCAAATATAAGAAAATAAGATAATATCTTCAGTGGCCTATTCAGGTTTAATTGCAACAGAAGAAGAAGGTTCCATTTCTTAGAAACAAAGATAATAAATCCTATCTTTATTAACATGAACTCTGTACAGAAAGACAACAGAGGCTTTAAAATGGAGGAAAAAACGTTTTTCTTTTCAGAACTATCTGGCCTTTGGTAAGAAATAGAAATTGTTTCTGTAACTATGGGGGTTTTTTAGAGTACAGATTCAACATCCTTATTAGGAATTTGAAACAGGTTGGTGCTTTGGAGGGTGGCTTAACATTCATCAGTAGAAGTTTAAAGATTAGTCAGTGAATGGTGCATTTCCTCCCACTCAAAACCTACAGGAGTGTGTCTGTGTTATTAGTCTTGACATATTTTCTAATCCATTATCTTTTGAATTAGCAGAGCAGAGTACACCCTCTGAAACAGGCAAGCTTGCTGCTTGCAGCAGTGGACTCATGGGGATTCCTTGGCTGGCCAGGAAGAACTGTTCCATAATCTAATCTGCTCTCCTGTATAATTCTGCAATTATCTTTTAATCAAGCCAAATAATTTTGGACTATACTAACTTAGAACTTTCAGGAAAAACTTTAGCTTTGATTTGTGTATGTCAGAGTACAATCCAGAGTACTATCACTGTTCTTTGGACTGGATCACATCTGCCTAGCTCAAACTCACACTATACTCCAATTTGGACAGAATTGGTAAAGGGATATACTCCAAGGCAATTAAATAAGAAGCAATTTCCTAGTCTTGCAAAAGAAGTGTAATTATGATACTACTTCATGATTTTCAGTGTGCATACTGAGAGAGGTACTAGGAGCTTGCTTGGAATCCTCAGTAACAAAAGCTATCCTGTATCTGATGTTCCATGATTAGCCTAAGCCAAAAGAGTGAATAGGATGAACTTCAAATTAACTAATTACAATTTTAATGAGAAATGAGCCAGGAGACCTGTGACTGATGGATTTTTGAATCAGATACATGGCTAAGAAATCAGATGCTTGGGAAGATTTAGTGCTGTAAATGTTTGCAGTACCAGTCATGCAAGCATTCAGCAGTCCTAACACCATTTTTTTCTCTAATATTCTTGGCCAAACACCCAAAGCTACTTGCAAAGCATGGGTCTCCAGCCATAAATTCATGGAATAACACAGGAAAAAATAAACCTGACTGATAGCTAAAGTTTAAAAAAATATGTCTTCTAGAAACAGGAGGAGTTAAGTCATCAGTCTACCATGACTAATGATGGTCTCAACCAGAAGAAAAGTAAACTCTGCTTTCTCTGAAGGGATGTCACAGCAAATATTAGGATCTTGATGCAATGAGTGCCAAAGGAAATAGAACAAGAACAATAAAGAAAAAATACTTTCAAACCTGAAAAAGGCCCTAGAAAAAGCATTCTTCTCAATTAGATTTTTTCAGAATTAAGAGCAAGTGAAGAATTGGCTAAGAAAAACAGAATTGTGCTAGAAGCTGAAAAATCACAATAAAAATCAAATGCTTTTGGAGATTATAAAGAAGGGTTATCAATGATATATAAATAAGGCTTAATGGGGTGGACAAAAGACTAATGCTATTACCTCTAGATGAATAAAGAGAGAGAAGGCAGACAGACTTCAAGCAGGGCAGATGGGACAGTCAGTAATATTGCAGCATTTCACCATGGTGCTGAAACACGTTCAGCAGAAGGTCCAAACCTGGAACTGTTGCAAAAAGTCCAAGTCTGTTTTCTGGTGTCCAGAACCACAAACTGCATGAGTTAACAAGCAGCATTAAGGAGAAGGAAGAAATCTTGCTGGTACCAGAGGCAGCTGGCTGCCCAGGGACAAGTGAAGAGTCCCCTGAGAGTTTCTGAGTCAGGATTTAATGGAGAAGCCAATATGAGTGATGCTGTGGGTGCCTGCTACAGACACAGTGATTTATTAATGGAGCACTCGACGAGAGTGAGCTTCCTTTAGTAAGTTTGCAATGGGAAGAGCAGCTGAGATGGTTGTGCTGCCATCCAAAAGGACCTGAGCAGGTGGGAGAACTGGGCAGAGAGGGCTTCCATGAAGTCCAGTGAAAGAAAATGCAAGGCCTGGGAAGGAATGACTAGAAAGCAGCTTCGCCCAGGAAAATGTTGGGGTCCTGGAAGACAAACTGACCATGCTCCAGCAAGGTGTCCTTGTGGCAAAGTGGTCCAACACCCCCTGGGCTGCATTAGGCAAAGTGGTGCCAGCAGAAATCCTTGTCCCCCTGGTCAACACTGGTGAGAGTACACCTAGAATGTTGGGTCCAGATCTGGGCTCCCAGTACAAGAGGGACATGGATGTTCTGGAGCAAGTCCAGCAGAGGGTCATGAAGGCGATCAAGTGCCTGAAGCATCTGAAATAGAAGGAGAGGCTGAGAGGGCTGAGGCTGTTCAGCCTGGTGAAGAGAAGGCTCAGGGAAGATGTTATCACTGGGCATCAGTGCCTGCTGGGAAGATAGGAAGAAGATGGAGACAGACACTTCCAAGAGATGTCCAGATACAAAAGAAACACAAGCAGAAACAAATACCTTCACAGTAGAAAAATGGAAAGACCAAGTGACCTCCCAGTCCTGTTATTGAGCTGAAGCTTTAGTAAGAGTGGCTCCATACTGCTTTTCTCAGCCAATGGAGCTCAGCTTAGAAACTGCTGTACAATTCCTGCAACAGGCACAGGAAGTGACTCTATGACTTCATTTTTTGCACAAACTGAGAAGCTGAGTTCAGAAAAATATTTGAAGACTCTTCACCATAAAGGCTTTGAGACTTTAGCCTGTGTCATGTTTCTTGTCTGTGAGGAGTCTAGGCCAATAGAGTTAAGCATCTATTCAAGCACTGACTTTTGTGCTTGTGAATAAACCAGTCCTCAGCATAAATTTTATGTCTGCCTTCTTTCTCAAAGAGGTACTGGTCACATTTTCTTCAGGTGTGTTCCCTCTTCTTCCCATGTCTGCCTCACCCCACAAAGAGTAACCCAGGCAAATGATCCAATTAATCCCTGTAGCATGGACAATGGTTTTCAAAGTCAAGTCTCAGTGATTTACAGGAAGTGCCCTTAACAAAAAATGAGTACCACATTAACTTATGTTGGTATTCCTTTTTTTTTTGTGCGGTTCAAACTGAGGATACTGTCCTTTGTACCTGCTGGCATGTAAGCTTCACCATTTACCCCTATAAAATGTAATCAAATCAATTAACAGTGACAAAAAAAAAAAAGGACTGAAAATAGATTTTTCAAAGCCACAAAATAACAAATCTGGAATTTTATTTAAAAGCTGCCAGATAGCAAAATATTGCTCTGGTTTTGGCTGGTGCAGAATTAATTGTATTCACAAGTACAGGGCAGATTTGGATTCGTGCTGAACACAGGCTTGATAATATGGAGATTTTTTTTTATGTGCAAGGGCATTTTTTATGGGCAGAGCTTACACAGAGCCAAGGGCTTTTCTGCTTCTCATACTGCCATGGCTGGCAAGGGAAGTTGGAGTTTGGGACAGGTGACCCAAACTGACCAAAGGGATAGGAGGAGGAAAGGGGAGACATTTGGAGTGATGGAGTTTGTCTTCCCAAATCACTGTTACATGAGATGAGGCCCTGCTGTCCTGGAGATGGCTGAACACCTGCCTGCCCATGGGAAGCTGTGAATTAATTCCTTGTTTTTCTTTGTTTGTGTGAGTGGCTTTTGCTTCCCCGCCTTTATCTCAACCCACAAGTTTTCTGGTTTTTTCCCTTCCAATTCTCCCCCCCATCCTCCTGGTGGGGAGCAAGCAAGCAGCTGTGTGAGGCTTGGTTGCTGACAGGGGTTAAACCATGTCACATTCAATAATCAGTCCCCAAATAATCAATTTCCACAGCAATAAGGATTAGTGTATATTCAACATGGCACTCTAATTCTTCTCCAGAAAATTGGTTTATGTAGCTTTTAGAAGTTTCAATACACATAGTTTCAAATAGACAATTCTTTTTAAGAGTCTTACACACTGAATGTCAAGAAAAAAAAGAGAAATTTTATAAGAAGTTCTTCTATTTATATCAATTATCAGTTTAACAAATGCTGTGAGGATGAATACTCGTGCTTTAGTCTTTGAACTGTTCCAGTGTTGTAATTAATGTGATTTTTTCATATTTCAAATATAACCTCTGACCAAGAGATTAATGAAATATTTTTTTAAAATAAGTTGAAATACATAAAATAAATTTGGATTTGTCCTCTTATGATCTAGCTTTTCAACTTCAGTATGGTTCATTTCTGAAAAATGAAAAACTTAAAAGATAAGTAGAAAAACTAGCCATCTATCAAAATTATGGGAAACACAAAAAATAGAGAAAAATTTAAAAACAATTATTAGTCAAGTATTATTTTGTTCAAAATACAAAAATATGAGTTGAAGGCATCTCTATATCTTTAATGTAAATGGCTTTCTCATCTTAAAACACTTTGGAATTGGTATTTTTTTAATAACAGCTTATGTGTAAGTGTCACAGTAAAGCAAAAGGACAGCACATGTTTTCCAGTTGTCTGTTCCTAAAAACCACTGAATATTCATGCTGCAGTGTCAGACAGAGTTTAATACCATGCTGCTGCTGAGAGCTTGGATGAATTTGCTTTAAGGCATTTATGGAGGAAGAACAGAAAGGTTCCCTTTTCATCCCTCTTTGACTAAGCCACAGATTCCAAGTGAAATCACACAAGATACTCCCGTCTGACAAATTTTCATTAGGGCTGAGGTTAAGCTTTGTTATATTAATAGCTCAAACCATAAAGCTTTACTGACCTTTAGTTACAGTGGTTTCCACTAGTGTAGCTTTCCCAGTCATGTCCTTATTCTCACAATGCACCAAATCATTTTGACAACTAACTTGCAATTCCAAAACAGCAGTATCTTGATCTGAGCATAATTTCCTGGTGGTGTCTACGTAGAAATTCTGAAATTAGATGGAATAGTACATTAACTTTCCATGTAAATTGTTATTCCAAACTGATGTGACATGCAAGAGCAATATTCCTTGGGTTATTTCTGTGAGTTTTAACTACAGATTTTTCTGTTTGTCAAAGTCATCGATGACATTTACCACAGAGCTTGTCTTTCAGGCATGTATATAACAAAATAACATGACCAGGAGGCACTCTAGGTGAAGAGATTACCTCTAAAACACATCTCCGGTCTTTCTTTTCCTTTTTACTTTTTGGCTATATGGTGTCACACAAGCAAAAGGAGATTTATGTATCCCTTTTGGTTGATTCAGATTACTTTCTGATTAACTATTTTTATTCTATCGATTGTTCATTTAATGTGTTCTGTTGCATATTACATCACAAACTCATATTAATTCTGACATTTCAATTACATTTACCCAGTAGCATTCACAGCATAGTATAGTTAGATGATGGGAACATACAATTATGGCATTATTAATTATAATTTTATTACACTGGAAAAAGTAAGTTAGATGGCTGTAATATTTGCACCCCTTGAAATTCAAGCTTCACACACACCTTTCCATAATTATGTTGTTTTATTTTTAATTTTGAGGTATTTATATCTTTCAGTCAAATACATATTTTTAGCTGTGTAAGTAACAGTAAATTGAAAGTGTCAAAAATATATCTTTGGTGAAGCTCTACAGTATCTGTGGTGTAGGTACAGACCAATTGCAATCATTATACCAGAGTATATATTTTAGGAAATAATCAGTATGGATTTTCCATTCAAAATCAAATGCAGATTTTTTCCTTAGCAATGACAAAGCCCATCCTATTCAGAGAGATAAGGTCAAGCTGGTAAATCTGACAGTAGCTACACAGTAACAGGATCTGATCTTTTCAGAATCAACCCACAATTTGCGAAGGCGCAACACAAGCCCACATTTTACAACAACTTGCCCTTTTTGAAAAAAGATATCAGCTAGCAACAAAAGAAGTCACTGGGAATCAAAATAGAAAATTTGGAAGAGTATATTAAGAAAACACATGAGGATGAAATCTATAAAACATAGGGATGATTTTGCCCAGTGGGTGGGTCACAACACTGCAGTGCTGTGGGTCACAAATAGAATACCCTTATTTTTCAATTAGAGAAATCTCTGGTACTTTTTTCCTTTTTTTAAAAAACACCCCGCAGGATCAATCTACAGGAGTCAGTTGAGTTGCAGTATTCAATGCATGTTTGTGCTCTACAGGCTGTACAAGGCTGAGGAGTGCTTGCCTTGGTCCCAAAAGAACCTCTGAGACCCAGCGAAGCTGTAAGCACTGCTGTAATTCACAAAATACTCAGGGCACGTAAAAAAGAAATTCAGCTGAGAAATACTTTGCCAAGAGGACAGAAATGTCAGAAGAAATTCTTCACAGCAGAAGGTTTAACTTTCTTTCACCAGGAGGGCATGGCCTTTCTTTCATCTCCTTTTCTTGATCTTCAGCACCTAAACATGCCTGAATGCCCCACCTGCTTGTTGCCAGACTGTCCCAATTATATGAACACTCATTTTATAAGCAGTTCTTGAGAAATGTCCACCTTCTGCTTGGGGAAAATAAATGCCTAAATAACCATGTTTCAGAGCTGCCACTAAACTAGTCCCATCCTTGGTATCAGTCATACCTCTTTATCAAAAATTAAAGGTCTTGGGAAGGGTAGGGTAACTATTATTCATAGGCAGATTATTCCTGTGTTCCAGTTGTTTGGCATACTTAGCACACAGAAAGATTTCACTTAATGGTCAGCTTTCAGGGAAGGATGGAACCTTAATTTAAACTGTAGACATAAAAATGGTATTTTTTTTTTAAAGTGAATTCTCTTATTTTCTACTCAGCTCCTTACTTACGCTATTAATACTAGCAATCAATGTGATGTATGAGTATGTTGAGTTTATTTATTTTTCATTGCCTTAACTAATTAAAAACAGGCCTTGATATCAAAATAGAAAGATAGACTCATTAAGAAAAATGTATCTGGAATTTGTGCTAATCTTATAATTCATCAGCAAAACCACATGCTGTGAAAAAATAGTTACCTGGGGCACCTTGTAAATAAATTAAAATATGCAAAACTAAAACATTTAAAAACAAATAGGATTACAGAAAATGAACTGTCACATCACTTTATGCTGAAATCTGATAGCATTTTAACATGCTTAATAGCACTATAGATAGTAATTATACTAGAGACCAACAAAGATGAGTTGCTTTTTAAACACTATGTAACAGAGAAGTTTTACAGCTTTCTTTCAAATACCTGGTAAACTTAAAGCGCAGAATTTCTATCTAGGCAGAGTCATTGTTCCACTAATTTAAAGAAGTCAGGATATCAGCCATGATTTTCAATAGTTACTGCCAGAAAAAAAAATTAATTCAATTAAAAACTCATAATCTGAGCTGCAGTCATTTGTTATAAAAGACTACTCATGAGGAAACCCCAAATCTCAGCATTTGGAAAATAAACCAAACATCTAGAGGTGCATGAACTAAAAATTTTACAGCAATGACTAAGAATTTCCCATTACATCTTCAAGTTTGCTTGTGGTCCAGGAACAACTCAGGAGTCAAAGCATAAATCTGTAAAGGTAAATGTGTCTAAATACACACAGTCCTTCTCAGGAAAAAGGAGGTGCTACATCAAACAGGATAAACACAAAAAAGTGTGAGAGCTGAGGTGAGAACTAAAGGGCTGGAGATGCATCATTTTAGTAAGAACAGAAGTGTCAGAATTCAGCAGAAGCTGTAAATGAGTGCAGTGTTTGTCAGAGGTGCACAAACTGAAAACACTGCAGAGGCAAACTGAGTTTCAGGGCAAGGGGTTTGAATTAGTTTCCCTTTTCCCCTTGATCACCTGAAGAGTTTAATACACTGCATCTCTGAGTGTGTGTGTGTGCATGGGCTCTCTTCTGCAAGCAAGGCTTCCCTCTGCTTGTTTGCTCCAGAAGCTGTGAAATCTGACAATAGTTCTTATCAGTGGCACTGGCCAAATAGTGATGTTTTCCCCATCTACAGCCACAGTTGCACAAAACCTGTCCCCAAAATGCTGATATGCCCTGCAACATAAGTGTTTGCTCTCATCTTTCTCTCACAGCTCCAAGCTGGGTTCTCCTCCAACTTAAAAAATTTGGGTTATCAACAATTGTATCTATGTAAATATTTTTTCATTATGGTGTCAAATTGTTTTTTAAACTCATTTACATTTCTGTTATCAGTATCATGTGGCAACGAGTTCCAGAGTTTATTTCTGCTCTAAAATTTACTCTGGGTTGTGAGGTTTCTTTTTACTGCCCTAACTTTTAATTTTATTAATTTTCTCCTGTCATTCAGATTTTTACTGGTTTTTTTGAGTCACCTCTTCTTTAGGTAGAAGAGTTTCTGGTCTTTAATCTTTCCCCTTCCAGGAGTTAAATTGTAACTCATAATGCACTGACTCTGGAAATTCCTACTCCTTTGCAAGATGCAAACCAAAAATACTGAAGGCAATTCCTATCCCACACAGGCTTCAGACAGAAGTATTTGGTCACAAATTTTCAATCAGCCTATAAAATAGCACAGAAGTTCTTTAAAAAGACACCCCAAAACCCCAACCAACCAACCAAAAAAAAAAAAAAACCACCAAAAAACCCACAAAACCCAACAATAACAAAACCATAAAACAAACAAATAATAACCCCCACACTCTTCTAACTCTGGAGGCATCCAGCAAAATTATTGTAACCACTGAGATAAAAAAGAAGAAGGAGAAGCTCTTAGAGCAAGTAAGGAAAAGGACTTTTAAATCTAGTTACAAAAAAAAGAAAATAATTCATGTTCATAATACACATTATTGTTTGGTTACCTTTTTTTTTAAGGAAAAAACACCTCAACAGCATCTAGAACATTCACTGTAAAGAAGGAAACATTTGTTTAAAGTACAAAAAAAAATTTGGAAGCAAATATGAAACCAATAGCTGTCATAATCTCTGAATATGTGGTGAGAGATATCGTGCCATAAACCAATCTGAGAAAATTATGCTTTCCAGACTGAAAGTCAAGCTGTTAGGTGATTACAAATGACTCAAGTGAAGAGGAGTACTCAGTTGCTGGAGCAATCAGTGCTGGACATGGCACTACACCTTTGGAGTACATTATTACAAGTCACCCATGCTGATAGATACAGAACATAAACCTTTTACTGCAATCTTTAAAAACAACTTGGAGTGGCAGTATTTACAGCCATCAAAAACCCAAGCCAAAACGCCAGATACATATTTATTGCTTTGGCATTAACTGCATGGTTATATTTATCTCTAAAATGCTTAATTGCTGCATGCACCTTTCCACCTGAAGAAAAAGATATATACATAGAATGAAAGTGTGATGAATGATTTCACTGTCCAAACACAGACAAAAAAGACAATTTATCCCCACAAGCTGCGTATGACAGTTCTGTAAGAGAGTGGCGCAGCACTCTATTCACCAGGAAGCCCAACCCAGGCTGGATGAAGTTTTAGTTTTAAATTATTTGCAGAGTATTTCAAGGAAATTGTGAGAGAGGGTGGTAGAGAGAGACGTATCAGTATTCATAGTTGCTGATTTATAAAGAAGACTTCATGAGCTTCAGAACCTACAGAATTACAACCTACCTATATAATTTTCCTCCCATAGTCATTATATCTGCATGACTTTATGCAGGGACAGTTTGAAACTACAATGGGTCAGAAAATAGTCACAGATTTTGTTTCCCATGTAGTATCAGCCAGAGTAAATGCTATCATATTCAGAGCCTTAGACCATCCTGAGCCACAGATCTGAATCACTTTTAGGTTGGAAGAACACACGTTGGAGTACATTCTGGAGTAACTGCACTGGTCAGATTTACACCAATGCTCATCATCAGGTGATCCCCCCTCTATTCCACTCTGGTGGAACCCCACCCAGAGTACTGCATCTAACTCTGGGGCACACAACATAAGAAGAACATTAATCTGCTGGAGTGGGTCCAGAGGAGGGCCACAAACACGATCTGGAGCACATTTCCTATGAAAACAGGCTGAGAGGACTGGGGTTGTTCAGCCTGAAGAAGAGAAGGCCCTGGGAACACCTTCTGGCAGCTTTCCAGTGCCTAAAGGGAGCTTTCAGTAAAGAAGACGAGGGGTTCTTTATCAGGTAGCATAGTGATAGGACAAGGGGAGTGGTTTTAAGCTGAAAGTCGGTAGGTTTAGATTAGAATTTAGGAAGAAATTATTTTCTGTGAGGGTGTGAGGCAGTGGCACAGGTTGCCCAGGGAAATTGCGGGTGCCTCATCCCTGGAAGTGTTTGAGGCCAGGCTGGATGGGGCTTTGAGCAACCTGGTCCAAGGGAAGGTGTCACAGCCCATGGCAGGGGGTTGGAACTAGCTGATCTTCAAGGCCCCTTCCAACCCAAACCATTCTATGATTCTATGAAAATATATTTCACCTACTGTCTGACTAGAAGTCTGAATGGGTGCTCTTACCTAACAGATGAGGAACAGAAATTTGAATAATGGGTGCACACACAAGGGAACTGCTGACGTGTCTCAAAATCTGTATTATTATGGCAGACAATTAAGATTGATTTATTCCACTTGAAAAGAAACAATTACCTTTGGATTATTATTCACTTGTATCCCAAGGTAGCCTTTCTGTATGATCTATAGGTAAGCCAGCTTACCTTGCATATCAAGGTAATTTTTGCAAGGGCACAGTGTACCCATAGCAAAGGGTACTGACAAGGGTCTATGATTTTGCAGCAAAGTATTTTAACAGTCTTTCCCATTGCACTGATTCCAGTACATGGTATCAAGTCTTCATTTTCCACAGTCCATTGGAGTGCGGAAAAGGAGAAGAGCTAGTTAGAAGATACTTCAGAAAGGCCATGGGCAATAAAGAGGGTCCTCATTTAGTCTTATTAATATACAGGATGAGAGCACTTTGGAGAATTATTATTTGCCTGCAGGACTCATAAGGTACTATAAACTGCAGATTAACAATTTTGAGAAAGAAGGGGTCAAGGTTATATAATTTCAAAGACAGAAGCAAAATTGTATTAATCTATGAGTTATTGTCTGCCTAAAAGAGGAAAAAAACACATGATAAAATTAAGTTTGTGATCCAGATTCAGGTGCTTAATAAATTTCTTCCTCACAAGGTATTTCCTCTACATATCAAAAATATCACAATTAATTTGACTTTCATTGTCAGTAGTCTGGGTTTTATCATAGAATCATAGAATAGTTTGGGCTGGAAAAGACCTTAAGGACCATCTAATTCCACCCACAATGCCATGGGCAGGGACACCTTCCACTGGACCAGGTTGGTCCTGGTTCTTTTCCCAAAGGTTAAAAAGGAGAAAAATATATATAAAAAAATCTTTCTTGGTTGTAGGCTAATGCTACTATAGGCACATTTTAAGGGTTCAAGCACTGCATTTAAACTCTTATGTTTTCCTAATAGTAGGGACAGGATTAGTTAATCCCTGTTCAGGATTTGTGTAAGAATACCTGGATTTAAAACCAAAACAAACCAGAGCAGAAAGCCGTGTTCCAGCCAGATCCATTCCGACAAAAACAAAAGAAAATAATGTGCCAGGCCGATTGCTCTTGACGAAACCAGCGGCACCGCGCCGTGCCCGACGAGGCAATTTGTCTGTGAGCTGGGACAACCGATGACATAGAAGGAATGACACAAAAACCCACGACAAAAGGAGTAAGTGGGAAGCAGGCGGCGGGCACCGCTAGGGGGCTCCGCATCCCGGCGCATCCCGGCGCATCCCGGCGCATCCCGGCGCATCCCCGGCGCTCGGCCGAGCGCTCCCCGCGGAACGCGCTGCCGGCACCGCGGCTCAGCCGTGAAACCGGACAGCCTGACATCCCAACTCTCCGCCGACAAAGACTTCTTCTGGTCCACCCCTCGCCCCCCGTTTGAAACGACACACAATAAATTTCTGTGGGGCTGCGGAGAGAGAAAATGAGCAGATTTGATGATTTTTTGGGATGCTATGTAGTGAAACGTTAAGATCTTGTAATTTAACAGGTTGCGGTTTAATAATTGCAGTGGGGGTGGCAGGGAATAAAAAAACAGAGGGGGAAAAAGGAATCCAGCTGATAGAATGACCTTTAAAAAGGGCTGTTGTATGTGAACAGTGCATGCTTTCTTAGAAAATTTTGTGAGGGTTTTAAGGAGGTAAGGAAATACAGCCACTCTTCACTGACAGTTCCCACAGTTCAGGTAAATTTTCTGCAGCAAATGGAAACCAAATAAGTTGCATTATGTAATCAATAAAAAAACCACACTAGAGTGTATTTCTATTGCATTCTACAGAAATTCTTTGCTTGCTATGAAAATTCAGTCCCAAGATTTTAGTTCTCAATCCAATGGCTTTCATGTACTCATTCACTACTCACAGTGTTTGTTTAATCATTTGTTGAATGAGATCTTTTTCTACCCCCCAGATTTTCCCAGAATAGTACTGATTGTGTCTCAAGAGACTTTAGAATTAAGTTTTGCTACCAAAGATCTTTTATATCTCTGGGTAACTGAAGCTGTCAGTTCCTTTTTCCCAGATATTTTCCCCCTGTTCTCTCTGTGTACAAGCAAAAGAGAACAGAAAATGATGTTGGGCACCCTTGAGTGGCCTGGGATAAGGCAATGCTGTATTAGCCAGCACAAAATCACCAGGCTTACACCTTGGGCTTAGTGTTAGAAACCAAAAAGGCTATTTAAAAATCTTTTAGTAATAGTTCAAATGCAAAATACAGAGCTGCATAATGCTCTCCCAGCTCCATCTCTTCCCTCTTCTCTCCCTGCTTAATACATAAAGGGGGCAGTGCTTGATCCCCAGTGCCTCAGAGCAGAGAATAGTTTTCTCATCTTTACTATAATGTGGATGATAATATCACAATTATTTTTGCAGTGATGTCTTTATGTTGAGGTTTGGCTTTTTTCTGAGTACTTAGTCTTAAACAGCACTTTGTCTCTTCAACACACCATGCAGTGAAAGAAAAGTATTATTTTCTGCATTTTACATGTTGATAAGGCAAAATGTACTCTTTTCCACATTGCTTCAAAAAGTGAGGTGAGATGCCACCAGCTGTCACCCTTCTACACACCCTGAGCTCTTCACCAGCCTGCTTTCCCTGCCATCAGGCCCAGAAATTGCAGCCACACTTGTGAGCTCTCAGCTGAAAAAAATTAGGCTAGGGCTGTTTCAGGTTGGGCAATGAAAGTTAGTATCAGCTTGTGGAAATCCTGGTTTCCATGGCACTCACAACAGTCTTGAAGGGAAGCAAGAAAAGGATCCCATAGTTTCATAGTGAGTCTAATGCTTTACCCCAAGGCTGGCTTTGCTTTTCTCCTGGGCTACCCACCCACTAAACAGTGAAGTTCTTGGGAGGAAAAAGGTATACACCTGGAGACCTAAATTAATGAGGTGTACCTCTGTATTACAAATGCACCTCACCTTGGCAAATGGAACTGCTTGTTTGTTCAAAGACTATGAAATGTTGTATTTTGTGCTATCACCACTTAAGCAGAAGATAAGGATTCTTTTCATTTGTCTTTAATGGAACATTAACTGCAAATATAATTACAAGGGACAGATAATTACCTGCAGGTTTGCCAAACTGCAGATGGAATACACTCAACAGACTGAAATCTGATGGCTGAAAATTATGTGAATGTACGTGCAGTTTAGTGTGTGGAAAATTTGAATTGAAACTAAAGGAAAAGAAGAATGAAATTTCCTGTAACTCCTGACACAGGACTCCAAGGGAGGTAGCCCACCCTGCACTGTTGTTCCAGCTGTCTCTCCCTCAGTCCTCAGATCTTGTCTGCCCCTGAATATTTAAATAATGTCCACACTGGTTCAGGTCAAAATACATCTCACAGAATATTTTTGCTTCACCATTGCCTTAAGCAGACACCAAGGAAGAGTAAGAACAGAGCAAGTCAGGATCTGTTACACCCAAATACACTCTCAGCCTCTTACTATTTTCAGCTCAGGGAATTTCCTGAGTTTGACGTGGTTTGTGTCTTAGTAACACTCAAAGGGTGTCTCTTCCAAGTATTTGTCCAGTCTCCCCTTGAACTCCTGATCTGCTTCCAGCCTTGTTCTGACTCCCCTCATTCTGAATGTATCCTGCCCATTTCCTCTAATTGTGGTCCTGCAGAGACTGGGGGTGAGGTGGGGGTGGAGAAGAGCGGGGGAGTGAAATTTTAAAAATAAATTCCTTTCATGTTCTTACTGCTGTGCTGGCCTTCCTAGCATGAGTCTGCAAGTCCAGCTGCAGAACTCACCCTCTACTTCCTCTTCCTGCTAGACAGGAATCCCTCTGTGCAGCAGACATCAGCCTGGGGAAAGCAGCAGGACACTGAGTTGGTAGGAATTAAATACTTCACACTGGATTCAGTCCTCAGACCCTGGGTGCAAATCTGCACTCACTCCCTGTAATTTGAAAGCATTATTCTGGATTTGCTCAGTCATGGCTGAACTCAGCATCAGGCTTCTTGTTTTTCAAAATCGTCTGGTTTCCAGGCCACAGCAGGGAATGTAACAGCAGGAGTGAAAAGAAAATGGGTTATTTTATTAGCGAAATGCATTGCTATTCTAACAGGTATTTCTGCAACGTTTCAATTCCTTCAAGAATTTTGCCTTCACACATACATACACACATATAAATGTACACAGAGATGTGAGTATATAAATATTTCAACTTGCCCACTAGAAATCAGCCTGTTTTTCAGAAAGAAACTATTCTGCTCCATTTTCCACTTCCCTTTTTATTCTTTATTCTCTGACATAATTTCAAAAAGTCCTGACAATTAATTCCCTTGCAGCTGTGCTGAACTGCACACCAGTGGTTAGCAAACCCAACCAAGTCACAGGGGTCTTTGGTTTGTTGGCAACACTGAATCACATCCTGTAAAGGATCTGGATTTTTCCTCATCAGAAAGGATGTTCACATCCTGATACTTTTGGCAAATTGGGAAGTACTCACCTGTCAGAAAAAAAAATCACTTCTGATTACAAATACCTACTAAAACTATTAAAAGAAGACTTTGGTCTGTTTCTGGTTGTTGGCATTTTAAATTTTGAATTTCCTCAATTCATTACAGGGAGCAAAAATTAAGGGAAAGAAAAGCTTTCAAAGCCATTTACTCCTGGGTATCAAAATGAAACTGTGTGATACCATGTGCCCGCTTCTGCCTGTGGCTCCCACCCTCCCCTGTACTGCCCTCCCTCCTAGGCACTGACTCCACTGGAGGTCTGAGTTCCCTCCCAGAGAGGCTGTAGCCCAATCAGCCCCAATACCAAGCTGTGAGGATGAGAACTGAATATCCCTCTGTGCTCATAACTGTTTTCCATTGCTTTTGTGGCATCCACTCCCTTTCCAGGTTCTCTCCTGAGAGCTGGCTTTGTTGGACAGGCCTGGCACTCCAACAGTGTTCAGAGCTATGCCTCAGTGGCATTTAAAAGGCCTTTTAAGCCTATTCAGAAGGAGTCAGCTGAGAAGAGAGGATCTCTACAAATCTCCACCCATTATTTCCTGGCTTACAAAAAAAAAAAAAAAAAAAAAAGGTAGCTAGAAAGTCAATCTAAGAAGCAGCATAGAGAACACTGATGGTGTTACTTTGCTCATATGCTAAGAAATGTCAAATAGCAGAAGAAGGCTCATATTCAGTAATTTTTCTTCATACTTAAGATACACCTTGGTTCTTAGTTCTACCATGCTGTAGATGACACTAAGAACTGCACCACCTTGAAAGTGGAGATTGCTCTTCCCCAGTTCATGTTCATTCATGTTCAGCATATGTCCAGCTTCATGAAACAGTGTCTGAACTTGGCAGGTAGTTTAATGCACTGAACCTGTCCTTTTATACCCCACACCCTGTTTAAAACTTTACAGAAAGACTCTTCATGCAGAAGACATTCCAAATTGTAAGTATCTGCATTTCCTAACCAAAATGATGAAGTAAATAATTCCCATACTGCATTTACACATTTACAGAACCCAAGAAGACATCCAGGTTGATGGGGCTTTAAGCACTGTTGCAGCTGACTAAAGCATTAAACAGCTGTTGGCATGGAGAGTTCTGCTGTGAAATTCTGCCCTCTTAGGGTATCCACATTTTCAGAGGGCTTTTTCACAATGACCACATATATATACCAGACAGAAGATTCTTTGAGCAAATGAATACTTGCTTGGCGGACAGCTCTTCAAACTTCTGACACAGGGCAAAGAGCTGTGTAGCTCCCATGATTTTCCTCAATAAGACTGCTTTGGTTTCATCAGTCCATTGAATAATGTTGGGGATTTAGGAAAGATTTTATTTCTGCAGCCTAAAATTTCCTCTCAGTCAGTCTTTGAGGCAAACTTAACTGTTCACTTCCTTGTCAGTCCAGCAGCCAGTCTTCAAAAACATAATGCTGTCTTCTCCTGATGTTTTGTGCTCAACATTCAGATGGTCAGCTGGGTCTTTTTTTCAGATGTGAATATTTTCTTCTCAGGACTTGGAAATTGAGATGACTCTAAATGAGTTCACAGAGGTTTTAGAAGAGATTATTCTTACATCAGTCTTATGCCAGTTTTGAGAGGTAATATTTGCAGTTCTATTAATTGCACAGGAAAGACAATTTTCTCACTCTTCCTAACAGTAAATAGCCCAAATATGCAGACT
This sequence comes from Camarhynchus parvulus, assembly GCF_901933205.1. Taxonomy (NCBI): domain Eukaryota; kingdom Metazoa; phylum Chordata; class Aves; order Passeriformes; family Thraupidae; genus Camarhynchus; species Camarhynchus parvulus. The sequence continues at coordinate 59,973,329 of NC_044573.1, read as the reverse complement.
AAGCCTCCCCTCAACAACATGCATTACATGTCAGATTATCAGTAGTTGATTATGACCCATATTGCAGAGAAGTTTGCAAACAACATTGCAGGGTGCTCTCCCAGATCTACCAGCTTGGCTCTCATGCTTTGGCTCCAGAGAAAAAAGGCAAATGTGTCCAATCAAACTGGCAGCTTTGGCAACAGCAGGACTTTGTTCCTCAGCTGAAATGACTGCTGACCTCCAACCTTCTATAATTCCCTTCATCTGGTTTGCAAAATGAGGGCAGGCAGGAGAGGAAGAGGCTGGGCTCTTGGTTGCAGTGGCAGGAATTGGTCGTTGCCTCAGAAACTGCCTGGCTCTGCCAACCAGAAACAAAGGGCTTGGGGAAGAAAGACTCAGCAAGCTGGATGTGAGAAGACATTTCTCTCTCCAGAACTGTACTTTTCTGTGATTTTACCAAAACCACAGCTTGTTGAAGTAGAGTGCTGCATAGGGGCACAGCACTGAGCAGATGCAAAACGTTCCAGCTCTGGTACAACAAGGCTGCCTCCCAGCTGTGCCTCCAGCCAGCCACGAGCAGATCAGGAGTGCTGTAGATCATGCAAGCAAAGAGGCTTGTGGCAGAAGTGAGGTTGTCCCAGCTGAAACAAAATGGCAAACCTGCAATGAACCTGGACAAGCTGCAGAAAGATGAGGTGGCTGGTACTTGTTTCAAGCTGGTTGAAAAATGGCTTGTTGAGAGTTTAGTGAAAGCAACACAAATTCTCAAATTCATTTGGCTGATTTTGGCTGCTGGTGTCTTCTTGGCCCGGTGAGAAAGAGATTAATGCAATAACCAACAGAAATCAATCTGTTAAAATCAGTGTGCATCTTTGGGTGAGTACAGCTATGCACAGGTTTCATTGTTTACAGGAGCAGAGCCTCAGTGACCCACACATTCACACATACTGAAGTTTACTATGGTGAATAATCCCCTTTGGTAAGTGGAAAATCTCGCCATGGTCTTTTACAAGCCTAACAGCTGGCAAAGTCAGGACCTTGGAAACAATGTTTTCTACAGCAGTGTGTGTTTTCTGGCACAAAGGAAGATGAATAATTTGTCAGATATATAAATCTTGTATGTCTTAAACCAAAAGGTATTCAGGGAACACACTGTATGTTTCCACAGATGAGGACAGTGCTTAACATAATGTGGGTGCTACCAAAATTCAAATAAAAACCAAAGCAAATAAATTGACATCATTTATTTATTTGCTTCTTTGTGAATATATAAGACTGACAAGAAAAAAAGAATATACAGTTTGTTGTCATTAATTGTCTGGTTTAATAGTCTTTTATTTACTTAGGTGTAGAAAAATTCAGAACTAACAAATCCATCTATGTTTTCTGGGTTCCTGTGACATTTGAAAGCTTATAAAAATAATGCAGATCTCAGGTTAGTCTAACCCTCCAACACTTCAGCTTTTTAGATAACTAATAAGATCAACAGCCGGTGACACTGCATGTGACAATGGCTCTAGGGAGAAAATCTTCAAATCTACCTGGAGCTGGACTGAAATCTCTCATTAATTTCACATGGATCATCAAAGAGCATCTGTGGGGCAGCAACAGTTTGTGGATGGCACAGTCCTGCTTGCCAGCAGAAGCCTTCCCTTCAGCACTACCTATTTCCAAAGACATAAATTCCCAAATTATTGAATCCCACTGTGAATTAAAAAGCTGTGTCATAGGCAACCTGAGGGCACCCCTGATGCATTCTTTCGAGACAGAATTTATTGGGTCAGCAACTTCTGACTCCTCCTAGCCCATTTGGCCACCTCTATAGCCAGCATGTCAGCAACAGGGAAACACACCTCATGTGACAGTAACTTTTGAGGCCCCACTTTGCACTGCAAAACTGAAAAGAAGCTTTAATGCACGCGAGAGCTAGACCCAGGGAGGAGTAGGAAGCCACACTTACAATGCAGAGCCTTTTGAAGTCAGTGAGTTTTACTGTGTTCTGGTTTTAGCACACCTTTGCAGGAGGTGGTCTGTGTGGTTTTGTGACCCAAGAGTTTCATTTTAAGTTTAGGGGGTTGGGTGAAAGAAGACATTTGAGAAGAAACTGGGTGAAAGATTCACACATATCTTTGAAAACTTCACAGAGTTTTCACTGAACTGCATGGTTTCTAGTCCAAAGTAGGATTTCATTAGAATTTTCCAGTAAAATTTCTAAGAGCTTGAATTTCGATCCATCAGAAATAAAGCAGAAATAAAAGATCTTGTATTTTGAACCACCTTATTTAGTTTTTTTTTAATAGTTTAACTTTTACAGTTTTGTAGCACAAACATTTTCTCATATCTTAGAACTTTATATAAGTAAGACTGTAGTTACAAAGTTTCATACTTCCCCCTCCTCCCCCCCCCAAAAAAAGGCTTTGCAACATTCATATAGCGAAAGGAAAAAAGTGGAGACTATTAAATATTCTTCTGATAAAAGCAGTATTACTGATAGAAATTTCTAGGTTTGAATAGTCCTCATCACATTTCTCTTACAAACTTAAAAATATTCTTTATAGCAATTTCATAATGTAGCTATCTAAAACTTCTATATTAAACCATGGATTCAAGCAGGTATTCCTTTTTTTTTGTGGCTTTACAGGCACAATTGGTACATTGCTCCTGGCAGACTGGCAAGATAGCACATAGGAATTATCTCATTTAACTGTAGATCAATGCCATGACTGCAACGATAAAATTGTAGGAAAATTGTACAGTAACTACAAGGTTATTATCAATCACTTTTAGCTCTGCAGTGGCACAGGAGAGAGGACAGATACTGTAAAAGGCTCTCTGCTGAGTACTTTTCATTAATATACTCTGTTTTCTTACAGTCTTGCACATCTCTTACTCCCAATGGTTACTTTTGTCTTGCTTGTGATAAAAGTAGGGAAGTCAGCCCAGGCTCAAGTAAATATATCAGGGTGTATGTTGCCTTTCCTCTTATGGACCAAAAGGCTTATTTAGTTATTTATTATTTGCTAGAAATATATCACAGGGACATTAAATGAAATCAAGATGTATCTTTCTTTTATTTGGTAATCATTAGGTCACAGCCCTAAGTGGAAGACAAAGCCAAACCGAAGGTCCGTAGCAGATTTCTGATGTAGGCAGGTGTTCCTTTACTGAACATGGTAGCTTTAGAGAGGCATAAAATGAAGAGGCCAAATCAAATCCCAGTCTTAAACAATTGATCAGATTTTAGCAGTTAATGAATGCATAGAGGCAAGAATGGAACCACAAGATTTATCACTGCTGTGAAAGAGGCTTTATCAATGAAAATCAATTTATCAATGGTTGCAAAGTAATTTAAAGGTTCAAAGTAGTAGTACAGAAGAGTAGGTTTTACTTCTTGTTAAAACAGCTTCTTTTGCCCATCTCAAATTTTTTCCTTTCAAAACTACCTCTTTAAAAGCATTTATTTCACACCTGACCAAAATTCTTCAGGCAGTCCTCTGATTTCAGCTCTCTCATAGTCATGGTAGAATTCAATGTTTTGGGCCAGGGAAACATTAACATATTTTGGCACAAAAGAGTGTCAAGGATTTTGTTACAGAGGAGAGCTAAGTACAGTAGTCAACTGCCGTAGCATTTCTTCTTACCTGCATAAATTTTATTTTTCCACTATAAAGGGACGAAGAGGAGGGAATTCCTGGAGAGTAAGGTGGCAAATTTATTCTGGTTGTCAGTACAAAATTGGGTGTCATTCAAGCAAGAGCTGCCTGATGATGATCTCCAACTACTTCAGAATTATTTTGCAAAACTCATACCTAACATTATTTCACAAGGCTATTTATCACAGAACTTCTTCCTAAGACTTGATGGAGATGTATAGGGACACATTACAAATTCATCACAACTACATCCTTAAAAAATACTGTGGTTGCTGTGAATTAATTTTGTAGGCTGACTGTTTGACAAACTTTGCATCTGGGATCTCATTCTATTTTTTTTTTTTTTTTTGTTAAAAATTACAGAGAAAAAGTTCTACCCAGATATTTAATTCAGGACAAAACAGGTCTGCTAGCCAAGAAGCCTCACCACAAACCTGCTGAGTGACTGCAGGCAAGTCGTCTGCTGTCTATTCCCTCTGACATGCGTTCTCCACCTATTTAGAACATAAGGATGTCTGCTGGGATTACCACTCACTGCGTGTTTCTGCAGGGCTCAGAGACCTCAAGACCCTCATTCCACATGGCCCTGTAGATGATGTGGTGACTGTAAATATCTGTGAAATGGATTTTTACCATCACACTGTTTCCTAGTGGAATTTTATCTCATCCAAATATCCTTTTTTTATTTTCCAGCCATCAGCTAAGGTAAGTCCCCAGGTGTGAGAAGCCCTCCAGCTGCCTAGGAACTGAAGCTATGGAGAGCTGCAAGTATTAAATACCTCCCCAGGATTCTTACAGCTAGCAGCAGCCTTTTGTTCCCATCTCTTTTCATATTACCCTTATATAGTTCTCTTGTATAGCCAATAGCAAAATGAAAAACATGGAAAAAACCCCAAGCTTGCCTTAGTCTTGACAAAACAGGCCCATGCACACATCACAAATATTGATATATTTATACAATATATTTTGAACAGAATGATGGAACCATTCTAAATGAAGCAGAGGTCTGAAGTCAGAAAACTTCCCCGGAGTTATGATTAAGGCTGTGAAGTTCAATTGATTTGCATATACTCAGCTAATAAAGAAAATAATCTCCAACAACCAACTTGTTTATCAAAAAAAAGGCATCTTTACATAAATGTGCTCATCAGAACCCCAGTATTCTACACCCACTGAAAAAAATGTAAACCTGATTCCTCAAAACAAAGAGCTGCCTTTAGTGAAGGTTCACTCTGTATTTGGGTCACCATGACAATAATTACCAAGCCACTCACAGAGTTAGCTGAGGCACCAAGGGGACCTGCCTTGCACAAAGTAGGAAGCAGACTGCAGTACAGTGTCATACAGTGTATTCCACAGGGCCATAAGGCAGGTAAGCATCAATGGATATTAAATGACAGTCACAGAAGCAAATGCTGGTAAGCAATCAGATCAGTTCATAGCTTGTCTCACTACCCATAGTGTCTTTTCAGGCCTCATAAGTTTTCTATTTCAGTTATATCAACTGTAACACCAGCCTTAACCTTGATACAGGCTATTTTGGCAGGTTTATTTTTTTCCTCCCCAGATGGCAAGCTCTTTCAGCAAGGTTCCTCTCTTCTTCACTGTTTGCAAACAAGGCGGCCCTCTCATGTTTAGAAACATTTACGTATGTTCACAGCTGCCCTGCTGACTTCAAAATAATTTTGTCATAAGGAAAGGCTAATGTGTGACATCAGAGCTGGAGGAGAGCTACATGGAAGCATGCCTCAGGTACCACTAAGGCAAATACTCCAGCAATTAATTCAGACAAAATTGACTGCTGAATACAGAACGCAGCCTTTATGAAAGTACCAACAGGAGGCTTGAAAAGTAGAAGCACATGATCTGCCTTAATCTCATGGTTCCTCTGAAATTAAGTGCCCCATTAATGGTTACGTGTCCAGTGGGCAGGTGAGACTGTTACCAAATCCATCACTATTCAGTCAAAACCCCAGGGTGAAGTTCTGTGCTGTGCAACAAGAAAATAATACAGCTGAGGAAGAAGGAGCTTTGATGGCTTAAAACATCCAATGTTCAGCTGTCCCAGGGGCTATAGCTGGCATCGAACTGTTTTGTGCCCTATCACCCCATATTTTACCAAGGCCCTTCAGAACAGAGGAAACACTGCAATGAAGTACAGGTGCTACTGTCCAAGGATGTATGTATTTCAGTCAGGTATAGTGAAGAAGGCATGCTCAGTAGAGGGGAGATGGGAGATAGAAGAGAGAACAAAATTAGGGAACTGAAGAGCAGCTGCTTAAATTAATCCATTGCATCTGTCTAAAGTCATACGAAATGATATAATTTCACCCAAGAGCAAACCTTCCAAATGGCAATTTATTTTCTAGAAATAATTTAATGACATGCAACTACTTGAGTGCTGGTACTTTACATACAAATAAAAATGGCAAGTCTTTGCACTTCAGTGTTGTCATCTAAATTAGGCTTTTGAGACCAAGTCCTCTGTGGGTATAAATTAACATAGTTCCACTAATGCTAGAGGAATTATTTATGCACCAGAAGGGGAAATAGTATAGGGAAAAGACATTTTTTGACTATAAAACACTAGCTCAGTCCTGATTGTTTTTATTTAAATTATTAATCCTCTGGGCATCTCCAGTGAATAGATTTTACACCATTTGTACATCTGGAGAATGCATATATAGATACATGAATTGATAGGACAAGCCTTTAAGCTCTCAGAAAGATGAAGCACAGGGCTGAACCATGTAGGACAAGGGAAATCGAAAACAAAGGTTTCTAGGCAGCTTATGCAAAACGCCTGCAATTTTGTCTTTAAAGGACACAATTGCCAACAGGGAAAAGGGTTGTAAAAAATAGATATTCTCACATTTAGAGAAAAAAAATTCCTTTACTACAAATTATTGTCAGAGCCAGTGTATTCTCTGAACTTTCAGTTCCCTTGGTGGAGAACTTTCTAAAGAGAAGGGGCAAGCAGTGGAGCATGTTCCTCGTGCCACTGGTATGTGGCATTGGTATCCACATATAGGATGCAATCCTCTGCAGGAATGTATGAGTCACAAAACAGTAGCAAAAATTCAACTTTTTTAAATAATAAGATTGAAATCCTTGTCCAAAAAAAATAAAATGGTGCAAGTTACAGATAGAAGGAATCATGCCTCTGAACTCTCAGAGAAGAGAACCCAAAACACAACACAGCAAGATCTCAGGACTCAGTCACATGGCTGCATCCAGCATTGCCTTGGAGCCAAAGCATTTGTACTTTATTGCAACTGGCTGTGATCCCTTCAGACAGAGGGACTACCACTGGGCTATTCATCCTTCTGTGGTGCCTCAAATGTGATACAATATTGTTTTGTAAGTTTAGGGCTTTTTTTTTTCTTTTCTTTTTCTTCTCAGGAGACAGTAAGTAATGGTATTTACCTGCTGGTGTGCATCAAGACTCTTGTGAAGTGTTCCTTGGGAATGTAGGAAATGGGAATGCTCCTATTTTCACATCTCTAATTGCATTTATTTCAAAGTAGTGCTGATGCATTCTCTCTTCTCAAAGACTATATCCAAATGAGCCCCCAAAAGCAAATAAAATAAACAAAATGAAGGTGGTGTTAAAAATGCACATTAAACTATTTAAGAAGAAAATATTTGTGATAGTAAGAGGCTAGGCTCTGAACAGAGGCAAAGCAAGGGCTTTGTCCTCTGAACTACTACTGAATATGCTTTACTAGGAACATTTTAGTCATTAGTTATGTTCTGCAAGTAGAATGACAGCAATGTTTATGCCGAATGTTGAATTTATTAAATGGGGATTTTATATCACCCCTTTTATTATAAAGTGTAGAACATAACCTAAGTGGTTAAAAAAAATTACAGATGAATAAGATGAATATGGCATTTATAATTAGACTAGGCGTAGTAAACAAAATTCTAACGTGGAAAGCTGTGGTTTTTATGGGTTTGATTTTTTTTCTTTGAAAGAGTAGGGTTGACATCTTCCCTGAACTGAACAAGCTTTTAAATGTAATGAAACAGATGCATTCAAATGCACTTAGTGGTTGTATATCAGTAGTTTAGTTAGATTTCAAACAAATTTTTCTTGTCCAAGATTATCTGTCTTTAAACTATGATTATATCAGGTAAATTATTAGAAGAAAAACATTCATTATGTTTTGGAAAAGGGCTCCTAATATTGGTATAGTGTATTTTAAAACATAATTCTCTATAAATTCAATCTATTCACATATATCTGCCAGATGAAAGAGAAATGTTAGTGAACTAAAAATCAAAAAGTAAAATGAAAGAGAAATAAATTTACTTTATTGCACCTATTAATGAAAATATGAACCCTGTGAGATTAGTAGGTGGGAATACATTTATTAAATACAGATGAAATAAAAATAATTTTAGAACAAAATTATTCTGTGGATGATTTCATTTATCTGCCATTGAAAATTATCTAGGACAGAAGTTTAATACAGTGAGATGCTTGTGTAATAAGCGTGAATAAAATGGATTCATAAAATTCAAAAAGAGGAGGAAAGCTAAAAAATTGTGTGCTTCTGTCATGCTACATTATCAATATACAGTGAGGAAGGAGAGGGAAAGGGAGAGGGAGAGGAAGATGGAGAGAGAGAAGGAGAGGATCTATTTGATGAAGCAACCTTGTATGTGTGGGGTATGATTTTAGCACATTTTTACAGTTTATGTACCACTAAGGAAAGGAAAGCCAAAACACATGTATCTGTTTTCTTACCTGAAATGGAAGCTGAACAGACATATTCATGTGTGCAGTGTTTCAGTATATAGGAATCAAAATTTATGGCAGAACTACAAATCATATGCTTTTCTGCATATGGACTTTCCACATGCAAATATAACTAAAGTATTCTTTTTTACAACAAAGATATTAAAAACTTACTGCAATTGTTGCAATTTTTAAAAAATTCAATACTTTACATCTTCATCAGTGTGGAAGCCCTGGGGGCCATCCCCTAAGTTACACCCCATTGGCTCCTTCCCCTGTTCCTATGTCTATCAGCAGTAAAGGTGAAGACTTCAGAAATCCCCATTTTTCATCTTGTTGTAAGAAAGGCATGGGGCGTGCTCTGGGATTAGACTGTCGAAATAAACAGTTCTCATCTTTGTGACTTACAGTGTGTGTGCATGTTTGCAGAGGGCAAAGGACAGTCTTCCACAATTTCAAGACCTCAAAGAAAGAATCAACCTCTAACCAAGCACAACATGTTTTAAATAAAGGTTTGAAGAAAAATCTGTGACCGTTGCCTTTGACAGGTCAGTGTTTCTTATGTCTCTGAAACATGTATGGATCTTCTCACCTCTGGCTCCTCTGGGTGCCTCTGGGTCCTGTTATAAACAATGCTACAAAAGCAAAGTGGTGGATGAAAACAAAGTCCTGTTAGAGATCCCAGAATCCAGACTGCCCTTCAATTACTGGCACTGCAAGAGCTGTGGAAACAGGAGGACTAGCTTGCACTTGAATTTTTTCTTTGTCTATTTGTCCAGAAAGAATTTGCATGGCAATATCTAGTTTTACTGAGAAAAACAAATTGCAGAAAAACAAAATTTCCCCAGCCATACTAATTAATTCCATCAAATGTTTATCTATACATTTTTTCCCTGAACATATTTTCACTTCAGTAGGAATGAAATGTGCATAACAGAAAAGTATGATCCCCAGACCTTTATCTTGGGGATAAATTGTGTTTAGGCCCATTTCTATGAAGGAATGAACTTCACCCTTTGTATGCATATGGCCAAATTTCCAGACCTCATGAAATTCCTGAACAAGGCTGAGAGACTGCCACTTGCTACATATCTGGGGAGCCCAAAAAGGCAAACTCTAGAGCAGTTTGTAGGCCAGGGATGAAAACAGTTGTATGAGAATGCTGGTTTTCCTCTAGGCCGTAGGTTTCTGGATAACACTTAAGCCTCAGCCTTCCTTGCCAAAGCATTTCCTTTTGAACCAGGGCTGCACCTCATCCCTCAGAACTTGTACCTGCACAACTTTGCAGAGTCCAAGCCAACATATCCATGGCCCCAGGGTTTCACCAGAGCTGCTGATGGGTGTTGAGTGTACTGGCAGCCATAACACAATGCACTAATCACAGCCCTATTGTGAAAAACAGGTCTGTCATTCACTTTGAGTTAATTGCTACGCCACCCATAGGATGGAGTTCAGCTCCAGATCAAGGCACAAAAATATACATAACTACATGTACCATCGGCATGTTTCACATGCCCTTGCCGTGATTACCATCAGGAAAGCTCCACAATGCAGTTAAAAACTGCATCCAGCTAACCACAATGTGTCTACTTGGCTCTCTAGGCACCACTGAGAGTAGAGACCAGAGTGGAAACGTACACACAGAGGTGTCGCTCACATCTCTAACATGTGGCTACCTAAGAAAAGGCACCTCTCTCTGTGGCTCTGCTGTACCAGGCCATCCATCACTGCAGCATGCTGGCCCAGCTTTGAAGAGACACTCATGCCATTTTGCTCTTCCCAAACACATATTCCAAATTTGCACTTCTTGGAAGTAGTTTCAATTCCATTAAAGTGAATGGAGCTGTATGTCCCTAAACCACACCCACACGTGTCCCATGAGGGCCATCTATCCCAGTCCAGACATTTTAAGACAGGACAAAAGCATCAAAATGAATACACAGCAGAGGATCTGGGCAAACAGCAGAGCAGTCAATAGTGAGCTCATAGCATGGGTTTCAGACAGGAAACTGCTTAGCACTGCCTAATGACTGAAGTCAGTTAGAAAAGCCAAATGCATCTGTCATACCAGAGAGGAGGTTTTGTGGTTACATCTGAGTGACACGATGTGTTGAGAGAAAACCAAGTAGGGCATTTTGGTTAGGGGTGCATACAATGTATATGCACATAAAACATTTGTAAAGTATTTTTTAAATCAACAAATTAGTTTCTCAGACTGTCATGTTATTACAATTGTTCTGTACCTGCAAACAGGGTGAGAAGCTGCATTTACATTTGAAAATTGCAAATACAAATTGCATTTGTACATCTGAAAATATATTTACGTTTGATAAAGTTATGAAAAATATGATGGCAGCGCTTGGCAATGTGTCTTTTGAAATAAGCTGGAAGAGCCCATTAATTTGAAGTTGTTAGCATAATGGTTTATGCCATTAGGTATCAAATCTCCTTTTGTAATTACAGAAGAGATCACAACCAACAAATAACAAAATTGTGTTTAGGTGCTCAGGAAAAACAAATTAGTTTAATCTGCAGTCCACAGACATTTGAGAGCCATATGTTACTGTTGCCTTTGTTATTTTTGAAAGCTGCTATGATTTATTACTCTAAACATATAGTGACAAATTGAAAACATGGATTAAAATGTCTCCTACTTGACCTTTTCAGAGCTATTCCATGAATATAAATATTTATTTTATGGATTCAACATCTGCTGATCAAGTTATATATTTTGAAAAGTATTCTTTGAATTATTATTCCACCATTCAAATTACATAGTTCCACAATAAATTCTGTAGGCATTTTATGCTAACAGGCACCTTATAAACCATTGCATAACCCTCATGAACTCACACTGCATGAGTGGTTGTAGAGGCATATGATCGTCTGTAACGCAGTGGTCTTTGCACTGTAACAATACAAGAAATCCCCTCTGGCATCAACTCTTCACCTGAAACAAATCTTAACTTCTATTTATTCATTCGGAGATGAGAAATCAGTCAGCTATTGTGACTAAAATAGGAATGCATAACAACAAAACCAAAACAAGCAGTTTCCACTTTCCCTTGGATTTTTATTCCTGTTCACATTCGTAACACTTTCATTCTTAGCCTTGCCCTTATTTCTCTCAAGCACTACAATCTCAGCGAGGACCTGAGTTGTCTTCACTTGGCACAAAGCAAAATAAAGATAGAGGTAAGCTGCAGTGATTGAAGACAAATAATAGAAGAAGTATATTGTCCCAATGCAGCTACTAAATTCTGGTGTGGATTACAGCCTATTCTCCCATCTGCGCCTCTTCTGGTTGAGCCATAGAGGGAGAAAAGATTACTTAATTTCTTTTCAGTGTGCATGTCTGCTGTAGGATCAAGCGCACAAGAAGTGAGCCCTTATACTCATGCAAAGAATTCCTAAGGTTATCAGAATTTTTTACCCCTTGTCCTGCAAGGCAGTGAAAACAGTCTGGTGTCTCTATGCTGGTTAGTATTATACTATTCATTAGGAAATTACTCTAAATTCCAATTTATTGTAACTACACCGGTTTACCAATGAACCAGAACAAGAACACCTTGTGGGAGTTCTTGTTTCAGCTGCCCTAGAAGAGATTTCTAGAAACCTTTCTTCTTTAAATTTGAGTCTAAGTTTTACTTACCCTGTGTTTTCTGTGTCCTCAATGAGTTGTGACCTGCACAGAATGCCCTACCTCCCTCTGTTACACCCACAAAATTGGGGCCTCCAATATGCAATTTACAGATTTAGCCCACAGAGTGTCTTCCAAATGACATTTATCAGAAATGCTTTTCCGAGTGCTTTCAAATATTCCTCTGCTTTGATAAGCACTTTGGATGCTTTTGCTTCTATTTCTCGCCTTGTTTATAAAGATATTGTGCAGTAAGTTAGGGAATGAATTTACAGCTCCTTGCCACTAACTGTCTCGGTAAACACCCCTACAGCACACTATACTGCCTTGGCTGGAAGCAACTTAATCTCCTCTCAATGCCACGTGAAATATCTAATACTTTCTGCAAACTGAGTAACCACAAAAGAGGGCATGCAGGAAACTAGATTAGATGTAAATTCACAGCTGAACATGCTACTTTCTGTAGAAAAGCCATCTATTTCAGTTATTTCTTTGCAACTAGGTCGTGGTGATGATACACCAGCATCCCTGAGAATAAGTTTCATTTGCTCTTCCTGCTTTCACTTTCACTGTCATGACTGTAGAGCTGGTGTCTAGTCAGTGAGAGAATCTTATTATAGTAGCATCCAAATGTGACACACAGCAAGGATTAAACTGTTATCCAACTTGTAAATGCATAAGCAGGCTCCCTGGAAACAGAATTCAGGCTGATATTTTCATTTTCAAACCTGTATTTTTCTCCATCTGAGCAGTCAATGGAGCATCTTCCTTTCTAAGTAAGATCCAATTATAATGAGAGCTTGGATTGACAGGAAACATTATTATAACTGAATGAGCTGTCAAATCCATGATTAATAAGGGTTTTCATTTAGGTTCAACAATAGCAGCGTTAGACTACTGCCATATTATTATTCAATAACTCATAGCATTCATAAGAAGGTTTATTTTCTGTTTCACAGCATAGACCAAGATGTTTCACATTCTGCTATTCGTATGGGCAGAAGTGGTTTCAATATTTCATGAGACGATTTTATCTCTGTTTTTTTTCTGAAGATGCAAACTAATGAAAAACCTTATGCAAAATCTAAGCCTGATGTTTGAGGATTTAGTTTCTGTTTTCCTTCTAGCTCCCATGTTTTTGCATCCATATTCCTATTGCTTGAACCATGAGAACAGAGAGGGAATATGAATAGTGTAGGAGGTTGATACCCTGGGTGTTCACAGCATCAAATGTTGGTGATATGGAGTAAAAGTATGAGGCAAACCAAGATCTCTCTGGCGTGTGTGTTCTGGTGTGTAGTGAGGTGCAAAGAACAGGTAAAGAGCAGATATTTCATGTTAGCTACCATGTATGCATGCATTCAGCTGCGTCAAACAGAGCAGATTTTTTTTACATAACACTGCTTTTCACTTTTATATGAGAGACAGTGAGGGCAGGATTGTTATGAATTAAGATATCCACAAGGGGAAAAGAACATTTTTAGAAAGAGAAGTGCTCACCCTCAGCCTTCTTGTAACAAAAATGCAATTCTCTCCATCCTACATAAATTCTGCTTTCCCATCCCATTTCACAGTTTGATAGAATGTAACTGGATATTCTGTTTTTCTGTTTCACTAGTTCTCAATTTCACCTTCCTAGCTTAGCTCCTTAATCCGCTATTCCACCCAAATGGAGGTGCTGCTCCATCATTGCAAGTAGTATAAATGATGTGTCAAACTGACTTCAAAAAATAACCTTTTAGCCCAGCATTTATTTATACATCATCAGTTATGTCTGACTACTTTTTATACAGGTATGATGTATCAATATAAGATACAGATGTATAGATAAATAGAGATAGAGAGCTAGCTAGATAGATAGATATAACCTGTACTGCTATCTCTTTCCTCATTTTCTTCCCTAGCTGACACCTTTTGTACTTCCACAAACTAACCTTTAACATGCAACTCTTAGTTTAATGTTATTGTCTGCCAAAGTCCCACAAGGTGGGGAAATTTATGGAGGCATTATAAGAAACATCTGACTTTCCATCCATAACCCTCCTTGTCTTGAAACCAACTGCTACCTTCTGTAAGCCAGCGGGTGAAGACCAGGCTAAAGACACCAGATAGACCACAGCAGATGCGGAAGACAAGCACAAAGACCTGTGTCTACTATTAGAATAAACTATGAAGTGGTTAACAAAAGATCCTTCAAAGGTGTTAGTGAGCCTCAGGGTTAACACCTTGCTATGGTGTAAGTTCTTAAATGTTATTCTTTCTTGTTTCTTCCTCTTTTAAATACTTCAGAATCCATCTGTCCTAGGCAACTATCACTTGTTTTTTCACCTCTTTTGTAGATTAACTTCCAGCAAAAAACTTTAAATAAAGCTAAAATGTACTAATCTCCAGTAATTCCATTGTTGATATTATTTTTATGATAATATTGTTGTTGCTATTGCAGTAGTCAATGCACAAAATACTTCATACGTAGAAAAATCATTCTTGTCTATACAAATATCCAAGATGTGAAAATGAAGCATCGAGTCCCATTTCACAGGCAGAGGAGACAGCTACATGAACAAGTTGCCACCTAGTAAATGAGCATGGATTTACAGCTCATTTAATACTCCATGGCAACTGTCCGTGTGGTTACTGCTCCAGAGTAAATGCGAGGCAGCTCTGACCCTTACAGAAAGTGAGGCCATGTATCTTGCATTTACCTGAGCTTTAAGCATCCATTTAAAGTAACTAATGAGCTGTAAATCCACAATCCCTCTTCACACCTGGCAGTTTCTTCATGTATCTGGAGGCAATGATATTTTTGTGATTTGCCTGTGGTCACTGAAGCAGCACTTACAGAAGCAGCGATGTAAGCCAGACCTACTGAGCTCCTGCAAACCCCTCTCCTCACATAGCCAGAATTTTCTTGTAGAGTTACTGTTCAATTTCTTGGCACATTTCCCTTCAAATGACAGTAATTCACAAGCAAACTGAACCACTTTTTCCTCATTAATACTGCAGAACATGCATTTACCACTTATGCAAAACAGATGGATCCCTAAAAGTACCTTCCAGATATGGTTTCTTCATTTCACACATAAAATATTATTTACTTTTTCAAAGACTCTTTAAGTTTAAAAGTGATGCTTTGGGAATAGCTTTATCCTGGTTTATTAAACATATTTCAACTCTAGGTAATTTAGAGTCCAAACTAAAGCAGGGTTCATCATCAGTTTTCCATCAGGGTGGTCCACGACACACCACAAACTAGCAAAGAGTTTCCTTTATTTTCCTTTTTTTTTTCCCCAATGACTCCTATTAAGTGACTCTCTACTTAGGCTCCATCACGCTAGTTCAGGTTGTCCACTGATACAAGCCACTACCTACAGCAATTGCAAGCCTGGGATCACTGCTCTGGTTTTTCAGTGGCACTACAGGAATCACAACAGACTTGAATACTCTGTGCATTTTTACTCTTCCTGTTATTCTGTATTAAAAAAAGAAAAAAGAAAAGAAAATCTGAACCACTATGTCACAACACACTGCCATGGCATCTATTTACTAGTAAAATTGTTTTGTGTTCTGAGGTAAAACAAGACCAAAATGTCATTAAATACTTGAAAAAGTTCAGTGTAAATTATACACCTCTACATATGAAGAAAAAAAATATTTGTGGTAGAAACAATAAATACATTATATTTTAGTCCTTAAAAGCTCCCTCATATTTTTTTTATGCTGTGTCTATGGATTAACACATTCAAAAAGTAAAGAAGGAAAGCCCAGGGCTTTGGACATTACAAATTTTAATGGATTTGATGAGTCCCTCCACAGTACTCTCTCTTTCTTGATAATCACTCAATTCCTCACTCCAAGGACTCTGAAAAATGTGAACCATTTCTACAGGTGTTTTAGGATGTGACCCTGCTCTCACATTGACAGCAACTTTCTCATTTCTTGTCATGGGGCATAGATTTCAAAGCATAATCCCAACCTGCTGGGATGCCTTCATTACCAGAATGCTCAGCTGACAGTACTGCCAAATCTTGAATTTCATGAAAGAATGCATAATGTGAATGGGCAATGTCAGTGCTGTCCCTTACACTGACCATATACAACACTGAAGTGACTTTAGTGAAGCTCCTTCTTTTTCTTTTTTTTTCCCCATAGTTTTTTAGCAGTGGCTCTATCAACACTAGTTGATTACACAAACATCACTGGATTTCATTTCAACCTGGAAAACATCACTGGATTTCATTTCAACCTGTGCCAACTACCTCTTTCCACACAGTTCCCAGGCCTCATCTGGTGGTTAGAGTACCCCAAGGCCCATTCCCACAAATAAAGAGTCCAAAGGGTTGCTAGCAGGGACAGCAGCCTGTCACCGTAATATTTTATGAAAAATCCCTTTGCCAGGATTTCTTCTCCTGGGAAGCTGGGAAGCTTCAGCTTCTCCCTGTTTTGCTGCTTTGGAATGTGATTTGGAGAATTGTTTATCCAGCATGTGAATTGTTTTTATTTAATGACCAATCCCAGTCCAGCTGTGTCAAGACTCTGGTCAGTCACAGGTTTTTATTATTCATTCTTGACTAGCCTTCTGATGTCTCCTTTCTCTTCCTTTAGTATACTTTTAGTATATAATTTCTTTTAATATAATATCATAAAATAATAAATCAGTCTTCAGAGAACTTGGGGTCAAATTCTCATCTCTCACCTTGTCCTGGGGACCCTCACAGCACCACAACACCAGCCACCCCAGGCGAGCTGGCCTTCAGAGCCCAGGAAAGTTCCTGAAGGTGTTTGAGCAGGGATAGAGTCAGAGAGCTCGGGAGCTGTCCAGAGCCCTGGCAGCTGCTTTGTGGCATTCTGGGGAGCTGCCTGCCTGGTCACCTCCACTGCTGCAGACAGGCATTGCAGGAGTATGGGGACTGTACTTCCTGCTGGAAATTTGCTGGGCTTTAGATTATCTCTGGACATTTTAAACTGGAAAAGTCTTTAGTGATTTCCAAACAGAAGTCCAAAATATAGTCCATAACAGCTGGTGCATCAACAGCTAGCTGTCTACAAACTTAATTTTCCAATTTTCATGCTGTGAGGAGAAGAACAAAACAGTAAAATGCAGCCTGCAGATCAGCTTTGAGTGAAGTCAGGCTTCTTGGAACCCCAGTTGAAAAAGAAGACATTTCTGTGCCCTCACTCCCCAAATTCTATTTTCTATTCTGCTGCAGTCATTCCTCAAATTTTAGATTAATTCTTCCACTTTTTTTTTTGTCCTGCTTCAGAATTATACATAATTATATGATCTTTTTATGCTGTGTGTTTTATTATGTTATGTGCTTTCTGTGAGACAGGAAAAAAAAATGTGCCAGCCAGTTCTTTCCTTACTGACATCAATGGCTTTTGCCTCACACACTCTGTTCAGGATTTTCCTTCTTATCAAGGGTTCCATATTTTCATGTGATTCAAGTTTTTATTTCTTCTGGGCATCCTCTTTATTTTTATATTTCTTTTCTCTTTGTTCTGCAAGTAATTAATTTTTAGCTCTAAATTAAGCAATTTGCTTTTAACCAGTTGGCATTTTCATCAGTCAGCATATCCAAATGTTCATCTGTACCTTCCTTAATTCCATGTACTATATCAGCATTTCCTGTATCACTAATGCCTTTCTGCAGTGAGAC
Organism: Camarhynchus parvulus; assembly: GCF_901933205.1. Classification (NCBI taxonomy): domain Eukaryota; kingdom Metazoa; phylum Chordata; class Aves; order Passeriformes; family Thraupidae; genus Camarhynchus; species Camarhynchus parvulus. The sequence continues at coordinate 59,955,653 of NC_044573.1, read as the reverse complement.
TTACACCTCAGATTGCCCTGCTGTTTCTTCAGGCAATTATGTACTGTCTGTCCTTCTGGCAGGCACAGTGATATCTTCCCCACTGTATTTCAGATTTGAGACTAACATCAAACCACAGTAAGTCTGCCTACTGCAGACTTGACTATTCTCTGTGGAAATTTTAAGCTTTTGGTATTTTTAAAAAGGAAAAGAGAGTACTGAGAGTATCAGGAAAATTCCAGTCCTCCATTAGCTTGGGCTTTAAGGTTTCCAGTTCCTCCAACCCCTTCCAGTTGGTTCATTCAGAGTCCATAGGGCACCCAGCAGTCCTGGTCTCCAGCCAGCACTGCTTGGTTTCTTCTGCAGAAAACCCCAGGAGGTGAAATGGGATGGCACATGTGTAGACTTCAGCCCAGCATAGTATGAGGATGTGGATAGGCTTTCCAGAAAATGGTTACAGGCCCTCAGATCCAAACACAGCTACAAGGATATCTGCATCAATATAAAATCCTTCAGCTTGGACTGTCCAGCCAACAAGAAAATCAAAGTGCTCAACACTTGTTGGCCCCTACATGCTGCTTTGCCCTAAGATCTGAGTAGGAGACCGATCCCGTGCTGAGGTTTGGAATGCATGCTGCTGGGGAAGGCAACAAAAGCCTGTGTGTAACCTGAGATGTGCCTGCAGCTCCCATTCCTTTGTGCCTATGACCTTGGCTTCAGCTCACGGCATAAGACAAGAGCAAGAAGAGGGAGACGTGTTGGGAAGAAGTGAGGACAGGAAAATGCAAGCCTGTTGAAAGAAGCACAGGGGACTGGGGAACCAATATCATATAGGTTAGGGGTGGGGTGAAAGGCACTTGAAAAGTGCAGCATGGGGGCACCCAAACACACCTGTCTGGGGGAAATCAGACATGTCTGTCACAGGATGGGTTTTAGGAGGGAAAGGAACCCATGGCACAGTGTGAACGCGGCTCTTGGAGAAGTGAGAAGCTGCAGCACAAGGACTTGGAGGGAATTGGGGTCTGATTCACCAGGTGAGGCTGAGTGGGGATAGGATTTTGAGACACTTTAGGAAATTGGCCACAATGACAGTATGGGGTGCTCCTCAATTTGTAGAGCTGTACTTGCAGCCTTCACGTTATTTACAAAGCTACTGGAAAATGATAGGGAGAAACAATAGATAGGATGTGGGGAAGGAGGGGGAAAGAGAGGGTGGAAAGTGAGATTCCAGGGAGTGGGAAACATCCTCTTCTGTGGGGACAAGAAAAAAGAGAGGAAGAGGAAGCACAGGTGCAGCATCAGCAACCACAATTCCGCACATGTCAGAGAGAAACCCTCCTCCTTATGTTTGCATATGCACATTTCTGCATCCACTAATGAACCTCTTTTTTCTTCCTCATTTCTAGATTTCTAGAGCCAAAAGATTGTTAATTCCTGAAGTCTGTTCTTGCCTATTCTTTCCTGGCTGTGCAGTGTGCATTTTCTAGTATGTTTTTGTTTAGGAAGGTTACTTTCTTGCTACACAGCAGAAATATTTGTGTTAAATCTACTCTATAAAGGAGGCAAAAATGTGAAAAATGCTCTGGAAGCAGAAAAGAAATACTTATGAGGAAGGAAAGGAGACAGTACAGGAAAACTCATTTGCTGAGAAATGCAGCTTATGTCTTATCAACTTAATTCCAGATAAGTCTTCATTTTGCTGTGAAGACAGATGCGATAAATATGTTAATGGCAGATTTCGATAGCTCAGTTTGTAGAACTGCAAAGCCAGATGGAAGTGATAATTTTTCTTTCATTTTAATTTTGAAATAAAAAGCAAGAAAGCAAGAAAGTTCTTGGTATCTTAGCACTGTAATGACTTTTGAAAGGATAATGGACCTTAACACAAAATGACGATTAACTATCATGCCCTGATGCTCCTATTTTATTAAATTCCAGTTTCCTTGGCTGGAATTCTCTCAGCTTTCTTGCCAGAGATGAGCAGATTACTGCTTGTGACTGACTTTTCCAGTTCCACATTCATAAAGTTATTTAGCAGCAATCCAGTTGGTGGATATTTTACTGATTTTACTGCTGCTCAAGTTAGATACATGACTAAGCAGACCATTGATAACAGCATTGGATGGAGCTAACCTCTCTTACTCCTTATCAGGTGTGAAATACTGCCTTTTTTGTCCCTTCAGCAATGCCCTTATGGTCTTAGGAGTACAAGGCTAAATTGTGGCTTTCCATGCATTGATTAAGATTCCATTTAGCAATATTTGGCATGGATCCTTTGTTTCAATTTAATACCAAAGCACTGAGGGACATAGATTAACACCTTCTTAAATGTTTAGGATATTTACTGCTTGTACTGACAGGCAAAGAGAAAGCTAGAAAACTTTTGCTGCTTGAATCCTCTTGAAGGGAAGGAAACAGTGGGTTTCCGAGCAGGTAAAAATGAAAATTTTAGAAAACTATTTTAAAGGAATTTACCAAGTGAAATCTTGGTTTTTCATATTTGCAGTGATGTTTCTAATGTGTGGAAAAAACCAGATAAATCTGTGTTATTCCCTTTACATGAATTTTCATTTCTAGAAAGTGAGGTCCTGACTGAGTACTCCCACAGGAACTTCTCTCCAGGAACCACTTGGCAAAAAGGTGAGATGCACTATTGTTGAATCAGTAACATTAACTTCTAGGGTTTCATTCTCACTTTCTAGATAAGCTCACACACCAGGAACTGAATGACGGTTTAATTCTACATGTCAGTTAAAGCCCTCTCTGAAATTCATTCCAATGATTCTAGCAAAGACAATGTAGATTTCTGGTGAATTTTATAACACATTTTACCATGAGACAAAGGGTACAAGCTGTTATGTCATTCCTGTCCTCAGCTGGGGGTGCTTGTGGGTGGAGGTATTGGCTATTACCAATAATAAATACCTGTTATAGGCTAGGAATATCAGATAGATATCTGCTGTATAAAGTGTAAGATTATTTTCATCATTCAATACCAGCTATTTTTTTCATTTGTTTAGTTTGCGCGCATTTTCTTGGGGGTTGTCTTTTTTAATTCAATTAGCAAGTAATACAAAACAAAATGTTCGTATGAGAGGGAAAGGGAAGGTCTGTGCAGTTCTGTAGAGGGGAGAGGAGAGATCCCAGGTTGTGGAAGTGAAAGCTGTATCAGCAGAAGCTGAGCCAACTTATTTAGCCCTGTAAAGAGACTGGGCACAATGCTTAGTTCGTGCAGCTGTATCATGTTTGAGAATTCATCTGCTGTCTCTGGACTTTGCTGAACTGTGCAGACATCCATGTCTGTGCAGCATTGCACCTTGCACACAAGCAGAGGCAGTTCTCACTCTCATCTGATGTTCCAGTCCACACTGGATGCCAATCTCATACAAACCAGTGACTCACATGACCAAAAGTATGCAGTGAAGCATGGCAGCCCTGCTCTTGGGCCCAGAGTTTCCTTACCAAGGTCAGAGAACAGCAGGAAGAGACAGCTGGAGCCTCTCTGCCCTCACAGCCTTGCTGCAAGCTGAGGTGATCAAAGCACAAGCTGTAGATAAAGTGATCCATGCTTGCAGATAATCCTCAGGTATTGGCAAAAACCAGGCAGATCTTAGTCTTCTGTGGACCCATGCAGCAGCAGCAGCAGCAGCATTTTATCCTGGAGCTCCAAACCAAGCAGAGCTTCCCAACTGATGCGCAAGGAAACCATTCACGAGTCTCCAGCAAGCAGCCAGAACTCCCCAAGCACCAGGCAGGGAGCTGCCTGCAGGAGCAGCGTGGCAACTCATGCAGCACTAAAGCTTATCCCAGGCTGCCACCTTGTCAGGCTTAAGTTCAGCTCATTAGGATGCTCATCTGTTATTTATGCAAATAAGCCTATGCATAGTCACAAAATATGCAAAGATGGCTATTTATCAGTTTGTCACAGTTTCTGACTTTCTGAACCCTCAGACATTCCTGATACATTTGAAAAAAACCCACAATGTCCCCTAGTGCTGCACAGGGGCCAAGGCAGAGCCTAGCTGCTACCATCCACGTCCTCTCAGAGGACTCATGGTGCTCAGGATAGAAAAGATAATGCATTCTGTGTGACTTTAAACACAATATGTTACAGCTCAGGATGTTTAATCTAGTCAATAAGGATCTCTACTTTTTTCACCTCCCAGAGGAGGAGATTTACAATATGCATAACTCCAAGCATTCTGACTGCAGTTTATTATTTATTTATAAAAGGCAAAAAAGGCCCCTCAAAAAATTAAAAACGGTCTTCTTAAATAGCATTTAATTTATCTCCTCTGTCTGGAGAGCTGCAGTCTAAAGTTGCTCTCACTCATGAACGTGCAAAAGAACCTCAGCTCATCCCTCCTCTACCCTTACCACTCTCTTCTCACTTTAGAAAAATGTTATCTTCTGCATGAGCCTGAGCAGGAGTCAGCATCCACCTGCTTTTCCGCACACACAGCCATCAGTAACTGCAGGAGGCCTGAATCCTTCTGACAAGGGTACAGATTGACCAGAAACACAGCTTTAGGGAATTTTCCCCCACTTCTTTACCCCTGGCCAGCACCAGGATGATTGCTGGCCTGTGAGCTCCATGGACAAGTTTCTCATGTATCCTTCCTTGCACAACAGGATGTCTTATTTAAGCCTCTTAATGTTCATTGTAAAAATTAGAAGAAAAGACATGTCTGCAGTAAAGACAGGAGAAAATGAAACATCATTTTTTTGGTAGTACCCTTATCTTAGGGAGCCACCTTATGCATTCAATCCTCCTATAGACTGTTGTAACCATCTCCCAGGTTCTATGTGGAGTTTTGGGCCTGAATGTGGTCTTGGAATTGAAGAAAGAGAGAAGCAGCAGGCAAAGAGAGGTACTCACAAACACTGCCCTATCAAAGGCTACAATTCAACTTCAGTTTCATACCAACACACAAAAAAAAACCTCCCTCTGAATCCCCCAAAATATAATAACATGAGTTACATTTTATTTAAAGCATAGCAATCACAATATAGGGTGCTCAGTCCACCCTGACATCAGGATGATGATCTCATCAGGAGAGAGAATGGTAAGAGCAAGAGTAGGAAAACTTGTGGGTTCAGACAAAGATGGCTTAATAAATGAAGAAAAGAGGGGGAAAAACCCCCAAAGCAGCGATGCAAAGGCAGTCCCTCACCACCTCCCACAAGCAGACTGCTGACCAACCAGTCTCTGAGTTATGGTTGCCTTCCTAGGCAAATCACCCCCTCAGTTTTTATTGCTGAACACAGCATTATGTGTAATGGAATATCCCTTTAGTCAACTGGGGTCAGCTCCCCCATATACGTCCTCTCCCAGCTTCTTGCCCAACCCCAATGAACTTCCATGGGGGAGCCTGGGAAATCAAGAAGGCCTTGACACTGGGGGTGCATGGCTGTAAAACAGCCAAAAGATTGGTGTGTTATGAGCCCTGATTAAATCTAAAATCCAAAAACTACTTCACAGACTGATGTGAAGAAAATTAACTGCACCTCAGCCAGACCCAACACAAAGATTAATGAACAAATGCATTGTCTTAGTTAGTTAAACATCAAGAAAATTGTCCTGGAAGGGGCTCTTCTATTTTAATATCAGCTTCTATTCTAAAAGAAAAAGAACTGCTTCTTTTTTTTTTTTTTTTTTAATTCCAAACCTATTTCCCACTTGGGTGAGTGCAAAACAGTGAATTCAAGAATTTCAATACAACCTGTCTCTCTGTGAATTTAATTCCACAATTTCCAGCTGAGCAAAATTATCTTTACATCACGAAAACATATGCTTCCCCTTAATAAAGATTTAAATACAGGCACTTCAAATCCCTCCCTTCACTTTTACAATGGTGCAGTAAAGGATTATCCATGCAAAATTATACAGCCAAGGTTTCTGCTTTGAGTCGGCATGGTTTTGTTGTTTTTCATGGATCAATTAACACACACAGGAGATTTTAGCCATTCCTGTCTGTAATTGCTAATTTGCCCATTACAGGGAGCTGAGAGCCATCTGTGTACATGGCATAAGGATGCAACAGTGAAATGAAGACTTTAAACCCACAGAACATGACCTGTGGTTGTAAGACATTCAAAGACAAGATGGGATACCTTACCTTTGGAGCCTGTAGTACATCAGACACATCTTGCTTAGGCACTGCAAAAGTAGGTGGTGGTGCTGTTGTTGGCTTTTTGGGAGGCCTGGGTGGTGGATGAAGGGTTAGGTTTTCATATCTTCTCAACATATAGTATTCCTCTTCGCTGACCTCTTCCACTGTTGTCCTCGTCACAGGCGGTGCCATTGTCTGGACATCTTTGCTGAGCAAATGGACCAACATGTTTAAGCGATACACAGGAATCTCCCAGCTCTCCACTGGACTGCTGGCACTACTGATCAGCAAGTAAGAGTCTGTGATTTCTTCTTCAAACTGCAGACCAGGAGCAGCAGCCAAGACATCTTTTTCAATGGAAAGGTCCCTGACGGACACTTTGACATTAAAAGGCAAATGGAATTCTTTGCAAATCTCAGAGAGGTGGTACTGTTTCTTGTCATGAACCACTTCCACAAAGCCACCTTCCATGTACATAGGGAGGAGCACTTTTTTATATGAATCACTTAGTATTTGCTCACAAGCTAAAACATCTATGAGTTTCTTTCCTCCCTCATATAGAACTTCACTAGTCTGGCATTGCTGAACTAGAAATTGATCTCCAACTGAAACAGAAAAAAGCTCTTTATGAGGGGAAGTAAAGGCTTTAGTTGCTACAACATGAAGGTGTTCTTTTTCATTTCTCACTATCTCTAAGTCATAGGCAGTTGGAAACTCCCGAGGTCTTCTCTTGAACTTTCCTTTGTAGCTCATAGGGATTAAATAATGTCTTTTGGAGGAATCACTTCTCATCTCAGAGGCTAGGATTCTTGCTGCCTGGTACTTTTTGTAGATGACAATCTCTTTCCCTGTAGACAATAAATCATAAGGTTTTTGGTTTCCCGAAGGCCCTTCCATTATCTGAGCAACCATAGGAAATTCTTTACTTGTTGTCTCAAATATATCTTCCAAAGAAAGTGGCTGAAGGAAAGAGCTAATATCATAATGGTCTGTTACATCCTTGACCTCAACATCCAGATCTGAGAGGATATGAATTATGTCCTTTCGAACTGAAAAGAAAGAGAAATATATTGGGTTTTGTTTTCAAACTGACATTGAAATAAAATACACATCCTGTTGCCAGATACCAAAAGTACCTTCCCCGAGGCATGCATGTCCATGTGTAAATGTGCACTACTAACTGGGCCAGCCAAAGTCTAATTGTTGTAATTTGAGAGATGTGGTTATCAGATGTGCATGAGACCACACAAATGAAGAGAGACAATAAGGTGTGCAAGTGAACAAAATTTTAAGAAAAAGAAAAGGCTAGTTCACTATTCCCCCACAATACCTTCAAGTTTAATCAGTTCTTTATCTTCTCAAACTCTTGGGTGCAAACTGTATTTTTATTTTTTTATTACATAGTGGCTTAGAGTTTCTCTAAAGAAATGAGTGGGAAAACATTTTTAAGAAATAAATAGCATTTGGATCCATTAACAACACGTTGCTGCTATAGCCAGACTGGGAGAAAAAAGGTATTTTGATATTTATAAGAATAATTAAAACATTTGTCACTTAACAAAATGGCAAAGTATTTGTATAACTAACAGTAAGTTATTTTTATGAATTAAGACATTTTCATATTATGTTCCTCTCTGGAACTGTTGCATCTTTTTCTGCATCACCTGGTTTTATTCACTATCAGAACTGAGCCAGTGAATTTAACAACCTGACAGGGAACAACAGCTCTTTTACCACAACTGAACTTGCAAAATTTTGAATGCAAAACTTCCAAGAACAGAGCTAACTATGTAATTAAGGCTTGTTTAAGAATTTGGCTCCAAGTCAGTGACACCGCAGATCACTGACCAAGGCAGTAAAATTTAACAAGCAAATAATACTTAATGACTCTCTTCAATAAGATTTATTCTGCATAGACCTACACAAATGGATAGTATATACTGGATTCACACTTCCTTGTAGCAGGACATACCAATATTTTATACTGAAAAGGTGGTATTGGATTTATTTTATATGACGGAGTTCTATGACAGTGATTTGGGGTCTGTTTGTTCTAACTCTGCTTTTGTCACATTGACACCTTGAGATGATAGACATCCTGAGCACCACAAGGGAAAGTCAACAAAGGAAAATGACTGGTGAAAATGAAACTTTCTATGAGCATTTGTGCAAGTTCCACACACACATCTTGTTCATTATTAATAATGAGACATATAGAGGATTCCTACTCACCGCCTGTGAAAATGTAATCAGTTATCCCAGTTATCAGGAATCTTTTTTTTAGAGTGGATAGTAATTGTCCTAATTAATCTTGTGTCTATTTATAGTTCTCCTAAAAATGGTGAAAATCCATTCTTCATGGTCCACAAGAAAGTAGTTATTCATGTACCGTAAAGCCTACTTTTCCAGTTTGTATTAAATGGATATTTAGGACATATGCAATGCTTCTTAAATGTTGAGAACACAATGAAATTTAAAATAAAAACAGCAAATACAATCCTGATTGGAATAACTGCTTGGAAGACAAATGAATACCAAATATTTCTGAATCTTCTGAAGATTTTCAGGGGCATTAAATTCCTACTGATTCTGCACATATATCTTAGTGGATATACCAATAAACCTGAGTTAATTGAGCTTCAGGAGATGAGCTAGATCCTTGAATCTAGCTAGAGTTACAGCAAACATTACTTTTACATTTACTTTTACATTACAGTTGCTTTATCTTGTGAAGTTCTATTTTCCAAACTCACACATTAAATCACATAGCAAGCATAGCTGAATGTCTTATGATAAGCATACAATGACTATGGTATACTGTGTTAACAATCTCTGCCTGCATTTATTGCTTTCTCTTTTGTCCATTTGCTTACATAATTCAACAGAGAAATGCTCAATTGTGAAAAGACTTCTTGCTTAATATCCTCATGAAGCCATACTTCTGTTAGGATTCAATTTATATGGAGCTCATTGGTTTGCTTCTAGTGAATGCAACAAGCAGAAAAACCTTCTCAAAAGCTAAGCTACTATCCTGCAATCAGAACCCAGATGTATCAAGGTTTTGGTGGAACAACTAGTGTCATAAATATTTTGGAATTTTTTAAAATAAAACCTCAGAGTATAAACTTTTAAAGGTACTGGTTTTCTAATCTTTCTGTTTCCTCAAACCTACAGGTTTCAGAAATTGTCCATGAGTTTTTGTGTTTATATTCAGTTGATATTCGTTGCTGCAACAGAATAAAATGATATGATTTTCCTTTCTCTAACATCCTCATTCTGAAAATTAAATGGCAATTAAGTGTATTGCAACATGTACAATAGTTTTTTTTCTTTTTCTACCTCCTAGACATAGCCATATGAAGCCATCAAGTGCCTTCTCCATGGCTGAAGACTAAGACACAAAGAAAGAGAATCTGGGAACTGAACAGAATTCCTAAACTCAACCTTTTTACTATGCAATACATTTTCAGTGAGGATTTAATTGTAGTGATCAACAAAATAGCAACAGAAAGAAATGCAAGGTAATAATCTGAACTAACAGATGATAAAGATATACTAAAAATATATTATTTTTATCTTTCTTCCTCTTGAAAATAACATTAGTGGCAAATATGGATAAGGAATTTTTAACAAACTGAATCTTTCATGGCTAGTTTAAGAAAATGTTGTGTATTTAAGGGTATTTTGGAATTTGCTACACCAAGTTGAACAGAACACAGATTTTAATTCTTAATTCCTACTTACATTTCATTACTGCTTGCACTTCATAGACAGGCATGAGAATCAAACAGCCATCAAAATTCTCAGGAAGTGGACTAGAGGAGTCCCAAGTATGTAAAGTAGTGGAAAGTTTAACAATCCGGTTTCTACCCTTAGGGATTTTCCATTCTGCAATCTCTTTTAAGGTGTATATCTGGTCATCTTCACACTCATAGAATTCTCCTTCTTGTGAAAGGGGCAAAGTAAAGGAAAAAGACTGGTTATTTCTGACCACGACACAGTTCACAGCCATCATTCCATGGACCTCTTCCACTGAGTTGAAGGTGATCTGCTCATCATGTTTGATAGTGAAATTTTCCAATTTTATATCCTTGGCACTGTAGAAAGAAGGATGGCCAAACCTTGTTGACCCAATAGAGACTTTTCTTGCAATTTCTTCAATGCTGACATATGGAGCCTTATCTGCCACAACCTTATAAAGACCTAAGAACAGAAAACTTGCATTATAAAAAGGGAAATATTTCTGACAAAGTCATGCCAGATTTTAGACTGTGAATGTTATGAAAATGGAGAGCAAAGCAAATCAAATAATTCATAGGTGATAGCTCAATTGCTAAAAATACGACTCTATAGAGGTAATATCAGCTGGTACAACATATAGACAACTGGAATTAACCCTTTCTGATGTGTATCTAATTTCAGACATCCAGTATTCTTAGTCCACAGTAAAATTTTTCATTGCTGCAGAAAAAAGAAAAATTATCCTAAATTCCTATTTGTCTTCTCAGGAAACCAGCCTTTGAAATGCAGATGTGGTGTGAGGAAACATAGCATTAATGTGATTAGTTCATGCAGGATAAATTTCTTGTCTAAACATCAGTACTATGTAACCTTCCACACACAGACTGGGAATTCCTAGACCAAGTGTGTTTAAAGATACATCCCAAATGAAAGAGTAGCACCTACAGATAAGAAAGAGCAAATAGATTTTAGTGTATCTGACAGCCCAGTCCACCAGCTGGATTAATTCAAAGTCTGGGTGTTGTAGCACTCCAGCCATCACTAGGCAATTAAAATGCTGAAGTTCTGCAAGGCAGAAGCTGTATCTGAGCTTCCCAATCTCCTAGGGACATTATTACTTCATGTTAATCATGCCCTTTGGATCTGTCTCATTAGGAGTTTCCATTGCAAGAAAAATGTGTACATTTCTATATTTGCGTGAGGGTTTTCATAAAGGAAGATGAACTGGAGGGTTGAGAGGACTAAAAAGCAGGTCTTAGCTGAACTGTGTGATTCAGCTGTCTTCCTTACAAGGCGTGGCACAATTGTGAATGCTGCCATATGGAATTGCAGTGCAGCTTCCTAAGACAGACATTGACAAAGACTTGCTTTTGAGTGAATATAGGTGAGAATAAAGGATATTTCTAGGCCAAGTCTGCCAGTCACAAACAAACCAGTAGCTACAGCTACAGTGACAAAGAAGCCAAGCTCCATGGGAGACACTGTGCCTTTTCTCCCTTTGTCTGCCAAAGCCAACCAGCAAAAATCCTATGGACTCTCTCCCCCATGCTATTGACTCCTCTGGACCGCAGAGAGGGCACTTTGTGGTAAAGGTATACTCCCATTTTGGCTGCTAAGGAGGAAGCATGGGATGAGGTATCAAAGAGCCTGGTTGGTACCACTAAAGACACTTTTATGGCAGCTCCAAATCCCATGAGTAGTTTAAGCCATGTCTGAAAGATTTTAAATATCCTACCCAATTGTCCTCAGCCAAGTGCAGGATGTCCCAGCAGATACCTAGATTTCAGTAAGGTGAGATGCTACCACACAGACCACACAGTTGCTGTTGGGTCTTGGGAAGATACTCATTTCCTTCACTAGACCACCCCTGATTGTGGGATTGTTTAACAAACTGGATCAGGGGATATTGCTTCTCTTAAAAATAAGCAAATTTCTTAATTTCTTCCAAAGTTTTTCCCTTACTGACTTTCATTACTGACCATAATCAACACAACTGAAGGCCCTGCATGGTATCAGGATGTCCCTAAGATTGTATTTCTTTAAATGGATATCTATCACAACAGCCTTTAAAATTTTTTTTTGTTTTTTGGAGGGGGGTGGTTCTGGCTACAGGATTGCTGTGATTCTTTATAGTAGCAAACCCCCATACTTTCACTTTGTAACTTTAGCACCACTCTTGTTAAAGGAGACATAATTAAGATTCTGTCTGTTGAGTAGCTTTTAACTGAATTCATCAACAGATTTGGCATATTTGGTTCTCTGTGTCCCATGCGGCCACTAGTAACTCTGGGAACGAACATCTCTGAGGGTCTGTCAGCAGCCTAAGCAGTAATAACCTCTTTGATCTGATGCAGAAGTAGTCACCAGTTGTGGCAATGTCACTTATTTCTGTAGTTCTGTGCCTTCACAATTGTCTGTACGTCAGCCAACTTTTCCTGTGTGAAGTCAGTAGCCTTGTGTCAGTGCATCCTCTACATATGTGTCCTCACTGCAGAAAAACCTGCAGGAAAACCTCCAGGCTTTTTCCTGGGCTGCAAGGAGGGCACATGCATGAATGTACAAAGTACAACTTGAACACACTTTTCTCTCCCACTGATGTTTGCAATGTTTATCGTTGCCATATTTAACACAGTTATTAGCAAGGAAATTATCTACCACAGTCCTAATCACCACTGGAGCATGTCACTGCAGATCAACACAAACAGATTCACCAGCACTTAGAAAGTATCACTGTGACAAGGCACCAGTGACAAACTGAAACTGTGGAAAAGACAAACAGTGTTCTAGTATCACGCTTTGCAAGGACAAGATGGGTATCATCTCTTGGCAGTGCTGGGAGAAAACAAATAGGAATATTTTTCATTAAAAAGGATATTCAAAGTACTTATGATGTGTCCCAAAGGCAGTAACTATGCTTACCCATCTGTAAAACAGGAGCAAGTGTATGCCCCCCACAAATTCCCCTGAATTACATTGAAAAGCCTCCATAAACTGTGTTAAAAACTTCCAGTTGAAAATATTTGGCAAGGTACAGGTACAAGGAACATTCTTCTCTTCTATGAGTTTGACAATAGTCTGAGGCTACTAATTTTGCTGGGACTACAAAGTTATTTGGAAGGCAACTATTTCAGCAACAGACTGATGAACATCCCAGGCTGGAAAGTAGGTGTCATATGGAAGCATAATTATCAGATTTTATGCAGAACTAGACACATGATTAACCCCTTGGCCCAGGCAGACTGGCTTTGTCAAGGATGGGAGCAGAAGAATGTTTGTCTTCTGTTCTGGTGGCTTTCATAATTTTGGTGACAGAATGCTTGCTTAGGCAAGAGAAGAGCCATGTGGCCTTGCATACTTAGCTTCTGTATTGATAAGACTCCTGACATGACCTAACAGCCACCTCTGAGTGGCTATGAACATGCAAAGTTCCATATGTTTCTCTCTACATAGAACATAGGTAAACATATAAAAGGCTGTTTTGGTATGTTGGGTAGAAGTCACTGCCATATTCTGCCATGGTATCCTCTCATAAATGCTACCCTTGATATTGTATATATGTAAAAACCAAAACAAAACCACAAGAAACACCAAACAATATTATCTGGAACAATTCAGAGCCTTATTAAAATCACTGTGAATCAAATTGCAAAAACAAATGTTTTCCAAATCGAAGATAACAAGGAAACCTCCAGGAGGAGGAGACATATGGTAAGTTTGAGATGCTAAAATTTGGACATTTCGAGGTCAAACAAAAATATTTTTATACTTTTTCACAAACCGTAAAATGACTGAATCAAATTCACTTAGACTTTCCCAAGAGATCTTGGTGGACTGTAAGAGGGAAAGACAGATGGAAATAACAAATTTGGAAAAAAGTCCATCTGGTTTATCAAGATCTGGCATTCTTGCTCCTATAGATTTACTTTCTAAATGCAATCTGGTCTACAACCAAACTGCACTTGTGTCCAATGGTTTAAGGGAAAATAAAACAGTCATATAAGAAGAACTGTAGACATATGTAATAATACTACGGGAAAATGTAATCATTCCATTCTAAGAACCCTCTGTGACATTTCACTAGGTGAAGTCTGCCTAGACATAATACAATGAATGATTAGTAAGCCCCAAACCTCATCAGCCCATCTTTTCAAGAAGTTGACACAGAGAGAATTTGAAAATCGGAGAAAATTATTTCACTGGTATGGGAGAGAAAACATAGCCAGAGGATTCCTATTTCCAGTCTTAATTAGACTCCTGAAGAAAGGGAGTATTTTACTCTCTTTCCCCCACAGAAAGCTGAGAAAACCAATAGTTAGGCATGCCTAGTAGAGTAGCAAGCAGCCTTCAAGAAAAAAGAAGAGCAGAACAAATCATCTGTCCCAGACTAGCAGTTTCTGTTCCCCAAGTAAGGTTGGGAAGAGTCCAGTTTCTACCTTCTCTGGAGATGATTTAATTGCTATTCCTCTTTTCCCACACCTCCAATACCCACTTACTACCTCTTCTGCTTCAGCATCCTCCTCCTCTCATCCTGTCCCAAAAGCCACCTCTTCCTCACCTACTACTGAGATGAGCATTTTAAAGCCTAACCCCATTCTTCCATGGATGTGTTTTGTGGTCACTGACAAGTCTCCTGTCTTTTGCCTTGCAGATGAGTACTCAAAGTCATGCTCAGCTCTGTGTCTGTCAGACTACACAGGAATGAGCAGCAGCAACAGCCAGGGACCTCATGAGAACAGAGGCAGTCCAGTAATGTTTTTTGCAGAAGAAGGAATACAACAGAATGAAATGTAATCATTTGTGCTGGCAAACAATTCAGCTGTTGTGCAAATTACCTGTCTGTTAATTTGCTAGTAGCGAAAATTGTAGTTCAAAATGTGGTTAGATTTGGTCATTGAAGTGTCTAGAGTAAGAGCAGACTTCTATTATTTTACCCAGTGTATGAGCACACAAAGAATAGCCCGGTCCTCTGAGGCATGAAAAGAACAAATTAGAATGAGGATAAAAGAAATAACACAGATAGTGAACTTGCGGTTGCAGCGGTTTGTCTAATGCAAAGGGCAGATTAGGCCTTTATCAAGGATCTCATAAGAAAAAAAGGAGTTCTGAAGACTGCAAATACGTTCAGAAAGACAGAGACTAGGGCTCATTTAAGATCAATGAGCCCAGCTCTTCACTCTCAGAGCGGCTATCCCCAGAGTAACCTAAATAGGAGCATTGCTCATTCGTGCCAGTATGCGCGCAGTGAAAGGATACATGAGCCCATGGCATGCAAAAGAGCTCATGGCAAAGGAAATGGAAAAGAGCATCAAAGCAAATGATCTCTTTGCATTAGCGCTGGCAAGAGAGCACTGTACATACAATGTAAATACAGGGTCAACTTCCTGGAGACCTGTGGATATTTTTATTGAATTAAGTCAAAGGTGGCGTGAAAAAGATCATCTGCAATTCAGTTCTGTGCTTCGTTCAAGAGATGGGGGCAAGCCATGTTTCATGTACAGTGTTTCAGTTAGATCTTAGAACGTGTATGTAATAAAGTGAAAAGGGAAAAGGTCAAGAAAGAGCAAGAGACTGGGAAATTTTGACTCTGCAGAGCAGAATCATTCATCAGCTAAGAACTAAACTAGAGAAATGACAAATTTATGTCTTATCAAATAGCTCTTGAATACATAAGAGCACATATACAGAGAAAAACAGGAAAGTGGTGCTCCCTGTTGGGCTAATAAGAAGTGTCATTATGCCCCTCTTCAGTGCTGCTGTTCAGTAATACCCATCATGTGGAGGATAATAATGATAAATTTCAGCAAAATGAACTCTGAATTTATTTTTCAAGTGAAATAACCCAGTTTTCTAGAACACTGGTTGGGAGAGTTCATAGCTATGCATGAAAATTGTAGTGATTAGATCGAATTTGAAAATGTGCTTAGCAGGGCAACAGCATCCAAATGCCAGGTTGTAAAACTGATCACTTGAATGCAAATAAATCCCAATTCACCAGGTTCAAGCATTTGAAATCACAATCTTTCTGTTCTAACAGTTGGAACCTTCAACATTAATAAATTTCGGATTACTTTTATCACTCTGTTGTGTTGGATATTTTGGGATTCAGATGTTCAACCTCATCTGCCAATCAAGATTTAGAATATATTTCTATCGGTGTATGAATTTTAGAGATAGAAGAAATTTTAATAATATCAGAGAAACTTGGATTACAAGAAAAATACCAAGTATCTTGAGAGTTCAGAGGAGAGTCATATTTCAATATCTCTAGATAGCTACAGATAATTAAAGGGTCTTTGATCTCTATGTCTGGGCCCTACTAGTGCTTGAAAATGGCATTCCAAAAAAGTCTTTTAATAAGTGGTTATAGAAACCATTCTGATTCACAGGATAAGAAAAACATGAAGGTAAATTGAGGATCTATTTGGGGGGGGGGGGGAATTATATACACACAACTATTTCAGAGAGAAATCTGTATTTTAGAGATGGCAAATAAAGGCATAGCAGAAGGTTTTTTCTGTAGAATTCAGATGAAACATTTCATTCCCATGGACTTTTACATTTCATTTGTTTCAATAAGTGTGTCTTGTCTCCCTCTGCAGAAAAAGCACGTCCCAGCTTGGATACTGGCATAACCTAAACCCTGTACACGCACGTGCACACTCTGGCATCCTCAGCAAGACTTTAGAAGAGCATCAATGGGGTTATTAAGTCAAGCACGCAAACACTAGAAAACACTCATATTATGTTCCCCATGCAGCATCAATTTAATTTCCCATGTGCTTTCAGTACACTACAGTGCTAATTAAATATTTAGGCTGGGTTTTTTTTTGTACAAAACTGTAGTCTCATTCAGTCCATTAGCTAGACTAATGGCCAAAGTGAGTCCTGGGCATGATCTCAGACTCTTGAAGTCTGTTGTGTTCTGTGTGTGCTCTGTACCAGTGTTCCCTTTAGGCGTCTGCCCCACAACTTCTCCCCCAGAATCACTCCCACTCCCACTGCCCTGCTCATGCAGTTCTCCAGCTTGCTCATCTCCTCTCACCAAGGAGCTCCCATTACCTCTGCAGCCTGCAAGGCTCCCAGCATAGGAAATGCCCTACTTGCAAACTTGTGGGTGGGTGGGGTCTTCCTGTGCTGCTGAAACCACCCACACCTGCCTCCACTCTCTGATCTTTGCATGGAAAATCTGCATCCTTCTGTCCTGCTCTGAGATCAAAACTTCTTCTACCATTTTCCTAACACAGTTTGTCTCCTCCACCTCCTACACTTGGGATACTCACATAGGAGACACACTTCTCCCTCTGTGCTTTATTCACTTCCCGGTTCAATGCTGCTGGGCC
The DNA here is from genome assembly GCF_901933205.1 of Camarhynchus parvulus. NCBI lineage: Eukaryota > Metazoa > Chordata > Aves > Passeriformes > Thraupidae > Camarhynchus > Camarhynchus parvulus. The sequence continues at coordinate 59,938,480 of NC_044573.1, read as the reverse complement.
CTAGCAGTGGAGGAACTGAGATGAGAGCCAAATTCAGAAATTAATAAATATGACACATGATGAACTACTACTGGGTTCAGTACTTGGTCAGCTCTCCTTAACAAGGTAACATGGAGAGGAAAGATATCGTTCAAGTATCATATCTTGAACCATAGATATGGTTCAAGTACTTCAAGGGAAAGTATGGTTCAACAAGTCAGTACCACATGCCAAATTGCAGAAAACCACATCCATGCCCCTCTAATCCCATTTCCAAGCCACTCTGGCCATCTTAGAATGAATCAATAAAACAAAAGCAGTATTGAAAACAAAGTATTGAAAATATTTTGTACTCATAATAATAAAATACAGGTGTAGTAATGGTAAATACATCATAGTTTAAGAACACAACAAGGAAGATTTCAGCTCAAAGTTTGGCAAAGTCATAAGTAAACGAAAAGAAGATTTTTGTTGTAATTCTTACCCCAAGGGACTCCAAGTGTAGAAAGCATTACAACAAAACTTTATATAATATTAATAACTTCTATCCAGGTTTGAGAAAGGACTGTAAGAGAGTTGGTATTTAAAAACTAGTTGACTGTGTCTTGTACCATCTGATAAAACTGTGTTCTTGACAGTTGAGTTGCAACCTCAAATATGAATCAAGACAGCAAATCAGTAAAATGAACAAAGGTGATTACTCAGGGCTATAATTTCTCAAAAACATGTATTCATGAAATACTATACCATGAAAATTTAGTGGTAATTCCACTTTGGCTGAAAACTGGCTGACTTCATTATTCTCACAGATACTTGCTATGAGTTTATTAATTTTGAAGCCAATAACTTTAATGACATCTTCTGTTGAGAGGGAGAATTCATTTCCAAACATCTCATAGATGGAGTCTGAAAAGAAATGCAAAAGGAAAGAAAAACATTATTTAGCTTTTCCTTGCTTTGTCACGTGTCTTTACCTCTTTAAGTGAAAAAAAATTAATAAACTATAAGAAATAATACTTATCTTGTGATAATTAGCCTAATTTTCTCTTACCTCTTCAGGGTCATGAGAAAAACAATCTTGTGGCTTCAATGACCAATCAGCTCTATGTTTACATGGTTCTTAAATGCATGCAGGGCGAACAAGGTCTGAAGAATCTATATTTCCAAATTATTAGACCAGAATAGGTCAAGGTAGAGCATAGGATTACCTGGGTTGTCAGGAGCTGTCTCCTGAAACCAGCAGGCAGTGGATCTCAGGCACTACAGGTGCCTCTGCGCAGCACAGGGCATAGCATACCCCATAGGAAACAACAAACTAGAGCAGGAGACAAAAAACCCACAGAGCCTTGAAGGTACCCAGGGAGATGACAGGAGACATCTAAGTGCAACCAGCATTTGAGTTTCCTGTGGTTACAGAAGAACTGAAGAAAGTACAAGAAATTGGAAAATTGGCAAGTTGTCAATGGCAATCCCTGTCCCGTGTTGAAATGAGCATATTGATTCAGACCTGACAACAAAAAATTCCTTTTCTATCTGTCATGTTCAGAACTTTGAGAAAAGGAACAAAGCAATCCAGCCAAGTGTTTCAGCACTTCCTCAGCAAAACCTGGAACTGCATTTTGTCCCACCAAAACCAATCCTCCCTTCTCCATTCTAGTTGTGGTCAACCTTTACTGATTCAGAATCAGATGCACAGGGAGAAGAATAAAGACATAAAACCTCAAAAGTCAAGTTATGAAGAAGATGGAAAATTCCTCCTGGTCTCTGCAGGAGATTAGCAGAAGCTTTGGGGCATGGGATAAATTAACTATATATAAAGGCAATGCAGTGAACACATAGTGTTCCATTTGTACATAGAATTGCATTGAACACAGAACATCAGAAATGTTGACTTTAATACTAGCTTCCATTCTTCTGTGCATTTCCTCCCAAGAACTAACCAAGATCTGTCCCAAAGCAATGTGGACATGTCCTTTCTGAAATCTCATCTCAAAATTTCATTTCCCTTGTCGTGAGAAACATTGATCTCATTTCCACTCCCAGTGCATTGGTGAGCGTATTTATTTGCTCTCCTATCAATATTGTTCAGCTACTTAAAATACTTTCTTTCTCATTTCCATTTTTCCCTTCCCCAAAGGGTTCTCAGGGTTAATTTTGCCCTTTGCTTTATCTCCTCTGAGAAGATAGATTTTTTCTTCACACAATTGCTCTAAGCCCTTAGTTATATCTTGTTCAAAGTCCCGTCTTTTTTTTTTTTTTTTTTTTTAACCTGGGTAAGCAGAATGGTATCAGGCAATGAGAAATATTTAAAACTTGACCTCTGGCTACATAGTTACAATCAATAATTGAGAAGGCCAGTACTGAAATATCATTATTGCTGGCAGAACTTCCTTCCTTGAAGAGCAACACTCTTTACAACTCTCCTTGTAGTTGGTGGGGATGGTGGGGAGAAAAGAAAAAAAACCAGCTTACCTTTTTTCTTTTTTCCACCCAGGTGCCATACCAAAAAACCCCAACTATTAGCTAACTGCTCTTCCTGGTGTTCATTCAAGAACAATTCCAGTCCTGAATATAGCCTGGGCCAAAAAGCATCACTTACTGAGTCTAGGATCTATTTATTAACTCTGCTGCAGCATCCGCAAATGACAAGTGCTTGACTATCTCCTAGACCTCAAGAGAAGTCACTGGGAGCCCAGTCTGAGCATAACTTATTCTTGTTTTATCCTAAACCTACTCAAAACCTCAATAGAGCACCACAAAACAACAGGAGAATGATGGAGAGTAACGCTGAGCAACTGGATACGTGTGTTCTTTTGTGAATACATGTCCAGACAAACCTATTGGTTGCTCGTGCAATGCTCTCAACAATTGAGATGGACACCAGAAAATCCTTAGCTTCCCTGAAGAGGATGTAGGCTTTTTACCCTCTGGAGAACTAATCTTGATTGAAAAAATAAAGTAAAAAAACATCTGGAAGATGCTTTTCACAGGCTGGATGGGACAACATCCCCTGGTTTCCCTTGCTGAGGATCTGATACAGGTTTAAGATTTCTGCTGTGCTTAGATTCCAAACTTACACAGCAGGCTTCCTGCTGCACACCAGGATGATGACTAACTCAGAGGTATTCTGGATTATAGTGCCACACAAATATCAACCAGTGCCAGGTGAAGAAAAGTGCTGTTTAAGCATGCATTCAACAATTCTGGTACTGAGCAGAAGACCAAGAGAGCTGCTGCTCTTTAACAAAAACGAACAATCTGGTTTTCTTACTGTAAAAATAGTGCACAGTTTTTTGCTCTGTTCAGTCCCTTAGCAATTCAACACAGACTAACTCAGCTGTCTCTGTGGAAATTGCTACAGCTCCCATCAGGAGGCTGGCTGCTGCTAATACTGATCATGAAGTGCCATGTCTCACTTTTTTAATACTCCAGGTATTTTAATACTCATGTTTTTAATACTCCAGGTGTAGTGACTCCACCATTTCCCTGGGCAGCCTGTTCCACTGCTTCTCTCCAGTTCACTCTTTCAGTGAACATTTTTTCCCCAATATTTGAGAAGAGAGTCCCCCTGGCACAACTTGGGGTTGTTTTCCCTTGCTATGTCACTGGTTGCCTGGGGGAAGAGAACAACCCTCACCTCACCACAGCCTCCTTTTAGGTAGTTTTAGAGAATGATAAGGTCTCCTCAGCCTTGTTTTCTCCAGGCCTAAATTCCCCAGCTCCCTCAGCTGCTCCTCCTAGGATTTCTGTTCAATACCCTTCACCAGCTCCTTTTTACTTCTCTGGGCATGCTCCAGAACCTCAATGTCTTTCCTGTCATTCTTTCACCACCACTCTCTGGGCTTGGCCATCCAGCCAGTTTTATATCCAGTGATGAGTACACTTGTCCAAGCTGTGGGCTGCCACTTTCCCAAGAGAATGCTGTGGGAGACTGTGCTAAAGGTTTTCCTGAAATCTGAGTAGGCAACATCCACAGTCTTTCCTTCATCTACTAAATGGAGCAGTTAAGGGGCTAAAGGTCTCCAAAAACCGTTATTGAAGAATATTTAATGACCATTTCAGTCTATATCTGCCACAGAGTGATTCCACAAAACCCCCCAAGAAAATTAAAATCAAGGGAGGTCATTGTCCTACCATCAAAGAAATTAACATGTGTACATAATCCGCTGGCAAACAAAATGCTTTGCAATACCACCAGTAAGGACCACAGGATAGTAAATTTCTTTTGCAGAAGAGAAGTTGGAGAGATAGATCATATAATAATGGAATAATGGAGGTATATATGCCACCACATTTTCTATCTAAGATATCAGAGACCAACTTTCAACAGCTTATCAATAGTAAAGCATGTATTACCAGATTTATTTGAAACAGGCCAAGAAGTTGAAAGATTATGAGGATGAGAGGTGGGGTGGATGATTGCTAGCTGTCTGAGACCATGATTGCAGAAGTCTCATTTTTATCAATACTAGGATTTAGAAAAAAAAAATTAAAATCTGCCAGCCACATTTTTGGGGGTACATTTGCACATACAGTATTGATTTCAATTACACATTTGTCTGCAACTAGATTGCTTTGGCCCTGATTTTAGCCCTTGCTTGGCAGTTTGCCTGGAATAATACAATGAAGATTATATTCAGACAAGAAAAATGTTACCTAGGCAATTGCAGCAAATATTTGTGCTGGTAAAAGGGAACCAGGGAAACTGCATAGCTTTCAAAAAGGATAATAAAAGTACTTTTTCCTTTAGAAACCATGATAATTAATCTTAAAACATTTTGAAAATTCCCACTTTGTGACAATGTGACCCTGAGAGATTTTACTTCAGCTGTGTAATGTGGACCCCTCACACAATACATTGAAAAATAAAATTTTAATTAAAATGCACCTTTTCACATTTATTTGTTGTTGCTCAACAATAACTTCGTTTTTCCCGCTCAAGTCACAGAGAAAATGTAACTCTTTGAAAATGTAAATCAAATAACCTCGAGAACAGAATCTTTTGATTTGAGAAAGATGTACGCAATGTAATGCAAAAAACCCCCCAAACCAACATTTTAGCAGAACCCAGAATAAAGCAGCTTATTTACAGTGATCAAACAATGCCCCTGAAGGCTGTAATTAAAGAGCTTGTTGCCTTTGAAATAACCTGTTCTGAAATGTTACTTTGTTCAATAAAAACCACATTTATATCCTTTCATAAGCTCATCTCTAGTTCGACAATCTGTGTTATCAACCACCCTGATCAGATCAAAGCAAGCATCATGATCGGTTCAGTATCTTTTCCCTGCATCTTTCCTAAAATGTTAAGCCACACCGCCATCCTCCCTAACATAAGCCCTTTATTTGATTTATTTCTCATTATAGGTACAAGAAGAGCACTTTTGTATTAAAAACAGCAGTATAAAATATAAATACAGTGAATGCCTGAGATGGCTGATATCATTCTTAATGTCAGGGCATCTGACAGTACCACTGAAATAAACATTTTATAATACAAGGTGAAACAATGAAATATCTCAGTAATATGTCCCTTTTTCTTCCCAGCAGCTTGGAGCTCCGTTGGTGACTGCTCTCGGAGTGAACGACTCACTGCCACTGATAGAAACGGCTGCCAGTCAGGGCCGGGAGTAAACAGCAGTGATACATCACTGGGATGGAGCTCCTTCCTGCCAAGTGCCTCCGGGCAGTTTAGCATGAAGGGCCAGGGAGAGCGATGCAAACGAGACAAAAGACTTGACTAAGGTGGCACAGAGGATTATTCAGCAGCGGTGAAGCCCAAGCCCAGGCTGGCTGACTCCCAGTCTTGCAGCCTGTCTGATACAGGGTGCTGCTAAGCACTTCCAAGTATCCCCCTCTTTTTTTTTTCTTTTTTTTTTTTTTTTTAACAAAGACCAAGCTTTTTTCCCAACAAAACCAAATCACTTTGGAGGCCAAACACTAGGCATTGACTGCCTAGTCCCATGAGCTTGAATCTTTGAAGGCAAATATTTTCTCTTTCATGTCTCAGTAACACTCACTGAATTCATTGCAGCTGGCAGGCTGAGCAGTCTTTGAAAGGAGATCCAAAGAACCAGGAACCTGGCTGCTTAGTGGGGAGATGAAAGATCCCCCTACATCTCCTGAAAGAGTAGAACTTTGTCCCAATGTCCTTTTCCCAGTGCTCTTTTCTCTATTAAGTTGTCATCAGCTGCCCATATGGGTGCTGTCTTCACTATCAGAGGTGACTCTGTTTCAGGGGCTGGTGAAAAGGTTCTGCTTTCACATAAAGGCTCCATGCCCTGGTGCAGCCATTCAGCCAGAATTACAATAGCCCATTCTCCCCTACAACATAGCTCAGCTGAAATCACAGTTTTATTATGGCTCCTGCAGGCTCCTAAAGTAATATGAAGGGCATAATGGATCTATAATTAGTGTCGATAAAAAAGGTATCATTCTTTATGGGCATTATTTGAGGGCTAGCCAATTGTTCAGAGTTTATACTCTTTGGCAAGAAAAGAGATCTATTTTAAAGTTTTAAGGAGGAGAGTTTTGCTTAATCATTAAAATCATTTTATATTCTGATTAAGCAGAAAGAAAAGCAAACAATTTCTGATGGGGAGACATTAGGTAGCTTTTTTTTTCCAGTCAAATACCTCCTGAGCAAAAAAGGTGCTCAGCAGTCTGCTGAATTTCCCCCACTAAACTCAAATAATCCAATGCCTTGTAGGAAAGAGGCTGGAAATCATGCATAATGATAGACAAAGAAGGAAGCATGCCCCAGCTTCTCTCTCTAACCCCAGGCTGTGAGAGTGGCTGCAAACAGGATAAACCACCTGAATGGCTTTTATCCACCCCTCCCTTCCTAACCCCAGAAGGTGCCCCCACTGAGAGCAGGTGAGCCCAGCTCCCCAGTGCCCACACAGCGCTCCAGATGCCCGAGGACGGCAGTGGTCATGAAGGCAGTGTGAATTTGAGTGGAAGATCCTTTGTCAAGTGACAGAGCAACTTATTGGGCTTTCAAAAACCTCTTCTCTCTTTAACATATCCTAAGCAACAAAAATCTTTAGGTTTGATCATTTTGGGATGCAAATCTTCCAAAAGACTCTACGCAAAGATGCATTTGACCTAGATCATACCTACTTAGGCTGTGAAGGGTCTGATTTTTGCCAGCACGAAACCATCAAAAAAACAAAAGCCATTAAGATTTATCTTTTGCTGTATAAAGTCAAACTTTAAATGTCAAGTGCTTTGAGCCATTTCAATCATAATGGACTTTAAAAAGAAATTACTTCTGAGGTTTCTGATTTATTACTTTCCTGATAAGTTTATGACCATTTTTTTTTAATAAATGCATCCTTCTGATTCTCGTCTATCCAGAGGTTCACACGCTGCATGTGGCACAGAACTTTATGCATGCAGCACCCACTATAATGGAAAGAGCAAGTAAAACCACAGCTCCCAATTTGACCTTTTATTTGGGTTTACCCAAATGAGTCAGAATTACTACAGCATTGAAGAAAATGCCCAAACCTGGTTTTGAACAGCATTAGTCACTGTTATAGCTGGTCATGATTTATTTAGATTTATTCATTTTCTTTACAGCATTAATTACTTTGAATTTAATATGTTTATTCACATATATGTTCAACAGAAAACTACATTTTGTTGGACGAGTTCAGGAGGGCTGCTCAAACTGAGTTGCAGGATCAGATCAGAGTGTTGAGCACTTCACAGGTACAGTCCAGAACTGGAAACATGTTTAAGCATTTTCCCCTACTGAGATCAGAACATGATACCCCTTGTGCAATTTTTGTGTGTCCAAGGGAGCTAACCAGAAACAGTGGACTTGGACAAATGCCATGTTCCTTCATGAACACATCACCAGGTACTTGAAGAAAAAGTTTTGTCCCAAAAGTCCTGTAGCTCAGAAGCGGTGTGTGGTCATGGTCTTGTGTATCGTGGGATGTTTACCCCAGGATCTTCCCTCCTGTGCAATTCAACATAGTTGTCCCTTCTTCTTTCCAGAGCCTGAGTTTGTGAAAACTATCTTGGTACTTTTATAGGCTTTTTAGAGGTTTGTGGGAAGGGAAACAGGGCCCCTCCTGCTGCAGACCTCCTCCTCCTCCTCACATCCCTGGAGCCCAAGTGGAATGACAGCTGAGGAGCTCTCTGCTACAGGACACCAGCACATTGAGGGAGCTTCAGCAAGACAAGACAAGGAGTTGACCCCTGCATTGAGACAAACCAGGCAATTTGGGTATTCTTCCTACCTCCTGTGTCATCCACAGGGAGGCCCAAAACTGAATGTCACAGAAAGAAAATCCCCTCAGAGGAGATCCTCAAATCAGCTTCACCCTGAGTGCCAGCTACCCAGGGTCAGAGTTTTCCTCACTGTGTCTGGATGAGTCATTCTATTAAGGGCAGCAGTATGAATAAAATGAGCAATATTTGACCCAAAAAAGTCAGGGTTTGTTCTCACATCCACTGAAGAACACTTTCTTTCTTGTTTAGAATAAAACAGGCATTTGAAACAGCTTGAACAAGGGCAGGAGAGTTTCAGTGGTTTGTATTAATAGAGAAAATTTACCAATATGCTCCAACTAGTGACCACGAAAAAGAATCCAAACTATTTGGTACACTGGCTGTACTTGAGGCTCTTGCTCCTACTTGCTCAATCAAGAGGAACAGAAATAACTGTATTCAAAGGAAACTACCCTTCCACTTTTTGTTATGTTTATCTATCTTTAAAAAATCTTCTCTATCTCACAAAAAAAAAAAAGACACAAATTAGTAAATGAAAGCACTGTACCACAAGTTTCACCAATTTCACAAGCAGTTCTCCCTTGGCATATACTCCACTGAGAATCACCCAGTAAATGCAGAGAATGATAATAATTTTTAATGATACTTCACCTCTAAGAAATACAGCCCTAACTATCTTCATCAAAGCTGTCTTATGGTCAGCTTCTGTTTAATTCTTTTGTTGCTTTTTGTAAGAAACAGTAGTTTTATTGATCCTGAAGAGGCAGTTTGCTTGTTTTATTCATACATATTATAGACTGCATATCCTAGCCTTCATCAACTCATTGGCTTATCATACTTGACGAGGGAGAAGGATTTGTTCTCTCTAGGTTGGCTTAGAAACAGTAAAATAGTTCTACCCTATGTGATCATTTTTGAACTGTTAGTGTTGAGAGATATTTCTTGTTGAAATTAGGACTCAGGGCAGCTGAGTTTGGATAGATGAGGATTCCTTTTGCATTCAGCTTGCCTAGCTACAATAACAGGGTTAACAAAACCTTTTGAACTCTGTTGATGATCAGCAGAGCCCATCACTTTCCTGAAATGCTTGCAGAAATGCATGCTGGAAAGATGCCATTTTCCACTCACAGAAGCAGAGAGAGTGAAACCAAAACTGCAGAGACAGCAAGCGAATGTGGATACGCAGCCAGCAAGAGGAACCATGAGTCATGTTGTTTAGAGTTGACCAAAATTACTTTTGAAATGGAACTATTCACCCAAGGGTTTTGTTTGGCATTGCCTCTCACACAGCTGTCAGAGAGCACCAAACATCCGTCTAGAGGAAGAATCCCAACCTGTCAATTCTAAGAATCTTTAGATCCCTTAAGTCTGGAAGGACATTAACCAAGGATGTACTTGTGACCCTACAGTTGTCTCTTGCCAATATTTCCTCCCTGCACAGATCTGGCACTTTTCTGAATCCCAGAGACTGGAGTACTACAGCTACAGCACGCTGCCTCCCTGCATACCCAGCCTGCAGAGGTGGAGGCTGCTGGCTTAGAGTTCTCTTCTCCTCAGAGGAGGAGCACAGAGTTTCCTGTGTTTCACAGGCCTGTTTAAAACAGGGTATGTCCTGGAACTCCAATTTACACAACAAACATGCTGTTTTCAAATAACTGAACTGCAGAGCAGAGCTACAAACTCTCCCCATGCTCTGGCAAGTTCCAACCCCTGAAGAAATGGGGGAATTCCATTACTGATGTATGCGTGTAGGTGGGGCAAGAATGGGAAGACTGTGGGTAGACTAATGACAACAAACACCAACAGAAGAGGTACTTGAGAGGTTCTTCCTTTTTCACGATTAAAATTGGTGCTTTTTACTGTTTTGCCATTGGTTAAAGTAAGCCTGCAAAATATTAAATTCATTACCCATAAAATAATTATATTAGTATTAAAACAGACAAAATTTTTGCAACATAAAAATGAAAGCCTACACTTGCATGCTATCTGTAAAAATCAGTGGTCAGACAGTACTTACTTCACTAAGTATCAATATTTACTAAAATGTTCAAAGAAAGAGATTTGATCAATCAAATCAAGTTCCCAATGGAGTTTCAGCAATTTAATTTTTTAATAGCATATTTTAATGAGCTATTAAATTATCACGTACTTCAGTCTGAACCATAGTTCCTTTCTAATCAGTGCTGATTACCAAGTTATTTGTATCTGGCAGACTTGTTTCATTTTATAATCATCCTTCCTATTCCCTTCAGAGATTCAACAGTGCAGTCCAGTTTCTGTAGCAAGGACTTTACAACTGCAGAGTCCAAAGCAACTGCAGCAACTGACAGGCATCCCTGGCATTTGCAGAACTACCATCCCCTTTCATCTGTGTTTCTGTTTTCAAACCAGGGTTGACAATAATTTCTTTGCTTCTGTATGGACTTTTGATGATGATGAAAAGCATTTTGGAAGAACTCAGGGCTGGAGCCAAAGCAGAATAGAAACATGGAAGTGTGAACAAGCACCTCCAACCTTGGCTGTTCTTCCTAGAGGCAAACTGGTAAGGCTTCAACCAACCCCAAAGTCCAAGTGTAGCATGAAAATCACTGATATCATTCAAGGAAAATGCTTTCCTCTTCTTCATGCCCAGAACAGAGAGATAAACAGCAACAGAACTTCCTGAGAAAGGTGTCTAAAACACAGTATTCTCTACCAACGGCAAAAGTTCAGTTGCTCAGAGCTTTTCCAGCTGAAAGTATTCCACATGGAAGCAGGGTCTATAAAGTTGTGTCCATTTGCAGTTTGGGGAGCTACAGTTAAGTACATCACATTCCAGTAGTATCAGCAGAAACATAATTTTTTTATAGGCCAGTAGAGAGACTAATGGTAGAATGAGTGCACACAGCATATGTTTTCTGCTTGCTCTCCACTGGGAACAGTAGCAGGCAGGCTTGGGTATGAAAGGAGAGACCTAGATCGTATTTGGTGTAATATGGATAAAGAAGCAGAATGGATTCTTTCAGAGATGTTGCCTTGCCAAGGGCAAGTAAATTTCCACTCTCTCCCTGGAGCTTGACTTTGCTGCTTCTAATAAAAATACCTCACCACATGGAAAACATTCATCCTCACAGAGCATTCAACTTTTGCTTATGCTTCCAGAGGTACTGAAGATCTGTCAGGAACTGTAAGGCTAGTTTGCAAGTCCTATATTTATAAAATCATTAGACCTAAGTGCAGTGTGTAGAAAATGCTTCTTCCAATAGAGTAAATGGAGAGTTTCATCCCCACAGCACACAGAGCACCAGAGAAGAGCAGTGAATCAATTACACCGTGTTGTCTTATTATCAAGTATCTTGCTGTAGCCTTCTTTGGTTGGCTGATACAGCTTTGAGGTGACAGCTCTAATGGATGTAACAGACCATCATTTACTCCATTAGCCATTCTATGTACCTGCCTATGCTATGTTAAGGAACCTTGCCCTTTTTTTTTTTGGGGGCGGTTCTGAAGAGGGGAATATACATTAACATTTACATGTATAAAAATTCTTCCTATTTTAAATCCTTACACAGGAAAATTAAGTATCCCTTGTGATTGATCAGTTTCAAATGATCACATGTAATGCTTTAACAACTGATCTTTTCCCTTACTATCTGCAGGTTGTGCTGAGAATGGTTACAGATTCCTGTGAAATCCCCTTCCACAAAAGCACTTAGCTGACCAGGCTGCCTGTGTAGCCATTTGGGAGCTATTACAATCAGTGCACAAATGCTCAGATTTGGTCCCAGCAGCCAGAGCAATAAACCCATGTTCCCTGCCAACAGGCCTGCCGTTACCCACACTGTGATTGATGGTGGACTGCATGGGGTAAGAGAGATCAAAAAGGTTGGTGCAGGGGCAGAGGGATCTGCCTGAGGAAGGACTTAAGAGTGGTTGTCCTAATGGAAACTTGAAGTGCTCAAAGTGGCCCATTCTCCTGTTTAGCAATATAACAGGAATTACTCCAGACTCTTTTTGAAGCACTAGTCTTTCAACAGAAAATGTAACATAAATCATAATGCAATCACAGAACAATGTGTTCACCCCAGCTTCCAGGTACAGAAGGAAGGAAAATATTCAGGAAAGATCTGACGCAGACAGAGAGCTCAGGGAAGAAGGGAAAGAAAGGGACTGAGGGCCTGGCCTGAGGAGACCTTTTGTAGCCCTAGATCCTGAAAACCTATCTGGCACCGAGCGCCTTGAGCATCTCAATCTTCCTCTGAAGCAAAGAAGAAGAGGAAACCACAGAAGCCTACTACAGGACATCGGTGTTCCTAGATACTTGCAAGTATTTTTTGGGATATGGTGGCTGTGAGAGCAAGGAGCCAAGCAGAATAGATCAGTCTTGCTTGTTGTATAAACAAGAGACTTGTGCATGGCTGTCAGAGTTGCAGCTGCTGCGCTGGTGGGACACGTATGAGAACAGCTGAGAAGCCACCAGGAGCAGAGGACAGGAAGAGGTAGTGCTGCTGAAGGCCAAAAAAGCACCAGAGCAGCTGTCACTTTTTAATGCTAATATTCTCAGGAGCACATACCACCTCCTCCCAAGGCTAATCAACAGCTAATAGACTTTTTCTTTCACATGTGAAGAATTGCTGCAGAGTGGTCTGTGTGCTTACTCACCAGTGTTTTGCTCTTCAGGAAAATTAAAGGGTTTAGACAGCATAGAGAATCACAAGCTGAAATACTCTGGCTAAAAAAATGTACTGGTATAAGTTTTACCATCCATGAGCAGTAGGATGCAGACTGCAGGAACTCACAAACATGCAGACAGCTGGGCTACCATCATTTTATCATAACATTTTTGCATATATACATATATAAATAGTTTAAAAGATAAACTTGAACAGGCCACATAGCAAAGTTCAGAATAACAGTATTTTCAAAAGTTTCTGGTTGTTTTAGCTAAGTTTATTTCCCAGAACACTTTTTCTATATATCAATATTATTCATAGGTAGCTTCCAGGGCAGCCAGGATGAGCAATCAGGCGCACATGGACAGTACTCTACCATCACAAATTCAAATGCCCTTTCCCATCTCCTTTCTGCCCAAAGAGGCTGTTGTCATGGAGGGAAAAATCACCCACTCTGGCCACAGCTACTGATTGCCAGTCAGACTCTGACCACCTCCCCTCTCCTTCTATGGTGCAGCACAGAAATACTTAGATTGATGTAAAGATAGATGTTGTGGATCCCAAAGCGGGTGTTTGGCTGAAGCTGAAGCAGACTTCAGTTCATTTCATTAAACCCTCTCTGTTTTATTAGTTGAACCCAAGTTTTTGCCTCTCAGTGGCATGGCAGTAACTTTTTCTAGGCTGATACATGGGCTTGACATGATATCTTCACTGTCATTGAACAAAGTCTATGCCTAAACCAAGAGCAGATTTTTCCCTCTAATGCAAGTCTCTTCGACACAACATTTCAAGCGTGTTTTGTGCACAAACAGAGTACTAAAAACATCATAAAAACAGATCTGCAGCAGGAAAACCCAGTAAAGTATTATCCCTGTGTTGCTCTTGTCCAGCTCATACCAACTCCTTTGCATTGTTGCACACTTGAAGTGCCCCAAAATACAGGACAGAATTTCAGGAAAATCTTATGGTCCTTCACGGTCACTTTCCAGGCTCCCTGTTTCTTTATTTCTGAGCCAGAAGAGACCTCTCCATGGCAGACCCAGAAGTCCAAGATGAGTTAAATAAATTAACCTCTGTGAGGTGATTTGCAGTTGCTGGATTGATGGCTCTGTGTAAGTGCAAAGCAAATTCATGTCTTAGTCCAGTACTCTTTCCAGGATATGATAAGGACTAACTAGTTTCTTTTTCACTGCCAGTGAGAAGATTGAGTGCACGCTGCACCAAAGGCATTTCCAAAGCCATTCTTTGGAAACACTTATTCTTCAGCTGGTAGGAAACTGCTCGGAGACAACTCCATGAACATCCTTTCTGTGCCTCCCCCCATTCTACACTCCAGTCTGAAGGGGCACCTGATGTCAAATACAGGCTTGCAAAGCCCTGACAGAAAACATTCAATGCTCACCTTGACAATAGATGCCTGACTGGATTTGGAGGACCCTGGGAAGGGCTCTGAGGTCCAGAGAATGAATGAACTTCTGCAGGGTAGAGGCCATGGTCCGCAGCACTGTAGCATGTGGGTTTGGCACGTAAACACCAGTGAGAAGCTCTCAAGGCAGCAACACTCTCAGCCTGGTGCATGCTGTGCTCGGAAGCTCCACAGTAGAGGGGAGGAGTGGCATGGGGAGGAACTTCTGCTTCCTTCCCTCTGTGACTGCTTCCTCCCATAGGTGCAGCTGGAGCAGGGTGAGGCAGCTGATTGTCCCATCAGCTGGTTCTGGCACCCACACCCACCAAGGGTCTGTGGCAGGTTGGGAGTCATGGGAGGTTGCTGTTGGTACTGGGCTCCAAAGGGGAAAGGGAGATCTGGTACAAAATTTCATCAGTGATAGTTATTGACCCTGTGAAAAGAAGATACTGAACATCAGCCCTGCCTAGAGTGGGAAAAAACCCACCATATCTGTGTGGGGTGTTGTTGATTTGTTGGGGATTTTTCCCTGTCTTGGAACACAGCAAAATAATTTGGTGTTTGTTCACTTCAAAACCACAAATAGTCCTTGAAGAAAAGAGATGAAGCACTCTGCTGTCCTAAATATTTTATCTGAATTTAAGATATACAAATAGAATACAAATTACTTCATCCTCTAAATGGACAATTTAACACAATATTGTTATGCAATACAGTCAACATTTTCTCATGCCACCAATGATTCATGGGAATTTGATTTTGAGGTGCTTCAGCTGGGAAGGAATTTTAAGAGACAGTACCAGGTGGAAATCAGACTGCACTGGTGACAAACCCCCAGCACTGATCCCAGCTCTGCCAATCTGAGCTTGACCAAGCACTGTTGTTTCAGCAGGACTCTTCTGAAGAACAAGGCCATAGCAAATTCACAGCAGACTCAGATCATGAGGAAAACTGATGTGACTGTGATTTCATGGTTTTTTTGCATTGCTCTCCTGTCTCCCTGAGGGGTCAGGGAAAGTAGAAAGCATGACACTGTGACAAAATAGTGAGCAAGATAATCAAAGATTTATTTTCAAAAAGCTCGCTGGCTTCATTTCCTCTATATATAATATTTTGCAGAAGACAATATTATTCACATACTAAAAACTTAACAATTAAAACTCTCAAATTCTTAAAGGCAATGCACTGGCCTTTGAGGCATTGGGCTAGCTACAGAGTCTGAAAAGTTTATTAACTTGGTCTTAACAAATATTTCTCTAGAGGATGTGAAATATATTTTATAAGTGGGGAGTTTCTAGGTGCAGAACTCACTATTGCTGGTCATTAGTGCTGCAGGTGCTACAGGGAAGAGGAGTAACTGGGCTTTGAATCTAGGAGTAAAAGCCAACCTAGAGAACATGCATAGCCAACAACTCATCAACTATTTTAATACAATGCATTACTTGTTCTCCCATCCCAAGGAAACATATTAGAAATTACACAAATGTAATTTGAGAGAGAGGTGAAGAAATTACATGTATTCAGGGGTAATCAAAACACCCATATGGTAAAAAGCTGGTTCTTACAAGCACAAAGCAGGGAAATGTGGGAGTGGTTTCAGTTATTTCAGTGGGACATCTTTGTATTTTTAAGATTTTGTGTGCAACTCTAGCAATTCAAGGCCAACTTTCTTGCTCCCAAGGCTGTCAGGTATTGTGCCAGCAGCTGGCTTTATCTGTACACATTGTTTGGATCAATGGAAAAAGAGCCCCTAAGGCCATTTCTATAGTTCCTCAATTCACCTGTATTTGGCTCTTCACTTTGGTAAGACTGCCAGGAACAACGCCACAAAAGAACATTTAACATGGATGGCAAACATGCACACAAATTAATAAATGTTTTTGAAATTGCTTGAATCCAGCAAAGCAAATGCACTAATAGACATGGATTTCACACAGGAAAAATTCAGAACAAAACCTGGTTTATGTTGCTGAATCCAGCAGTCCAACAGCAGAAGGCAACTGCAACTCTGCTCCCATGGCCAACAAGCAGCATGCACTTCCAATAGGCACAGGCAGACAGACATATACAGCACCCATACACATAAATACACTGCCAGACAAACCACAGCAAGCCCCAATGGTCTCATCCAGTTCCCCTTTCTGGTTGATTGATGTATTACTGGGAAATACACATGTATGTATTTATGTAGTGGGGATCCCTCCAGCAGTTGAACTTAGGCACAGTCCACCCAATGGCCTCTGATCCTGCAGCCGCTGGGGTGTGCAAGCAGCTCTGGAGGCCCAAGGTCTCTGTAATGTGGCTGGGAATACCCTGGAAATACCTCTGGAATTCCTCTCTCTGCTGTTATTCCTCTGTGCTTCTGTGTGTGTGTGTGCAGAAGCCAGCCTTCACCACATAGCCTAACAAAATCAACCATCTTAGCTGCAAGGAAGGAACTAGAAATGCACTTGTCTGAAATTGCAATTTAAATCAGGAATGCTACCCAGTGGTCATTTTTTATCAGAAGAGTCCCCAGATCTGCTAACACAAAGACTGGTAAATGAGAGTCCCTGACCTGTTCTTCCAAATGCTCGGCAGGAGATTTTCCAGTTTGATTTGTAAGGCCAAGTGCAAAAATAATTTGCCGTCTCCAAACCATCCTTGATCTCGGAGTGAGAGATCATCAGATTGTCATCATGGACTGCTGGTAACAAGAGATCCTTTGGGGAGGTGCTCATATTGCAGACTAAATTCTTAGGAGGATCTTGATTTAGAAAAATTCCTTTTGTTTTGTCCAAGTTTCAGTTTTGAAGATTAGAACAAGCTGCTGAAAAAAATGTATGTTTACTATTCTGAGAGGAGGCAATATCTCACCCCATTCTTCCCAAACGGAAAGAACAGAGATCACAAACCTCTCCTTACCCCAGCTTCAGTTCTAAGTTATGGCATTCTTCACAAAGAGCCTGCCAGGACCTCAGTGTTGCCTCTGCCCTGTGGGAACCTGCAGGTACAGTCAGCTTGGCCACTCCAACTCTACTGCCAGCAATGGGGTGAAGGTTGAGCTGCACAGCCAAACCTACAACAGCCAAAGTGACTGTGAGTCCTCATGCAGCCACTGTGTTGGCAGCTCCAGCTGCTCTGGAAGGTGCACACAAACAGGGACCCATGCTTCCCCAGGTGGAAAAGCCCTGCTTATTCCCCAGGGCGGGGGAACAAAGAACCAGCTGTAGGGGAACGTGACAGAAAAATAGTTATGAAAAACTCAGAAAGATGGACACATAAGCAAAACACAGAAGTCTGAAAGCTATATCCAGGAATATTTTTCTACCTTGCTGATGGGTTTAATTATTCTTTTTCAGAAAGTCAGTAAAATGTTCCAAAATGTTTCAAAACAAAATAATTTCTAAACCTGTGAAGATTTGTATTATTTTTTGAGCTCAGCCCATTTGTTAGATAAATGTGGCTATTAGTTGAGCTGGTTGAAACTTTAAAATGGAAACTTTAAAACAATCCCATAAATATGAAACTAAGCATTATGTCTATAGGAATATATGCACCATTTATTGAACTTATAAACATAAGGGAAATGTATTTGATATAGCTGGCAGAATAGTAATTTCAAAGAGGAAAATGCTTTAGGGAAACTCAGAACAGTCAGGACCTGGGAGACAGTGTGAGTGAGGTTCATATGGAATGGTTGCACTATCTTTTGAATCAAATTCAAGATACTGCAGGAAATTCAATACACTTGCATACTTTTTTTCAGTGTAAGATTGTCATGGTTTAGGAATGATATTCTCCAATTTAGTGCTCCCAGTAAAACAAACATGTGATACTTCCCCTCCCTGCTCTCCAATTGGAGGCAAAAAAGCCAAAGTTAAGGCTGAGATAAGAACAATATACTAGAAACAATAATGAGATAAGAAAATGAACAGTAACAACAACAAAATTAATAATAAAAGTACACAAAAGAGACAGTGATTCACATGTAAAAATGCTCATCAAAGAGCCTGAGACAATAAAAATTACCAGATGCCCCCCCCGTCATGATTTTTTTGACCAGAAGGAACCCCTTCTCCTTGGAAGAAGTGGTCCCTTTTCCCCTCTCTGGAAATGATGTGAGGTGTTACAGAATAACCCCAGTGTCCTAGCCATGGCCCTTACTGGCTGCTTTAAAAAAACGAATCCTGTTCTGGCTGAAACCAGGAAAAATATGAACACTCCTCCTGTCATTAAAAATAGAGTCAGACTAAGCTGTAAGGAATCCTCCTTGACACAGGTGCATTGAGCTGAGAAACAATCTCCCAAGGGAACAGTAGACTCCTGGAATGTTTAAGCCTTGAATAAATAAAGAACTCTATGATACCATCCAGAACAATTCTGACAAAGAAAGGAAGACAGGTCATCTATTCCTATGGGTGGTTAGTTGTATTGTTACCCTTCATTTTTAGGAATCTACTGTCTCAATACATAAGTTAGTTGAACAGTATTATATTTAACTGTTCCAGAGGTGAACTGAGCATTACAAGAGGCTGCAGAGACTTTCAGGAGCTGTGGTCTTCCTCTGCTAACCCACACTGGTTCTGGTAAGATCAATCAAGTTTCATACAACCCACCCAAGAAGCACAACACTGAACTGACAGCTGTGCCCTCCCAATGGCCCTTGTGATGTAAGATGATGGTCTCAGCTTGAACAAACTGTCCCCAACGTGAGGAAAAATCTAATCCCTGCAATGGCACACATGGATTATTCACAGAGAGACAGAGGCTGAGTTGCCTGAAACATGAACTGTTGGAACACAAGTTACAACATGATAGGTGGGTCTTCGTGTAAAACTTTTTCTGCCCCTTCAGTATGTATAGGTGGATAGGATTTATTGCCCAATAAAGCCAAAGCTGATCAGCTCATAAGCACTGAAATAATTCTATCCGAAGAAATCTAACTTTTTCAGCCTAATATTTAGGTTACTTATCCTCCAGCACCTGCAACAATTGCTTCTAACTTTACCTGAAAATATAAAGCTCTCTTTGCTCAGAATATTTCACTGACCCCAGAAAGCTGTTTTGGGTTTTTTTTCCTTTTTTTTTAACATTCTTTCTTCCATTGACAGCTGCTGCTCACACTCCCGCTAAGATGAGTCAATTCAGGTAGAGGACTTTTCAAATCTGCAGAGGCAGATTTTGCTGGAAATTAAAATTAAGAGCCATGTTAAAAAGCAAGGATCATTACCCACAGAATTTTATACTGCTTTACCATCAGTTGAAGTCCACAGATAGAGATAAAATCTGCCTTTCTAAAAATACAATCTTGCTCTGCTCCAAGTTTTTGCACTTGATATAAAAATTATTGTGGTGAAAATCCTAACACCTTCACAAAGCAGGTGGTCACCCTTGTGAATTGTGGTGGCTCCTGGCTCTAAAATCTTGGAACATTTTAGTGCCCTGTGATTTTATTTTGAGCTTTCCTTTACCTTTTCAGGAGCTACATTTTGGGTTCTTTGACATTTCCTTACAGTTTAACAGAGAGATCTTAGACATGCTCTTCATATGAAATTTAAATGGCTTAGTAGGTATGAACAAAAGGTTGTTAGTAAAAGCTCTTGAGCCCACCAGGTTTTTTGCCAATGTTTGACTCCAGTGAACAGTCTACTGAAGAACCAGGATCCCCCAGTGTTTTCAAAAGAATTGAAGCACATGTACACACATTACATTGTGAAAAATGGTAAGTTTTTGGCTGACTTTTTATGGACTGAACAACAATAACCTGTGGGTATTTTCAACATTTTATTGAGCAATTCTGTACCTGCCAGAAGTCAGAAAGATATTTTCATTGATTTTAATAGAATTTGGAGTAGATTGTTAATAAGAAAGAGTTATGGCTTTCAGCTGGTTGTGGCTTCACGTAGAAGCACCTTGCTTATAAAGACATTTCAAGTTACAGTCCTGCGAAGAATATTGACATGAAGTTTTCCAAAGTTTCTTCAACAAAGAGTAATAGCTCTGTATACACCAGTAAATTATAGAAAAAATATCTCCATAAATCTCTCCCCAGCTGTTGGTAAGTGTGATAAGAATCATGGTCTTAATGAATGCATTTGAAGTGTTAGCACCACGTATGTATTGAGCACTCAATCCCCTGAAAGGTTCCAGCACTGCGAAGGCGGACAGTGCTGCCAATGCTTTGTTCAACCACAGAGAAAAAAGACACTATTTGAGATTTCTAGCTCTGTGCTAGTAGAGACTCAAAGCTAAAAATAGCCTTGAGACTACAGAGTCTCAAGCAAAAAATTCTCCCATCTATTGAAAGGTATTAATACTACCTATCTTTATAAATGTATGAAGATGATTGATACTGAAGTGTTTCTAAAGCATTTTGAAGATAAAGCAGAATGCCAATGTTTCATACAGTAGGAGTCCCAATACAAAGAAGCACCTGCCAAAATGAACTGTTCAGGTGATCCTCAGCCAGAGTTAGCACTTTTTATTTGACAGCACAGAACATGAACTCACTCTTCCAATGGAAATATTTATTGATCTGTGCATGGCATTTCACTACAAAATCTATTCAGGCAGGCTCAGTGGTCTCATGGCTAAACAGATATTAAATATATTTGGGTTCTATCTTCCATACTCAGTTTGGGGGTAGTATTTTTCTTGGGTAGACTCAGAGCAGAGAACTTTCAACACAACCAGGGCTACATGGAAAATCTATGGCAAAGACATGGTCTTGAGACCTGATCCCTAAAGCCCAGCCTAAATCTTCTCACTGCAGTAAGAATTTTTACTCTTTCTACAAGATAAAACACTTTACTCTCTGAAAAAAAAAAAAAAAAAAAAAAAAGTCAAATATGCAAACTCCCAACTCAACACCCAAACTGCGCAAATTTTATTATCTGTCTGGTTTCTATGGATTGTTGGTTTGTTTTGGTGTGGGGTTTTTTGTTGTAATTTTGGGGTTTTTTGGTTTTTTTTCTGGTGAGGAAAGAAAAATGATGGGAGGGACCTAAATAAAAAGACATCCTACAGCTTTAGGAAAAAGATGGAGTAAGGATTTTGGCAGTAAAAATTACTTGAGATGCCTTCAAATTACAGAAGGTGTTTTGAAATATATTTGGCATATCTTCAATGTATTTTGACAGCTGGAAGCATGCTGGAGAAATTTTTGAATTAATTTCAAACATCACTCTCTCTCTTTGTGATTTCTTGAGTGGGGTGGGCTGTAATTTATTTTTAAAGAGTCAATGTAGGCTTCTAGATGCTGTTAAAGGAATCCAAAATAATCTTTTTGCACCCTGTCACTGTTCAAAGAAAAGGACACTGTATTAATTTAAATATATTTGTGAAAGATTGATTCCCCTAATGGAATTTACATAGCTACTTTCACTAATTATTTCTGAAGTTTCACCTATAAGCTGTCAATTTTCCACAGAAGGGAAGCAAAACAGTTTGACTTTTCCTGACAGCAAAGAGCTCTAATAGAACTATAATGAAAACTGGCATGTCACACTCCTTACCTCCCCAATGTCTATACTACTAGAAGAAAGAGCACTAATAACTCCTCTTTTTGGGAGCATTAAAAACTATAGTTTAGCCTAAACAACTGGTTAAAGAAATCAACAAAATATTTCATTTAATAATGGTTACCTTCAATGTTTTTTCATCCTTAATATTTATCTTAAATTACAGACTTGTCTAACTTTCAAATTAATGATGAATTGGTGGCACTGAATGTATTTGCTCATTTTTATTGAAACTGAAATACTAGCTGTCATTTTAAAATGCAGACAAACCTTCCTTCCTTCCTTCCTTCCTTCCTTCCTTCCTTCCTTCCTTCCTTCCTTCCTTCCTTCCTTCCTTCCTTCCTTCCTTCCTTCCTTCCTTCCTTCCTTCCTTCCTTCCTTCCTTCTGCCATTTTTCTTTTTTTTTCCTTTTCTTTCTTTTTTTGTCTTTTTTTTTTTTTTTCATCATTAGTGGCAGCCTTTCTAGAAGGTCCACAGAAAGACAGTCAGTCAAGCACTCAATTTTATTTCCCAGTTTTAGAAACAGTTTTAGAAAGCTGAAGCACAAACTTAAATGTAATTGCTTCCATTCCATGTATGAAGTTGAATTTAAAAGCAAATTGTTTCTGCAGGAAAAATGTGCCTCATTAAAGAATAAAGACTTCATCAAAAATGCAGTTAACACTTGCCAACATATCAGTGAAATTGGTTATAATTTCCTACCTTTTCCAAGGCATTGATATTACCCATTATAATTTACCATATGAAAACTCAGATGTATTTGCTGCTTCAGTGTTCTGCATCTATGCTCTTATTTCAGGTGTCCCTAGTTCTTGCTTAAGGAGAAGAAGTATAAAAGTATCAATGATTGGTGGACTTCTTTCTTGGAATCTTTTTTGGGGTTTTTTTTTTGCTTTGTTTGTTTTTCATTGTGTTGTTTTTTCATTGTGTTGTTTTTTCATTGTGTTTGTTTTTTTTTTTGTAATTAAATACAGAGGCAAATTGAACATAGATAAAGGAATGTGGAAAAGTCTAAGAAGGCTGTAGGAAAACTAAGATCTGACATAAAGAATTTAAAGGTTCGTTTTATTTGAAGAGGCAGCCAGACTCTTGGGCTGGCACCTGCCAGAGTTTCAGCCTGTGGGAGAAGAGAGTGCCCAGGGAGTTCTCAGACTGCCCTCATGATTCCTTATCCCTAGGGATGGTAGACTGAAGGATGCATTTGGTCCAGCTGAGATGAGGTTTGTTTTCATTTCACCCCAATCACAGATACAAGCTCTTTATTTCATGTTTGTGTCATATATTTTCTGTTTGCTTATCAACCATAAAGATTTTTTTTATTTTGGGGAAGGGTCTCAGTATAATTAAACAGTGACTAGCTTTTAAATTAATGCAGAATCCAGTACATTTGGTCATAAAAAAATCTGAGAGCACCACAAGCAATGCACATTTACTTCATAACAAACAAACATAAGCATCCCCTTCTTTTTCTCTTCCAGTCCTGTTTCTCCCTCTCCAAGAGCAGAATGCTGCTTTTTCTGCCCTTCCTGGTATTATTAACATAAATAGGGTTGTCACCAAAACCCCTCTAATGGCCTCAGTGGTGGCACAGGTTCCATCCTCTACCTCACCCAAGGGATGGCTGCTGGCCAACATCTTTTCCAGTCCTACAGAGTCATCATTCTTGTGGCAGCCCGTGACAAGCTGTCACACACACTGTGAGAAGCTAAGCCTTCATGAGAGACTCATTTGGGAAAACTGCTGGAATAAAAATGTGTTCCCTTATCAAATTGGTCAATAAACCTGTCTTCCCTGCCTCCTCCTGGGGAGGAGGAAAGAGCACAGCGTTCTTCTCCAAAACAACCTATAAAAAAGCCTTTTTTTTTCTTGAAGAACGCATAGGTAGCCCTTAATTTTAACTCTTTTTTTAGCACTTTAACTTTTGTGTATATGTGTGTGTGTGTGTGTGTGTGTGTGTGTTTTGAAGCCAATTAAAATACCCAGTCAAGAAGGTTCTCCATGTGAAGGTCCACCAAGTTAAATAAATCTCATTATTTCTCATGTAAAATGACAAGTTACTAGGTAGTACACGCTGCATCCATTTCTTCTTGTAGGCAGCTTTGCTTTGCCGTATGAAACATATGTTGTGATGCAGCCAAGGCCCTTTCACCTTGCCCTTCTCCACAAACTTCATGTAAATTATCTACGATTTCAAATGGTCTGTAAGGAAACATCCTGGGGCTCTCATTTTGGAGTATAAATCCTTCTGCCAGCCTTTCATCTTGATTTCAGTTTGTTGCATGTACATTTATTTGACATCCAAGAGCATTTCTGACCCCTGGGCATCTCCTTCAATGTGTTCCTAGCACATGTTCTCCTGGATGAAGCATACAGAACAGCAGTTGGACCCTTCTCGTGTCCTCCTTTCTTCCCTTCTCCACACTGCCAGAGACCCCTGAGCTGGGGGATTATGAGAGCCTGTGGGGCACTACAGTATCCCGGACCTTTTGGTGCTGAGTATCATGTGAGATTTAACACACACCCAGCACGAATAGATAGATACATTTTGAAAAATTAAAGTCTACATCTCCCTCCACATCTCTCTGAGCAAAGTATCTGTGAGTGTTCTTGTAGAATTATGTCAGCAAATTGTTTCAGGCTTGCCAAGGCTAGAGGATGAAATCTACAAAGCCATCCAACTAAAGAACATTTTAAAAACAATGTATTTTGTTAATTTCTTTTTCTGAATTCTGCTCTCTGCTCACCTACAAAATCCACCTATGCAATGAAGGCTGAAGATGAGCTTGTCAGGGAAGATTTAATATATTATATTAGGTACTTTAAAAAGAAGAAAAAAACCTCCAATCCAAAAACTTAAACTCTTCTTAGAAGAGAAAATAACATGAAATCAAAGTAAGCAGAGTCACAGCAAAAAAAAACCCAAAAAGCACCAAACCACACCAAACCAAACAAAAAACCAATAACAAAGCCCAAAACAAGCCAGCCCCAAGCTTGAAAAAAGTAATGCTAAAGAAAATTTGCTGATTTTGGTTCTAACACAGAGCTGAGGATGCTTCCTAAATCTAGCAGGTAACCAGAGTCCCTTGTCCATCCAAGCCTGCCCTGTGATAGGAACTTATCATGAGCTCTCTGTGGGGCTGTCCTCTCTCCTGGCTTGGACAAGAGCAAACAGAGCAATCAGCTCAAAAGATGCTTGTAACTTGGGGTGCATCGCCCTGTTTTGGGCAGTTATGGTTTTCCTAGAACATTGTATTTCTGAATATTAAAATAAATTTGAATACGTAAAATGTTATTTTTTTGTCCCCAGACTATGTATTGTAACCCAGACCATTGCAAAGAGACAGGAGCATGTGTCCCAGCTTCCACGTGGACACCAGGAACAGTACTGTTATTGGAACGTGGGTGTGGGAAAGTTATTTTTGCAATGCCCCTTTGACTAGTCAATTTTAAAGTTTCCTTTAAAAATCACTTCACAGTAGCACATTTCAGGAATTGCCATGACAGAAAGTCAGTTGTACATACATGCTGGAGTATGTGCATCCAGATATTCCTATTTCCTTTGCCTTAAGACCTCGGATCTTCTGTGGAGTTAACCAGCCTGCCCCCATACATTGCTGGATGAATCTTTTTTAAATTAAACACACCTAAATACATCACTTACCCAAGTTCTTCCTGCTTTCTTTTATGTTTTTTTAAAGCCCACTGACCTTTAAAGACTTGGAGACACCTTTAAAGATTTGGAAGGGAGCAGGCTTTTTCACCTCCTCCCCACTCAAGAGAAGCACTGGAAGGAACAAATCATTTGCAGTTTTTTCACTTTGGAATTAAGTCGCTGTCATCCTGATTAAAACACTCAGCAGATTTTGAATCTCAACCAGCAAGAAGCTTGGTTTCAGAAGTGTCAGCTGACTTCAGGTGAAGGTGGGAGGTGTTGGGTCAGCTATTTAGTGTAAAGTTGGAACTACCTGTTGAAATTGTTTCTGCTGAAAAGTTGAAATGTGTTACAGAGATAATACCATGTTCCATCCACACTTGGTTTGCTTCAGCCTGTGCTGAGTGAAAAAACATCAGTGACAAGAATTAAAAGAAACCAAAACAAAACAACAAAATTGAGCAACATATGCAAAGTCCTGTTTCTGGATCCCAGTCAATTTACAAAGGCCACTGGAAGAAGAGGAAGAATGATCAGGTAAGAGTATAAAATCTAGCTGGAGAAGCACACAGGCTTGAAAAGAGTATGTGTCTTCTTTAAACATTTGTGTGCCTGTGGCAAGTTCAGAATTGGTACCTCCTGGCAAAGTCAAAGTAAGGAGCAAGATCAGGACATCATGGTACTGTGAGGGATCTTTGCATGACCCTGCAGATGTGTTACTTAAAGTCTTAAAAGTGAAGGCGAGGAAAATGCAGACTTGTATATGTATATCAACAAAATAATTGTCACATTCTAGTCTCTGTTTTTCCTAGGATTATCTTATAATTGAATTTTCATTTTGCCATGCTAGACTGTAAACTCAGACCGACTTGCAGGGCATGTGCCTCTCCCCAATCCAAATTTTGTAATTTTTCCCAAATGCCAAATCCTGTAGGATTCTGAAGGTATTAATTTATCACGTTGGTTTCTGTTTTCAGGACACAGAATTCTTCTCACTCTCTGAAATCTTCCTTTACTGTGGCTCCCTGCAGGACACAGTAAAGCGCCTGTCTCTCAGAGTGCCTTCCCAAAAAATGCTCTCCTCCATCAACCCACATCTCTGATATTGCTTGTTTTAGTAAAAATTTTCTTCTTCTAAGAAATGAAAATTTTATATATATATAAAATTGTGCTAAAAAACAAGCATAAAAAAGAAGGCTGCAGTGTGGAATTTGGCTGTCACTTAGCAGTGAGGTAGGGGCTGCAATCACCCCTGGAAAATCTCACCTGAGCTATAACTTCCTGTCACATTTGCTTTACTTTTCATTTGTTGCTTGTCCTCAGAACCAAGATGAATGGCCATGTTCAATGTTGCAGCACTGTTCCCCTTTCCTTGATTGACATCAACCAATATGGTACCACAAAAATTGTGCCTTGAGGCCTTCAAGGCAGACTCCAGAAATGTACTGGAGTTCATAGGTCATCAAATGAGGCATGTGACCAGCTCCTCAAGTTTCTTTCCTGTGCTAAACCAGGTTTAGTGGCATTATTATTTTTTTTAATATTTCACAATACCTCTGCAGAAATGTCCTTTATTGAAGGATCTGCTCACTTAAATTGCCCATTTCTTTCTCTTTGGCACTGTCCCTTGCTCAGCATCTTTTATCCTCAGTGGTCTAAATCAATTGTTCAACCTTCTTTGACCACAAATATGACATTTCCTCAATATTTGAAACTTTTTCAGTGACTGAAGCAGTCAGTGAAATTCCATATATTTCATAACTGCATGCTTTTTGGGAAGTTCCAATCTTGCCTACATTTTTACACTTTCCATCCTGCCTATTCTTACATCCAAAGCAAGAGCTTTCTATGCTGTTGCCAAATAATATGTGAACTAGGTTCCTCTCTTTGTGCTGATCCCTGTCAGTTCACTGACTATTTTATTCTCTGTTTCTTGCACAAAGTTTATAAATCCCTCAGTGCAAAAGATAAAGACCTATTCCTTAGGCCTCTGTGCATCATAATCCCCCCCTGAATATTCTGTAGGGCTCATGATACCTGTCCCTGCTAGCTTTAATCCACATACCAACAGCTTACTTGTATTTAGGGACAGAGACTGCTGCAGGCTGTCATTCTGACTATTTGAAGGACTATCATCTTAGAAGGAGTCTGTGTAAAGCAGGGCTATTATTTGAAGCAAACAAAGTGTCTGAAAGGAAGGCACATTGAAATAGAAACAAAGCCTGCACTTCTTCCCTGTTTTTTTAAAGAATTTTTTGAAAGCCTTTGCCACAGACAAAACCACACAGTTATTTTCTCACAGCTGTAATTACAGCTCACTGTTGCACTAGCTGAACCACCTCATCTGGCTGGAGGAGAAATATTAGAAGAACCTATAATGTGCCTAGTGCTTTTATATTCTATTTTATCCTCACCCCTGAAGAAGTCTGACCTATGAGAATTGCTGCTGTATTTCTAACTGCAAGGTAAGCTGGAAACCTTGATCATTTTAGGAGATGAAACCAAGAAGCAACCTATTTATACAGTTTAAACTGCACCAGCTGAAGCTTCAATGACAGATTTTGTGCAACAGAAAAGGTTGCAGCAGCAACCTATGATATTCCACCTAGCTTACAATGAATGCATGCACCCCTTGAGCAGGGGGTTTCAAGCATTTTCAGTACACAGAGGCAATTTTGCAATGTTAATCTGGATAATCAGTGAGTTTCATAACAACTTCTCCCTGAAAGTGAGGAAAAGGGCCACAGCACCAAGTTCTGTGCAGAAGATAGTTCAGACCATGGGTCCAGATGTCTTGTACCTGTTCATTGATACAGGAAGTGGGTCAGAAAGACTAACAAAATATTAAGTAGTTTAATGTCCTTTATCACAAATAATGATTTCAGCTGCTGGGATTTAAGCAAAACAAATGTATTCCAAATCTTTTCTGAAACTTACAGTTCGACTTTATGGCTACTACAAAAAACAAACAACTCACTCTGGTTATCTTGAGAGAGAAACCCCAGAGATACTGTAATCTTTGGTTTCATGTTTGTTATTGGCATGCAAAAAGACATTCACTTCAACATTGCAGGACTGCAAAATACTGTGTCACTTCCGATACTATTCTAGAAGATTAAATACACAAAAGAAAGACAAAAGTTCTGCACTGAGAAATGGAAAGAGCTCACACAGGTTTGCACCTGGCAGGAAAATGCAGAGATATTATCACAGTTTGGAGGTACTGTGTTTTGCCAGATGCCATTTCCGTGCTCATTATCAAAGAGCTCCAGGATACACCCAAGCTTGCAAGAAAGATCAGGTTTTCTTCCATGTCCAGTAGACAGATTTTTTGCTGCTTTTTTTTTTTAACATAGAGTTCTTTTTTTTTTCTCTTTTACTTAGAGGACATTTGAAAAAAATCTCTGAGCATACATGGCTTTCAAATTTATCTTGATGTAATTTGTGAAGTAAGGGACTATTTTCTGATCCAGATGGAAGCTAGAAGGCGTTACAAAAGACTATTGAAATCAAGCTGTTGTATTTCAACAAGGCACAAAAACATCTGTTCTTTGTTGGCCAAGACACAGCTAATAAACATTATTATTAGGTAAGCATCCTATTGTGCCTGTCATCATACATGTCAATCTCTGCATAAATTAGGACTCTAAACCCAACAGCAGGGAAAGAATTAATTTCTGAGAAGCGTGGGCCAAAATAACATTTATGCTTGTCAACCACCACCACAATCTCACATCATCCTTTTAGTCAGTCTTAAAGGAAAATCATCCAGGAAGCTTACAATAATTTAGAAACACTTCTCTATTCTCAGTATCTTGATGTTCGCTGAAACAGAGCCTCCAGTTAAAAAATTACCATAGGTTTTTCTGCATAAAGTTGAAGGAAAATTTATGGGACTAAACCTCTGCATATTCTGAAAGTCTCATCCTCAGCACACAGTATCTGATGCCAGCAGATTATTCAACCCTAGAAAGTAATGACATAGGTGAATATTCACAGATACCCTTGACTATCCTGGATTTGCAGAGGTTACAAGATCTTTGACTGTTTAACAAAGACCACTAGCAATAAATCACCACAAAGGTTCTTTTGTGAGATTAGGATCACTTTACTCAATTCAGACCTCTACGTGACACAGGAAAGTACAGCAGAAAATGAGTTACTTTTCTTTTCAGTACAGAGCAGAGCACTATAAAAGCAGCTTTTACATTTATTTCAAGATCTCAGGGTTTCTTCTGACACTGCAGCAGAGTGAAGTTTAAAAGAGGCCCTTTATACAGTCATTTGTCAGTCCAGGTGGCCTGGCCATGCAATGATTCTGCAATGATTTTCCTCAGGCTGTCCCTTCCAAGTACTTCAATTCATACTCGAGGCTCGAAGTACTTGCCTACCATTTCTTCCCCAGTCTGCTTTTTTTAGACCTTTGATTTTGGAAATTTTTAATCAATTTGAAAGAGCACACTCCTGCAGTAGCTTTGGCTTCCATGTTTCTTGAAGGAATATTCTATTTCTTAATGTAGTATGTAGGACATAGCATAAACTAAATAAATATATTAACTGAGCAACTTCCCAAATGAAATAAATCCCAGTAACTGCTTGAATATGCTGAAGATATAAAGCTTCAGGCTTCAAACCCCTATGCCAGTGACTGTTTTCCAGGAAGGTAAAGCCTTTTTCCAAGTTGTTTCCCAATGGCATCATTTACCCAGGAAGCAGGAAATGTAAATACTAAGATCTCATTGACCAGCTGGGTCTGATCTCTCAGGACCCAAATAAAAGGTCAAAATCTGAGTCTCCTCACATTTCCTTCTGCTGGAGTTAGGTCACTATGAACAGGGAAGGCAGATTCAGAAGGCTAAAAGAAAAAAAGAAAGAAAGCCTCTCACTATACAGGGTGCTGAAGTTGAGTAGCTATTCCATCTCAATGACACTGCTTTAATTACTTCCAAGGTGTTTTATGCCTTTTATGGCTCTTCAGTGTTGGATCCTAACATCGGTTTTTTCTGGGAAAATTCAGATAATTTCAACAATTACCTCTTTGATTACTGGCCTATAGAAAATGAACCAAAGCCATCCAAGTGACTCACAGAATTCCTTCCATTAACTACACAGAGCAAGACACTGGGGTCATCACTTCTCAGTTTTAGAGCAAAGAAAAACCTCTTGCACATAGCAATCATGTTTTTGGGAACTTGTACATTCCTTTGGTTACTTTCACTATGTAGTATTAAACCAGTTTCAACTTCATTAACTTCAAATTTGAATAATCTCACATACACCTCCATGGATGTAGCCTTTTGTGCTTCTTTGTACTCTGCCTTGATGCCCATTTGCTCTCTACTTACCACGTGTGAGTCCAGCCTTTGCTTCATGCTGCTGAGGAAGGCAGAGACAATGCACTCTGCAGGCTTTAGCCACCTGATTGAGTCTGTGCTAGAATTTCAGAAAGGATGATAGAAAGCAGAAAGATTTTGAGGAGTCTTGAACCCTACGGACCACTCCAAGTTAGGAGCTGCTGGCACACTGTGATACTGGTGCCAGTGGCTTTTCACCACCTCAGGGAGTGAAACATTTCCCTCTTTGAGTGTCCAAGGTCAGGAATACTTCTATTCTTCCACAGCACACTCTTTTCATGATAAATACTTGTTTTCTGTCTGGGTCAGGTTTCAATCCCCTTATTTCCCTTTCTTCTGTCTTGTACGGGTGAAAGTAAAGGACACTGGAGCAGCATTTATCTGGAGTAACAGAGCTGGTACCCTCAAAAACAAAGCTGGCGTTTGATTACACTGGGTGTGACAAGGGAAACAGCTGCACAATGAAACAATGTGTCTCTTCTGACCTTATACTAAAAATCACATTCTAACATCATCTTTTGCCTAAGACACCCTCAAAAGATACTATTACTGGAGAATTATACACATACCATATTCCCTCTTCATACTTTTCCCTGATCTTGCTAGGAAGAATTTCCCAGAAATTTTTCAATCATGAGCTATTGCAAATGCTCTTTAGATCACCACAGTCAACAGTTACAGAAATTATGAGACTCAGAGTACTTGAACACTGGCAGAGTTCCCCTCTGCAGAATGACCAGTGGCAGCTATAATCTCTTCTAGCCAAAGGGGATGCTCCCAAGGAGGAGTCTTTTGCAGGCTTAGTATGCTGCAATGCCAGGATCAATACTGGCACTTGCATCAGTCACACTTAATGTCCAGGGGAAACTGGACTCAAAGGTCTTAACCAGGATCATGAAATTCTGATGGGGATGGACCCCAATGTCCCAAACGCAGCAGCTCTGCATGAGAAAAACTCCACCCAAGACATAAATATCATTCAGGGCAGTACAGAATGTGGCTTTTGCCTTCCACAACCCTAAGAGCTACTCATCTCTCCTGTCACAAAATTAATCTAGACTTCTAGACTAGTCTTCTCAACATCCTCTCAGACAACAGAGGAAGATTTTTCCACAGTCAAAATCATTTAGTGCCAGACAGACGTCTAACAGGCAGGATGCATCAGGCGTGTTGTTTCCACAAAATGCGGTGACCAGACAGCTCGAGGTGACCCACCCAACACTTTGACTGACAAAGTTAGGTGACTGCCATTTCCTCACAGGGAAAGCTAGGAATGTTGCAAAGCATGTAACTAATACTCCACTTTCCATTATGGCAGAAGAAAAAATAGGGTAATTTGAGTATTAAGAAGCCAGACTCAGTAATTGTTTCAAACCTTATTTATTTACCTTGCCGTTCATAACTAGGAATCAACACTGGGAGTCACAGGAAAAAAAACCTCAAAAAAAACTCAAAAAAAAAAAAAAAAACCAACAAAAAACCCCAAAAAAACCCCAAGAAAAACCCCAAAACCCCCCAAACCTAAACAACAAAAAAAAAAAGTGGTTTAGACTTGAAAGAGGTGGAGCTATGCAGTACAGATGGAGGCACTAAAAAAATCTGAGAAGCAGTGTTTCTCTAAACATTTCTCTGCTGTTTATAGTGTTGAATGGGTAATTCCATGTATCTGAAGGATGAAATTTAGGACACACAGAGGACATGTAGTCTTATGACATACTTCCTGAAGCACCAGGGTGAAAAATAATACAATTTCCTTTTGAGATTTTTCCTTATCCAAATATATTGGGCTTTCAGATAAGATTGACTCCTTAAAGAAGACAGTAAATGAGAGGATATCAAAGTAGGAAAAAAAAATCTTTAAATAAAAATTTAGTTAATTCTTACTTTACAGAATATTTAAAAGCACCATAGCATTTTACTGTCTGTTCTAAAAATGACCAAGAAGAGACTGGAATGACTTTAGCAGGTAACATAGAGAAAACTTTGTGAAGAAATGGATGCAAGCTAAGTAAAAGCAAAGTAATACTTTGTACATCACAACTATAATCAGAATCTGGCATTGGTTTATTCAAATTTTGCTTTCTTGGAAGCAAAGCTTACATGTTTGTAAACATCAAATTAAACATTGCTTAATTTTACAATTTCCTAAACAAATACTTTTTTACCCTGAAGGGTATATGCAGACCCATCTATTTGTGTCACAGTTCTCCTGTTGATCTGTGCTTCAATATTTTTAAAACAATTGGTTCCTGTACACTTTTTAATGGATCTTAAAAATTTCTTCCAATATTGTGCAAGTCATAGGCAAGGCCATTTTAAAGTGTGCACTTCCTTACATACTTTTTTAATCAGTCCTTAACTAATGCAACTGTGAAAAACTATACATTTTCAGGAAAATGTTTATATTTTGGTCCTGTACTTAAAGACCTTCTATAATCAAGTTGTTTACATGAATTTGAACCACAAGCATGTACACAACAAAACCACTATACCAATGTTTCTTGGTCTATGCATAAAAAGTATGTCTTCTACTTACACTAAAACATACAAAAAATAAACTACAAAAATTGTTTACACTTGATTTCAGCAAAAAAAGCTTTCTTCAAGAAAAATGATTCTTCTTTTTTTCAGCCATCAAAAAAGGAATGCAAGTAAACAATAAATACATGTGCTTTCTCCATATAGACATATTTACACTTGAGTCTTTGGCTTATGTTTAAGTTTCTTTATAAAGATCTTTATGTGATCCAGCCATCATTGCACATTAAAACAAAATAAGCCAGTTTTTCTTTTACTATATATAATATATATATGCAACACTTGAAACGTATAAAGAATGAACCTTACTATCAATCTGCACTGTTATTGTACTTTAACAATGTATCAAAAAGAAAAAATTAATACCATATAGGAAATATTGATACATGCAACAGATGGTCGCTCTACTGTATCTGAGAGACGGCTGCATATACACACACAAGAAGGTCCTAATCTGAGCAAATCTCTTCTGACTCTGCTTTTCATTAAATAGTATTTATGTGGCACTAAATGTTGATACTGTATACAAGCATAGAAACAGATTGAGTTCTTTTATTAAGATACACAACTTCATAAGAAAAATACTTTGCATTTAAAATTTAAAATCCCTCCCACCCCCCTCTTCCCCCAAAATCTTTCTTCACAGGATCAAGAACTGTTGTCAAAACAGCTTATTGAGATTCATATATTTGGTGAACTTCGTCACATCCTTTCCGACTAAGAGGATTCCAGGTACTCCAGTGCAACATCATAGCAGAAACGATATTGCTCCTTTAAGGGGGAACAGAAACAGAAGTTACATTAAAATCTAAAACCTTAGCAGCAATATCTATAATCAAGAACATTCTTTGCTAACTAGTAAACCCGACAGGCTTGGATTTTCTATTTTTCCCTCCTATTACACAAGTATATTACCAGCTCTGATTTAAAAACTCACCCTAACCAATGAAGGGGAAAAGGCCCCTGACCATGGAAAGTAATGATGTGCTTCTCTGATTTTTTCAGCCTCTGAACTGGTTTATCAAACATGAAAAGCTCTCCTTTCAGTCAGAGCACTCTTGCAGTGAAAGCACCTTGACTCTGATACACCACTTCTATTTGAGTTAGCTGATATTGAGCAGTCACTGGTGCAGGACCCCAGGCAGCTCCGTGTCCAGAGCCCATTGGTACAGTCCCGTTGATGTTGCATCCAAAAGATCAGATGAACATTTAAAAAAGAATTCCAAAATCTCATTGTGGTTATTATTTCTCCTCAACAGTGCTGCTGTTGAGAGGTGATACTGGGAGACAGAGAGGAGGAAGGAGAGAGGGGAGGGGAAGAGAAAGAAGAAATAAAACCAAGGAAATTAATTTGATGTCTATGATCCTTAGGACTTGAAAAATGAAATCTGCCCTTGTGATTTATTTTTGTTTGCATGGGAAGACAGTGTGATGCATTAACAGGAAGTTGTGGAGATATCTTAAAGGTTTTATTGCGCTGCTCGTTGTTATCTGATACTGTTGCTGAATGTAGGGCACATGACACTGCTATATAGTGGTTTTCTTCGTTTGTTTTCTGACTAACAACTCAACAGCTTCTGCTGTTCAAGAGTTCTGAATAAAAACCCATACAGCACAAATACGTTACTAAAAAAATACAGCAACTTCAGTGTAAAGCTGCAGTGGAATTCAGGACTATTTTGAAATGTAATATAAGTTTGCAGAGCATTTATCAAAAACAAACACAATTTACCTCGGCCTCCCTTTACAGAGACACAAAAAATTTTCCATGTGATCTGACCTGTTTTCTTGACAGCAGTGAACTGAAACCCAGGCAGCAATTCCATATACTGTGTCTCAGATGTCTATGGCACAGGAGAATGCAAAGCATGTGCAGCAAAAGCAGCAATACCTAGCCCGGTGTCCTTGCTGCCACAGGATGTTCTATTTGTTAACATATTAACCATCTTCTTAATTTATGTGCTGGCAAGGGATGGAAGTGATGCACTATGATTAAGAGAATCATGCTACAGAAGCTATTTGATATTAAGCAAACACTGACACCTGAAAAAGGGGAATATGGGAAGAGGCAGATACAGCCATTTTGCACAATATGCAAGTTCACAGGGTCAGAAGCAATTTCTACTATGCGTTAACTAAAACATGTTTTTAATTTCAATTGGCATTCCTGATTTTTATGCTGTAGGCAGCCATCTGGCTGAAAAGTGACACTGGCAGCTGGCAGTGTGAGACTCAAATGGCCGGAACTCCCAAACACTACATAACCTCCTTTCATTCACCTACAAAACAGAAAAATATCCATGTGGAAGAATTTTTTAAGGACCATCCAATGTTCAGTTTTTGTTGGAGAGGCAAACATTCAAATGGATAGGCATTCATACTGCGTGCATAAAGATTAACCACAAGGTTCAAGATTACTTTGAGTTCTGGCAACGTATATATGGATATTTAGTCTTGCAGTTTTGCTAATTCAGGCTCATATTGTTTGTATTAGTTTATTGGTTATATTGTTTTTTATTTAACTGTTGGATTCAATGATCTTAAGGGTCTCTTCCAACCTAAATGATTTTATATATTCATTTGCAACATACTAGATCTAAATGTTTGATTTCAAAGTTCTGAGGTATCATTTTGACTACTACATATCTGAATAACAAAGACTGTCAGTATTCAATACAACAGTTTTTACTAAGGAGCAAAACATTCACAGCTCCAGCTAGGAATCTGTACTTCACAGCTTAATCCTACCAAGGAGAAATGTCTTGCGCTGTAAAATTTCAAGGCAGCTTGTGTGAATGCAGCCTGCTGCAACTTCCTTTCAAACAGACCGGGTTATTTTGGGAGATTAAAGTGCATTCTGTTAACTCAGAATGCACTTTCTGTGGAAAGCATGCAACCACGACAAGAAAGGTAGTGCAAAATGCTAAGCCTGTCCTCTTATGATGCTGACTTGCATTTACACACAATAGCTGTCCTTTCTTCTTGTGGCCCACGGTAGGTTTACACTGGTTTTGTGGGCACAGGACTGAAAACACAGCTCATGCACAGAGGCAGCCTCTGGCTCCCTGGCTGTTTGCAGGAGCCCTGTGGGGCTGGTGCTTACCGGAGTTTCTACCATGTTGGGCTTGCTGTTCCTCAAGGTCTTCACGGCGTGGAAAACGTCCACCACATTCTGCCTTTTCACCATCTCAACCACGATGCCGATGGCACAGAACATCCCGCTCCGGCCACCGCCATTTCTGCACACAAGGAAAAGAGAGAGTTAAGTGCTACTGTGGCCTAAGACAGCATCCAAAACATTCATTTCAGTTCTTCCAAAACAGCATCCATTTCAGTTCTTTCCCTCTGTAAGCGTAAGTGATTCCTGAGTCCCAGAGGGAGACCAGACTCTAGCAATCTCTTTGCAGTTCCAGTGGGTTTGGTCTAAGACATTTACTTTTTCTGACCTTCCTCTCAATTACAGATTTTGAATTCTGCCCCTACAGCCCATCATGCTGCCCAACTATGCTTTAGGTCTAAATCACATATGCATTAGAAATAATTTTAAAAAAACCCTAAACCTGAGTTCAAGGGCAAGTAGGAGATTAGAAATAATAAAAACAAGTTCAATGGCAAGTACATTTTCCACTTCTGGAAAGACACTCACTTAACTTATGAAATGAGGATTATTCAACCAGATATGCTAAGGCATCCCTGATTTAATAACTTGTTGACCTTTGGTGACACTTCTGAACTATTTTAATCTAATTTCAAAGAAATTAAGGTAGGTATTTCTTCTTATTAATTTTGAAGTGATGTAGGTAGAAACGGGTCACTAGTTAATTCTGAACATTTAAACAGAGGTCTTTTCTTCAGAGTAAGGAGACAGATTACTCTCTGCTTAGGGAGAAGAAGATACCATCTTTTCAAAACTCCCAAACTAGCTCCCATTTAAGTATCAGGTAAGCAGCCAGCAGCCATTTACCAACAATAGTTTTAGTATGGTGTGCTGTAACAGAGCTTTTTTTCAGATTTCATATATCCATAGTTTTCAGTTTAAATCCCTCAAAATACTGTAGGTTTTTCTTTTGAGAAAAAATGTAGCACACTCTGTGCAAAACAGACACAAAATCCCCCATTTGGCACCGATAAAAGACTTCCTTACTGAAACCAGGCAGAAGAAACAGATCTGTGCATGTCTTGCACCTGAAAATCAGGCTGTTATGCACTGGTGACACTATACACAGTATCACTGTAGTATTGCACTCAAAATACTCGTTCCTCTGACACAGAAAAACCCAAAAGTTGAACAACAGCCTAGAGTGATAGGCAATGGTACTTATTTTTTTTTTTTTTTGAAAAGTAACAGGTGCAGGTGCAAAAGAAGGTATCCATAAGAACACTGCTTAAATTAAAACCAAGAATAAATTTATAAGAATTTCTTTGAAGAGCAGCAGTTGACTTTCTCCAAGTTACTCACAGGCAATGGATGATGGTCCGGCCCTCCCCTTCTTCACATTCCTCTTGCCATTTTTCAACCTGGAGAATTAACTTCAAGAAGGATCTCTTGGAAGCTGGTACATCTCTATGAGACGCCCATCCCAAATACTGGAATTGCTGCACCATCAGATAGCCCTCTTGTGGCTGAGGAAAATCAGAGATTTAGGTCAAAATGGCACCTTTACATCTTGGTTTAGGAAACCAAATTATAAAACTAACATGAAACCTAGGTGTTTATATTATGGAGATTCTAAGGTGTGTACATTGCATGGTACGGCCTCCTGGAATTTCTACCACCTGAGCTCAAGGAAAATGTCAGAAAAGGTAAAAAAGGAAACAATATTGAAGACCACATCACAGTTTATCAATCACAAATGTAACCTGTCCTGAATTCTAAATCAACAAATACTCTAGATTCCATAGATTCTATATGCCAAGGTTGCTCACCACCACTAATCAATTTAAAACATCACTATTAAATTCTTAGACTCACAGAAATAGAGCGAGATAACATTTGGCCCCTATTCATGAACTGACGCCATTATAAATGAACAAGTAATACTGTTGCACAAACATGACTCTTGTCCTTGAAGTCTTCCCTTTGTGCCAGACTATAATAATCATGACAGCCTTGCTGCCAGTCTCTGAGCCTTCCACGTGCTAGATGTGACACGGGGAGAGCTTTGAATAGAATTTGACTGTCACAAGAAAGGCCCCAATAACAGGAAGAATACTCTATCTACTTTCTTGAAGCTGAAGATGACAAGTAGGAATGTGGATTTTAGAAAAGTAACAACAGAGCAGAGAGATTTTTAAATGCAAGGCTTATGAGCAAAAGGACATAGGAGACAAAGAGAAGAGTAGAAAATCAAAGCATCATAAAAAAAGAAGAAATGGAAAAAAATAAAATAAGAAAAAAAAAGAGGAAGTCTCAAAGTACAAGAAAAAAGCGCTATGGCGCAATATTTGCCAGTGTGCCCACACCTTTGTTTCCTGTAGTTTCCAAAAACAGTTGAAAATGTGTTTTGTAATTCTGAATATAAGCAAAAAAATAAAAAAATTGAATAAAATACTAGCCACATGAAAATTGATCTTTGCGCTCTGATAAATGAAAATGTGACCAAAATAAAAGAAAACAAAAATAAAACAACATACATGAAAGATCTTTGTGTACACAGTAATTAATTTTCCCCACAGTTATCTATCAAGATTAATGAGAGTTAAACATATACTCAAGATACACTAGAAATTGTGATAAGTTCACTATTGGATGGATGATAAAAAGCAGTCATGGTAGGTAAAATAGGGATTGCTGGTTAATTGTACATAGACTGGCGGCACAAGTGTCTGTAACTCTTTGTGGTGGGAAATAAGCAATTCATTGAGGTGAGCTAAAGAGGAAACACTGTATGGCAAGCAGGGTTTAAGAAGATGCTGCAAGATTGTGGAACACTATGGGACAGTAAAAAGATGGTCTAAGTTATGAAAGAGCTGACAAGAATGCAAGAGTGGTGCTGCTACTGGAGTTGAGAAAAAGATGATAACTGT
Source organism: Camarhynchus parvulus (assembly GCF_901933205.1). Lineage (NCBI taxonomy): Eukaryota > Metazoa > Chordata > Aves > Passeriformes > Thraupidae > Camarhynchus > Camarhynchus parvulus. Next base: position 59,899,127 of record NC_044573.1, on the reverse strand, counting down.
AGGTTGAGGCACAGTGGTGGCAGAACCCACTAGAGGCAGAGGAATTTTCAGAGTTTTATCACACTCTGCTTTGCAGGGTGCCACAGTCTGCCTTTCCTGTTGTGGTTTTCACAACTTAGGCTGAGAAGGTGCTGGTTGTAAAATCAGCCTCAGTGTTTCTGTTCATGATTCACCACAGAAAACATCTTACCAAAGCTATGAACTAAATACTGGTCAGTATACATTCATTACAAGGATATTTCTTTTACTGTACACCAAACAAACAGAATACAGAATACTTCTCACACATCAGGGATGAATGCCTCAGAACAACATCCATTCATCTTAAAGCCCTCTCCGCTTATTGTAGAAAAGTACTGTAGAAAAGTACTGCAGCTGTAGAAAAGTACTAGAAATCAGTGTTAGATACTGATGCTTGACTGACTTTTTTCTGGATAATATCTTATGAACATTAGCACTTTACTATTATTCAAAATTTAAAAGCACAAGAGCCAAGAGAGCATGAAAAACGACATATTTTTCTGTCACATATTGTCAGAATAATCCTTACTCTTGTTAGATTGCATATCCTGAAAATTCTGTTTATGACGTCGCAGTCCATTGAACACGACATGCATTCCACTTGGATGGGGCCGTACCGCAGAATCCCTTCCTCAGGCCAGTATTGTGGGCAACCCTGTGCCAGAGCAAAACAGCCATAGTTAAATGGTAAACTACAACTTGAGCATTGCCTTATTCCACTGCAGACATCTCATCTAACCTTTACTGAGCAGCTAGTGTTGATTAGTTGCTGTAGAGCGGAGAATAATTGTAAAGTCATGCACTGCTTTACATTTTCATTATGTAGTAAATCCAGAATGATTAAAGTATGCTATGGTACATGGAAAATTCAAGCTCCAAACTAACCTGTGCTAAGTCAACTTCATTTAACATCACAAGAGAAGTACAGCCATAGTCGTACACTAATCTCCAGAAATCTTTCACAGTGTTTGGTAAAGGATGTTGTGTGACGATAAAAGCTGCCGGCTGCCTGTAGCTCTGTAGAGGCAAACAATTTTGTTAGTACCGGTATGGGATGTACTTAAATTCTACTGAAACAGAACAAAACCTAAAAATGGAACAAAGGTGTGACATCAGTTACTTCATATATCACTGAGGATGTAAAAGTTAAAAACACATTATCATCTCCAAAGAACAAAGAGGTTACTCTGCTCAGGTCTGCCTTCTTCTTGGTTACAGAACAAGCCCTGTTTTTACACTCAGATGTGCTCCAGACACACTCCAAGGTGTTCTTCATGGCTCTGTTGAGCTGAGGCTCAGGCAACTCTTCTTTAGGCACTGTGTCCAGGAGCCAAGCAGACAACCTTCACCCAATGATGCTGAGACCTCAGAAGATCACCCTCTCCACAGTAGGTTTTATGTGAACTCTGTGACTGAACTGGGGACTAAACTCAATCCCAAAGTCCATTTCACAGTGCACAGCCACAGGGACACCCACAGAACTGACTTTTGGGATCACTGGGACCCATTTCCAGCAGAAAGCATAAGTTCAACAGCAAAATCCTATTTCCTGCCATGACCACAGGTTCAATTTTCTGTATGCTATGTTATACACAACTGCAAATATTACAGTCGTGTAAAATACACAAATACAAAAGTCTTGCATGTAACTGAGATGCAACTAACAGTGGAGGGGCTACTTTCCTGCTGTGGATGTATTATGAGCAGCAAGCAGAAGAGGAGAGATCAGAACTCTTTCGCAGGCAATGTGTAACCATTTATAGAAAAGTAAATTAGCCCAGGAGAAAGACCTGGTAGGGCAGATAAACCACTTTTGCTGTGGAAGCTTGCTTATTTGAAGATTGATTTAAAGGATCGTTACGTGCAATGTATCGACATACCTTCCAATAATTTGTTGTTAATGTCTTTAGCATCAGTACTTGCTTTACAAGAGATTAAGGAGGTGGCTGATTTTATTAATATAGATTTTTTTACCTTTTCTAATGCAGGAAGGATGTTGGGATACTAGCAGTTCATGTCCTACTTCCTAGAACTGCCCAGGGACAACACAGAGACAACCAATTTTTATTCTTCCCTTGTACTTTTAAGAAATAAAACAAGTCCTAGCTGACGTTTTCCTAACCCTCTTTCCCATAATTTATCATGTTTCTCAAGAGAAAATAAGGGCCAAGTTCCTCTTTCAGTTTTGTTATTGAAAGTCCCTTTTTGTTGTCCAGGAGTAGTTCCTCTTCTCTGAATAAATCAGTCTTAAAAGAAATCACCAGAAGAGAAAAGGCAAAAAAAAAAACCAACAAAACCAAACCTTGTGTTACTCAAAATTTTAACCTTTTACTTATAACCTTGTTATATGCCTTCATTGTAATATAATACCTTTTTTCCCTGCTGTTGTCTTTCCTCTTATTAGTACCATTTCTGCCTTTTCTAACTTGCCTCTGATTGCCAATCCATTAATATATTGCTTGGTTCATGTTCTACCTGCTGTTTTCACACTCAAGGGTCCTCCTGCCCTCCACAGACTGTGTTGCCTTTCTTTCACCCCAAACCACACTCCTCAATGCAGCTCTGTTGGTTGGTTCATAGTACATCAATTTTATCCAGGTGCTTAATGCCATTTTAACTGCAATTCTAAACAATTTTTGCTGCCAGAATTCTGTTCATTGCTCTAATTCATCTGTTCAGTCCCCAGTGATACATTGGTCTTACACACACTTCTCCTCAAATTTTTTGACACAATAAGCTGGTTGTGAGATTAGGGGCTGCATTTTGCTATCAGTTTGTTTCCTGCCCTAGCTCAGGCAGAACTCAAGGATGACTATACCAATCAGTGTTGATGATTTCTGCTGCTATTTGCCATTTTATTTCAGTATCTCTCCTTGGCACGGCAGTCTTTGATAGCATTTCATTTTTGAAGAAGGGGAGATGGTCCTGGAAATCAGGCCACTTATTTAAGCATTTACAGTAAAAAGTGGCTTTAGGGGCCTAACTTTGGAAAAGTTAACGGGAGGCACAGGAAGGTGTCTGGCAGCACATGAACTGCTTTATTGATCAGATCTTTATTGATAAGCAGGTTCAACTCCATTTTTCCCATTATTTTACCTTTTCCCCTGACAGTACTTCTGTTACTCAGACTTCAACTTTAAAGAGCAGCAACTCAAAATATAAACAACAAACTCCTCAATCATACACTCTATAGCCAAACATGTCAAGAAAACCATTTTTTCTTCCTTTGTTGCTCCTGCCTCAGTATAAAAAGACTTTTTTATGAAATAGTGATAGTAACCTCACGTTCAGATAGCTAACATTTACTGCCTAACAAACAGATTTTTAAGATCCTGCTGAGATTTGCGATTTGGAGGTCTGGACACTAGAGCTTTATATAATGCTGTTAAAAAGGTGAGATTTTCAGAGGGTCCCACAAGGATGCCAAAGACCAAAGATAACTAACCTTCTGAACAAAAACACAAGCTGGTGGGGCTTTTTATCTTCTCCCCCCAACCCTTCCTCATTACGACTGTTTTACTGGGCACTGCAGCAACAGAATTACCATTTCTTAAACCAGCAAGTGCTCTCTCTCACATTACAGGGCTTTCCACGGCACGCTATGCAGACAAAGAAGGTAGTCTCTTACGTCCATAAGAGCAGCATTGATGTAGTTGCTGCTCTCCCCGTCAATAGTAATTAAGAAAGGCAGACATCTGTCAGGTGGCAGCATATCCATGAAGCGGTTCTTGTCGTGGTTCCTTGGCAAGCAGGCAATGCTGCAGTCCTCCGCCTGCAGGCGAGGGGTCACAGAATTCAGGGTCTAAGGGAAAGAGGATGCTTGTTTTAGCACGCTGAGCTAACACACATGGGACTCAGGAGTCCCAAGATTTACTGTAAATTATTGCAATATGAGAAAACACGAGGCATTACCAAAAAAGACATTAGTAAATGCAAGCTCCTCTCTGTTTGTTGGACATTCTGGGGCTTTGCAAGGGGGGTGAAGCTGTGGGTATTAAAGGCACTCCATGTACCACTGAACACATTCCACGTCACACCATCCCTTCAGAAAGGAATAAAACAAAGAGGATCCTTTGGAGCTCTAAAAAGCTATGCCTTGAATGTGCAAATGCAAGCCAGAACTCTCTCTGGCTCCTACTCACTGATCTTTATTTCAGACAGATATTTACTGCAATTTTATTAAAAGGAGGATATTCTGTATTCAAAACAATTTTGCAAAGCATATAAACATGGGTGCTTTATTTTGTGGACAAAAAGTTAGGGACAAATTGCTACAAAAGTCATATGAAAAACCTTCTCCTTAAAATAAATTAAATATATCTAGAGGCAAAAAAAATTTGTTGTCACATCAAGAGTTAGTAGGAACTGTGAATACCTGAAACTCATCTTTGAGATGTGAAGAGTTTGTCTGAGAGTCTATTCTAATCATATCAAAATAAGCAGCTTTGAATTCACAGACAGGAATGGCAGTTTCTCCACACAGGCAAGCTTCTAGAATGGCATCATGAATAAAGATGTACTGCTCCTGTCAAATTAGGAAAAGAAACAAAAATTGCAGTCATTTAAAACCAACAGATCTTTCCTTCTTTTAGGATAAACAGGTCTACTGCACACTCTTAAACCCATTCAAAGTACTGTCCATCAATCCATTAAATAATAAGCAGTCTTGTTTTTACTGGGGTGCAGTGAACAAGGATGTTTCCTCCAGGACCAATTTAAATTCAGTAAAACTTAACAGAACAGGGATAGTAATTTATTTAAGAGATTTTCAGTTTTCTTGTAGTGCTTGTGGGTTTCTGTGCATATGCCAAAGGCTTGTTTGCTTTATCAATTTTTTTAAAATAGCTCTCAATCTTCTGATGTTAGTAGAAAGTGTAAATTGCTTCAAGCACTACTAGTGTGATTAGCAAGTATTTGGCACACTGCATTCTCCTTATGCATGTGCAAGCTACTGCATCAGTTGCCTCATATTTGGCTCTAGGCCACTAATAAATTCCAGTGTGTTCAAACAGAAGCACCATTTCTTCCCATTTTTACTAACTTGCCTTGTGAAAGCCTGAGTCCTAGATAACTGCATTACTGTTTCAGTTAGGCCTCCTGTCAATTTTTACACAAAATGCTCATTATATTTACTCACCCTGAGAGCAATAGATGCAAACCTTTTCTAGAACTGTGCCAGCCTCACGTAGGTATTGTGAATACCAACAAGGCTCTTAAGAGTACAAAATTTAACATGTGCCTGTAAAAGCAGCACATGTCCAAGGACCACAGTCATCTTCTGGCTTTACAGCCTTACCTACACAGTTATGGAGCTATTGTTGACTGTATGACCATCACAAGGACTTGATGCAATGACAGCTTTGTTTTGCTGTGCAAGCATGAACCTCTGAGAGAATGTGAGAGGTAAGAGCCAAAAGGGAGAGAAAGGAATAATAGTAGATGTGTTAATTCACATGCAAGTGCGGATTAGACTGCGAGGGTTAAAGCAGTCACACTGAAACACTCCACCCCATGCTCTTCCCAAAGGTTAATGGGCATATAGCAGGAGCAGTTGACCAGGACCATCATTCATTGATAGGTTCAACCTATTGGCATAGGTTGCAGCATGGAATAAAAACTGCACCAAATTACACTGGCATGTTTGGCTGCCATCTGCAGAGATTTCCGTGAGGTCATAGGTTAAATAACATCTCAAGTACACATCCTTATGGAGGGCAGGAGAGAGAAGTGGTGAACCATGTCAAGTAATCTGCCAAGAGAAACCAATAACCTGTGTTTCTTTGGAAGCTCAGTGGTACTCTGGTGGCAGAGTGGGAGCTTCTAGAACTTCATTCCTAAGGCAATAGTTTTATTGTGAAGCTGCTGAAGGTGTGTTGAAAGACCAAGAGTAAAAATATGGAAAAGATTCACAGCAAGGTTAATAAAGCAAACAAAAACAGAATTGAAAAGAGAGTGTGAAATGGACTTCAAGTTCACCAGTCAAGTTATAGATAAAGTGACTGAAGATTGTCTAAAACAAGTGTCAGCCTGCTGAAATTCCACCTTTGAGATCCTGGGATTGCTAATATCAGAGCTGGGAAGAGATATCCCAGACAAGCCTAAGGTAAGGTCTTCCCTGAAAAAAATCTTTCTTTCCTTTTGTTACCTAGTTGGGAGGGCACTTGTTTCTGTGAAGACTACAAGAGTTGGCAGATTTGTTGCACCACCCTGGTTCTGGGTGCTTTTACACTCAGCAATTGTCCCCAGTGGAGGCACCCCCTTGGCAGGGCTACCACCTGCTCACTTTGCAGAGTCACAGTGAAATCCTGACCTAGAATGTTTCAAAAAGCATCAGGTGCTTCAAAGGCAAACTGCTGTACCTCAGTTTGTACCATGTTGATGCGCCGGGACCGCAAAGCTTTGACACAGTTGTAGATATCTACAACCCCTTCTCTTTCTGCCATATCCAACATGATATCAATCACAATATAACAGCCTGTCCGTCCAGCACCAGCACTGAAAAGAATCAGTAAATACTGTTAAGAATAGCCCCAGAAAAACATCCACAAACTTCATAATCATTATTGAGAAAATTATTATAAAATCATTCTGTGTTTTATCACAACCACTATCTAATTTCTATCTTCTCTCCTTCTCATCATAATGTCCTTTAAATCTTTTGATGTGTTCAAGACAAATTTTTTCTATCACATTTGATTCACTAAGTAACAGCAAAAAAAAGTTTATTCCTTTTATCACCCAGATCAAGAATTAAATTTAAAAAGTTAGTTTAACTGAAATCTAAAGATTGATTAAACTTATGCACTTCATAATATTATTGTTTTTCTTTAATAAGACTAAGAATGATTTTTAAACAATCTATTACCATAAGAAACTCAAATGTATGTTTTACCAGGCAAGTTCCAAGCTTGTTCAGACAGCACATTAAACAATATCCAGAAGATTCACTTGTGATTTATTTTGGCTTTACATAAAGCTATGGACTATTTTTGCACAGTGAATTATTGTAATCTGTAAAAAGGCTGAGTAACTTTATCTACAAAATGTAATTAAACATTTGACTAAAATACTTAGGTAAATCAAACGTGTAGAAAGCAAATTCTATTTGTCAAAGGATGGTGTCCCAACAACATAACCTTGCAAAATCTGCACAGGAGAAACCTTCTGTATTTGTTGCCACTAACCTCATTCCATCTTTCTTCATCTACTCCCTTACTTTGCTTTAAATTAATAATCTGTTCAGAAATTATATGCAACACCAAGCTATCAAAGCAGATGTATCTGCACTCATTCTCAAATGCTATCACAAAATTGTTGAAGGCTACCTAAAATGATTGCCTGAAGTATTGTGATTTATCTGGTGCAGCTGTTGTGGGAAAAAGAAAATCTCAGAATATTCTATTTAAGAAAAGAATCTGGTTATTTTCGAACATTGCTGTAGACAGCCAAGTCCTACTGCAGTGTGAATTAGGCAATTCAAAAAGGGAAGAATGAAAACAGAGCACTTCAAAATGATGGATGCTTCAGAAGAGACTGCTGTAAATAACCATATAAACAGTTGTGAAAAATACAAATCTACGCCTTTGGCACATACCTGCAATGGACAACAATAGGCCCTGCACTAGGAGGGTTAGATAATTTGACTCTTCGTATAAAGGAAAGTAGTCCTGTGGCATTGTAAGGAACTCCATGATCTGGCCAGCCAGTGAAATGAAACTGTTTAACTTCACGGATTTCATTGTAGCCCCTCTGTAAAAGGCAAAAAAAAAGGTTATGAAATTCAAAGTATTTCATGGACTAGATATTATCTGGCTCAAATAATTATCACACATATTGGTAGAATCTACATGCAGTTTTCATAATTTCATCAATTATTTAAAGCAACAATTGATAGGAAGATTAGAGATGTCATTGGGTTATTTTAATTTTGAAGTTTGTAATTTTTACTTTAGATATTAGGTATGCTAGTTTTGCTGCAGTGAAGATTTCTTTTTTAATAGACTTTGATGCATTTCACATTGATTTTCAGAAGTTTTGCTAACTAGGGCAAGGGCCTGCTACATTTAAAGGCAAATATGATTTAGCATAAGACCACAACTGTATCGCAGAAAGTATTCACAGAATTTGTCCTTTGATTGAGATTGACTCAGCAGCGGTCAGAACAGAGGGCTAAGGGATGAACAGCAGGCATGACTCATAATCTGGTACTTGAGTTTAGCTCAGAAGTGTGACTGTGGAGAAGAGGTGACTTTCAGAGGAGAATGGCAGCAGCTGACATTTCTGGGGAAATTCAAAATCCCACAGTGAGATGCATGCCTGGGCAGCGCTGATGCAATGCACAACTCCCATGGTAAGGTAAGGCTGCCTATATTGTGGCCCAGCTAAGAAGCCAGAAGGATTTGGTATTCCACAGAAACATCAGCATAGCCTCTTTCATCCTCCTTGCTACCAGGAAACAGTATTTCGCTAAGCCCTTTCAAAATGCGCTCACCCTTCCCAGAGTGAAGGTCCTGACGACGTATTCCGCGAGGGGCTCCACCTCTACGCAAGTCACTTTGAAGTCCCCATAAACTTCAGTGTCGTCAGGCCAGTACTTGTAACACTTGACCTAAATAAAAAATGGGTACGATTTTACACCAAGGGAAAAGAAAAGCTTGAGGATACTGTACTGCATGTACTGCATTACATCACATTTATTTCCAAAATGACTGTGCATTCATGTGGCTTGTCATGGCTAGTGGCTGTTATGTCAAGTTAAGCATTAGCTACAAGGAGTTTCCACTGCTTTACACAGCTGCATTCAGGTGCCAAATTCAGTTCTAAATGAGCATTTGTATTTTCTTTAGTGCTGAGCTGTGGAATATATTTCCACTTATGATAAATTGTGATGCATTTTGTACCCATAATCAAACTGTTGCAAGTAATCCCAGATACCTTATAGACTTCCCTGAGGCCTGTATTACTGCTAAACTGTAAATAATTTGCTGGTTTCTAGCCACTGATATAGGAGCACATTTCCTCTACTACTCTTCTCATTTGAGTGACACTATACAAATCAATTATGCTGAAATATAAATTTTGGATTCAGACAATTTTCCACTACGCATGAAAGCAACACAGCATCAGTTTTTAGAAGTTGCTTTTAGACAATATCATAACTGCAACATTGCCAGGACTCCTTCCCCTTGGCCCCTCAGGATGCACAGCTGCCCTTCTCCAGACCCTTTACATTCTGCCCATAGTATGCCTTGTCAGCAGTTTTTTTCTTTACACTTGCAGCATTAAAAGAAAAACAAATCCAAAAACTTACTCTTCCAACTTCAACTAAATTTGTGACCATCACAACACAAGCTGACTGCTCCTGCCATATCATTCTCCAAAAGTCATAAACAGTCTCATGAACTGGACCTGTAAGAAAAAAATTCAGGTAATATTCTGTAAAAAAATAACAGTCAAAGTGAATGCTAAGAATAAAATCCAGTGTGTTTCAGAGCTGATGCATGTGAGCACATTTGCTCAGAGAAGAAAATTTTGTGAAACCACATCATCCTGCCATTGCGCTGATTTCCAGATTATACTGTTACTTCTAACCAGTGCTGGATATTCTCAATTTAACTGAATTACCACTTGAAAGGAAATAATGACAGGTGTTTCATGTAGCAAAATGACAGAAGTTTCTTGAGAACTACAAGGACACAGCAATGTGTGACTTCATCTATAGTTACACCTCTAGTTTTTTTTTACATTTGTTAAATATATTGTGTTGAGAATGAGTTTCTTCAGGTGCTCACCAAGGAGATGCCCATGCCAGAGTGAAGTATCAGGCAGGAGCGTGCCGGTACAGATACTCTGCACTTGCTATCCACTTCCTGGCAAGCACGGATGCACAACAAGGCACTGAGCCAGACACTTCCCCCTGAAGTGTATTTAAACCAACTTAAGTACTTTTCTGTGAGGCAATGAGAAGCACATGTTTAAGTTTTGCTTCTTGCTCTGCTGCAGAGACATGTTCAGTTGAGTGACAGAGGCATTTACCCTGTTAAAATAGTCTCCAAAACAGCTCCTTTACCACCATCCAGCAATGCTGTACATATTACTGTATACAACAGACATAGAATCACAGAATTATCTGGAAAAGACCTTTAACATCATCAAGTCCAACTATAAACCTAACGTTGCCAAGCACACCACTAACCTTAAGTACCACATTTGAAGACTCAAAACACATTCTTTCATATGCTAGATCAAAGGCTGCACACAAAAGCAGCAATAAATTTTTCTCTCCTTTACACACTATTAGGTGCAATGATTTTCATAGTAAAACAGAAGTAAAATACAAATGTAGACTTAATGCCATGTAGAGACCTATTTAGGCAGCACTTACACAAAAATAAAAACCAAATGTGGTCAGAACTCTAAGCATCCTGCTTTAAAATAAGTTTTTACTTTGACTTTCTTGTGTGCACCTAGAATCAACTGAGGGACAAATAATAGGATATTTCCAGGCAGCTATCTGATTATGCTGACAGATCAAATAATGGCACAACTAAATCTAATTATTTTTACTTTAAATCATAGCCTCTGATATTTCAGTGCAATCTTAGATTAATCTATTTGGTTTTACTCATTGTGAGGTGTTCTATCAGAAAAACAAACCAAAAAATATGAATTTTTTTTTTCTCTAGCAATTCTTTTTATTAGTAGGGTGTTATATGATAAAGATTTGCCATACTCCTTTGTACGAAGAGTCTGTATCCTCTGGCATTACTTTACCCAGATTTTCTGAAAGAGTTTAATTTATCATTACTATCTTCACTGCATCCTGGACCAAGTTGTAGACAGCAAAATAAAACATAATATGGAAGGAAAAATGCCTCAAGGCAGGTTGAAACTGTTCTCTGCTCATGTCTCTTTTCCCTATTCATCTTCATAATTGGAAATCATGGTAGTAGGTTCTGACTTTATCAGCTGAATTTATCACTGACAGATTTGCTCAATAGCTAATTAACATGATACATTAGTGCAATTTTTGAATTTATTCACATTCCACCCAAACATACTATGTTAATTTACCATAACACAAGATGACAACTCATAATACTGGGTATGCTTTACTTTCTTCTACTTCTTTTTTACCAAAACACTGTGGAACTCTACAGAGAACAATTGTTTGATTTGATTAAAGCTGGCAGATCCTTACCTTGGGTTGCAATGTAGTGACTTGGTCTCTGATATCCCTAAAACAGCAATATAAGTTGGTTTGAGTACCATATTAGTAACAAAGAGTGGAAAATAAAAGCATAAGGATACTACAGAATCCTTATATCTAGACAACATTTTCAGAACAAACCAATATTTAAGAGCAGCATGAAGCTCAAAACCTAAAAAACCAGTTAATATTGAAAAGGTTTGAATGACAACAGATAAAATGAAAATAAGAACATCTGACTTGAACAGACATTGTAGTGTACCAGGAAGGAATACTCTAGACTGGTCCCTTGCACCCAAAAATGAGTCTTCTATTGACATTATTTCCCTAGCTGTATATATTTGGGCTTTTATTTAAAATTTAATAAAAATTCTCTGCCACCACATTATCTCACAGCTGATCTGTGCTCCCAGCTTAGCCAATATGAAAAAATACACACCTTTTGTATTCTTATAAACAGAGAATCACTGTAAGGCACAAAGAGGGATGTGCTTCAGCCCTAACTAAAGGGGACAAACACATTGGTGTGTGCACAGAATCAACGTCCTACTGCAGTGAAATCTGCTCGACTGTACAAAGTGTGCATCAGTTACAGTGGGCATGATACACACAAGTATATACACAGTCTTAAACACACACACACATATATATTTATATATAGGTAAATAGATAATCCTACACAGGTAGGCCTTTCCAGATAGCTGGATCTACAGCAATGCTAGCAGCACTAATTGTCCACATAAAAACTACAAGATAAAGATCTGTTGCTCTTGAGGAAATAATTCGGAGTATATTTTGACCAGTGCCAGCAATTTAGCTACAAAGAGGAAGGAAAGTTTAGTGTTGCTGGTGAGAAGACAATACTGAATTTCACAATGTGGCAATGTTCATAACTCCAGTTATTCTCCAGGTTAAGTTTTATTAGGCCACTTGCTGGAAGTACTGCATTACAGGGAGTACAGGCCCTCTGATTCCTGGTATTCACAAGATGCTACTAAAGTGAAGGATTTCAGTGTACACAAGGAGTTTATATTCTTTTCCACAGACTGCTTCATTATCCTGTCTAGAGTGAGAGCACCTTCCTCTGGGGCTTCTAAAAAAACATTTGAATATCTTATTCTTGGCTTTACAGGAGACCGAAATTGCATCAAATGACAAAAGAATTTCTCCTGAAGTCCTTAATATGAAGTCACATCTTAAAATTATGGAAGTAGAACCTGTGCTACACAGGTTTACACTTAGTAATGGTTTTGAGAAGAAGATGAAAGTGTCACTTAAAAATTGTAAAATGCCAATTTTAACTTATAACTTTCTTGCCTACTTCTAATGAGATTCAATTCACTCCTAAATAAGAAAATCAATATCCTCAGGGAATTATTAAAAATCTGTGAGTTTTCTTGTTTCAGGCCCCAGGCAAAATATCACAGGCCTACCATTTCACAGAGATTGCCATGTTAAAATATCCAAATAAAAAAGACAGAAATATATCTGGAGCTAAATCTTTATATCCTGGAAAGTCAAAAGGGTCTTAAATAACTTATCAACTAAAAGTGGTCAAGAAAAACTACTAAGGTGCAATTATAAAGAAAAGCAATCAAAGCCATGGATTTCAAAAACACTTGTCATAGCTATTTCACTACCTTCCAAATGGCTTTGGAATTGATTTGAATATAACAACTTGTTTATTCCTAAGGTGTTAATTACAGAAAAGCAATATTGTGTTAGTCAAATTGCCTGGCAAAATTTGGATCAGTTTTTAAAGTTTATAAACTAATTTGTATTCTGATTCAAGTATGGAATTTCAAATTTTAGAGATTTTTTGCAGAAGTGAGGAAATTTCCGTGTTAAAAAATATATATATATGTATGTGTGTGTGTGTGTGTGTTTGTGTATATACTTTGTAATACCTAAATTAGCACCTAAAGCAAATTTTAGCTAAATATTGCTTGTCTAAAACATTGTTAAAAACAAACAAACAAACAAAAAACCCCCACAACCTACATATGTCATTACCCCTCCTTTTTTTACTAAACACATATTGTGACTATTCCACAGGTATATTTTAAAGCAACTAGAGTGCAGCCTACTATCTAGCTTCTTACACACACATGGGAAGGGGAAAAGAAAAGCTAGTGGCCAAAATGACCACTAAAAAATGGGAATAGCAAATTCTCTTTAACAGATAGGTTCATCTGAGTTACCTAACATCCAATAATATTCAGGGCTAAGCTAAAAGGCTAAATTATCTTTTCAAAACAGGTACAAAAAATATTCAGACAGAAAATAAAATTTTTAAAGGAACAGATGAGATAAATTAGATGAGGCATGCATAGTTATCAACTGATAAAAATAGAAGAAGAAAGTAATTAATAACAATATCTATATTAAATATTTACAATAGTATGCTGTTATTCACATATAGTGGTACTTACATCCCTGTACAGCCAAATCTACAGCCCAAACCAAAGTCAGATGTGAAAGAAAGCACAACAATGTCAGTGAGTACTAGGACGTAGAACAAGGAAAGTGTACATTTGTTCTTAATAAAAGAAAGCTTTCAATAATTTTGTAGCATAACATGCAATAATTTCACATAGAGAAGCTGGCAAATTGAGAGGGAGAAAGCTGTGCATTCCACTCACATCTATGTAGTTGGCATTAATGTAATCTGAAGATGGATCATCTTCAACAGGTTGCAAAATCACCCTGGAGTGGTCATCTGCAAAAACCAAGTGGTTACATAGCCTTTTTGAAGTGTGATTTTTAAGTAAGATATTAACGGTAAGTCATCCAGAAAACCAAAATCAGCTGGCATAAGCACCTCACAATTTACAATCCTTAAATACAAATTGTTTACACAGAAACACAAAGAACCATTTTGTCTGAGGGCTGCAATTACTTCAAAAAACCTTCACTACATTTCATTAAGTGCAGCTGAAAGGTATTGGCACTGTCACAAGTGGTTAAAAAGACACAAAGAAACCAGGTTACTTGCTCAAAGTCCCTTTCAACATCAGCTCCACTGCTGGTAATCTAGAAAACCAAAAATGCTGATTACTGTTTCCTCACTTCCAACCCAAGCCTGCTCAAGTTCATATTGAGACATTAATGAAATCAAGACAAAGGAGTTAGCAATGCACTTGGGATTCGATGAAGAGGTAACTCTGCCCATTCAGGGACTTCCCAGGCACGGTGATTCCTGCGTGTTCCATTGCATGGGTAAAACAATACAAATTGCAAACAAACAGAATTGACACCCAAATGAGTGCCAGCATGTTGCTGATATATGCTTACCACAGCTTGCACAACAGAGATGCAAATGCGAAATTCAGCCTGAGTTAATAAAGGAAGAAAGTTGAACTGTGAAGAACAATAAAAACAACAAAAAAGAAAAAGCTGAGAAAGGCACTGTTCTGCTTCTCCACTGCAGGTATTAAGCAGCTGTGCCACTGGAGACTTGCAAAGGAAGAGAGAGCATGGCCCGAGTAACACACGAGTAGAGCTATCGCTCAAAGCGAGGACACCGATACTCACATGCTATAATGTTTCCATAGCGGTTCTTTGTTCTGTTTTGATCCTTCTTAGCGACATCCCAAGAAGCTGACTGCCCCTCAAAGAAACTCTATAAATAAAAATGTTCCGAAAGAAAACATTCTGACCATTAATTTATCTCCAAAAATAACAGTTTAAAAGAACTGCCCCACCATAAAGTAAGTTCAGCTTTGCTCGCCTGCCCTGGTCACCCAGGCAGTGCCATGGTACAGAAATCTCTAGAGAAGAAGGAGCCTCTGTCCCTCTGACTGCTACCGGTTAGCGGGCAACTCACTGAGGAACTCCACAGCGATTTCAAATCCTGTAATTGCTGGAAGGCTAAACTTGCTTATACATCCTTGCTATGGAGGAATGACAGTAAACTGAGAAAGGACAGAGATACTGATCACTCTTCTTACAAGACGGTGTAATATAGGCCCTGTTTACTACAGCATTACATTGCTTTCCACATTACTTAGTGAAACACCTTTCCTTCCTACAGAGACATCAGGAACTCTCCTCTGCCAATGTTCATTGTTCTTTTTGCCTTTCCTCATATCCCTACCTCTAGTCACTAGCAAAATTGTTCTACATATTTGAACTCTTAAGATTTTGATCTCTCAGTATTGATAGAAGCAGTTTTTATTTCTCCTTGGCTTTCTCTTCATTGCCCGTAGACATTTTACTGCTGTCGTAGATCTATGCTACTCCTTCCTTCCAGATGATCTCTTATCCTGGGTAAGTTATCTCCAGAAAATCCACAGTAGCCATGGAATCAGAACTTTAATGCACAGTGAGAAGCCCAAAGCAGGGAATAGATGTCATGGATAGAGATAGAAGAAGTAGCAAGCAGGAAAACACCTGATACAGCATCAGGGACCACCCTCCCCCCAAGTAGTGGCTGACACTTGGTCTTAGCCTTGAAGATAGGCAGAGCATAACAGAGCATGTTTAAGTAAAAGAGAGGAAAAGAGCATAATATTCTTTTAAAAACCACACATTTATTTATTCCAGTTCTTATGTTTACAGTAGAGACAGCTGCAGAAAGGAGAGAAGGTTGAAAACTGTGTCAGAAGAGATTGCTTACTCAGAGAAAACTTATTGTAAACCTAGCTGTATTGTGAGCAACCTTGGCAGTCCCATTCCCATCTTTACTGTGTGTCCTGCCTCATATTCTATTCCCTAAGAATCACAACAGATTCAGAGATCAGAAGCCAAATGAATCTATACTCATCTTCTACCTCCAGGGCTGGGAATTTCTTTCTTCCATTTTAACATTAAAGTTGTAAGTAGACGTGCCCAGGCAGGTTTAATTAGAACTTCAAGACGTTACTACCCTTATTATCTCTTTACTGCTTCTCAACTGGAGCTATGTCCCAGTATTGCCCTACTGAGATGCTAAAATAAATCAGGAGAGTGCTTCCAGTCAATGTTTCTTGGAAAACCAGGCAGGTTAAATTCTTTTTTTTAACCTAATCCAGGAGATCTGCACTAAAAATAGCTCACAAAACTAATTACAGCATTTCCACTAAAGAGCAGCAACAAAAGAGTGGCAACTTCTTACAATATGTCAAAAAGATTCTTTTTATACCCTAGGGAACACACAGGGATTTTCTACCAGGCAGCTGTAAAGGCCCAAACCATTGGACTCCATTTACTATTTCACTTTTGGGTTACATATATAAGAATCTTAAGCCTGTTAATCTGTTTTTCACTTAAACCCATGACATTTAGTTCCATCCTTCTGCAATACAATGCAAACAAAAGGCTGCCCATTTCAAAGGGATTTTTCCTAGCAAAGCCCCACCGCTGGAGATCTCACCTCATACTCCTCTTTAAATCCATAGCTGTCAGAGGTCTTCATTAGGTTAATATGCTGCAGAAGATCAGCCACCCTGATGGCAGGGTGCAGCTGCCCAGTCTGGTATGGGGATTCTGTGCCTTCGCAGAGATAACGAGGGACATCCAGGAGTCGGCTGGACTCAGCTGTTGCACTGTGATTTTCATCTGTATTCACAAGAAACCAGTGCATTATGTACCCACAGAGCAGTAAAACCTGCTGCTAAACATATCAACATCTATTTTGAACGTCTTCCTTCAAAAACATCTCTAATTTCTGAGGAGGTAAGGCACGTACTCTCCAGCACATAAATACTGTGAAGTACATAAAAGAATTTAACAGCAAACACATACAAACACATATAAAAATCTGCAGTCCTTCATCCAGTAATAAAGATGTCTGAGGGGCATTTTATTTGACACTACAAAACTTTATGACATTAATGTACTTGGAAATTCCAGACTCTATCTACCAAAGTAACATTTTAAGGGCTAATACGTATCAATAGCAATATTATACCTTAAACAATAAATTAGAATAATTTCATAGTGGTATCAGCACATAATTTGTCTAAAGTCAACAAAAAGTGACTTGAAAACCCAGTAAAAAAGAGAAGCAATTATGCCACCATTTCAGAACACCACCTCCACTTAAGAAGATGAATCAGCATGACAGAGTGGTCATTTTAAGGCAGGTCTTTTAGTAGACAAATGAAACTTGAGTTGAGTGTGCTGTTTTAGTCACAACTCTTTGCCCTGTATAAGCAAAGAAGTTTCTTATAGCACTCTCTGTGCTACAAGAATTCTCATATCAAAACCATGTGTCAAAGCTGCATGAGGTCAGCTGCATATATCGTCAATCCCTTCTGAGAAATAGTAATTTTATTCAAATTAGAAATTATCAGATCAAATGAATTTACAGAGGAAGAAGAATTCTAATCTAAGTAGCTACTGAAATGAGAAGTGGGTAGTCAACCCCTCCTAAACTTCTTTGAAATCAGTTTACCACTTTCCTGGCAAAGGATCTAGATTAGGAGGCAAAACTCTAGAAAAAAAATTGACTCCCCAAGGGTTGGATTTTGTACAATTACACCAAAATGTAAACACTATTAATGTCTTCTGGAATTAAATCTCCTGAGAAACATGACTCTTTGAACTGTCACCTGAGTTGTTAATTTCTGTACCTAATTTATGCCTCACTAATCTGCCTAACAAGGTGAGTGACATGCAGCAGTCACTTTTTATTGTTGTGTTACCCATACCAAATCACACACATTTCAAACCACCTCAGGATTTGTAGTTCTCCCCATTGCTCATAGAATACTTACCAGTAATAGGCACTTTAACCCGTTGAAGCAGCAAAAAACAATGAGTGAACAGAACATGAGAAATTTATTTCAGGACTATATTAGAAAATGGCTAAAAGACAGTGACATTCAAAGTTGTTAAATCTTCACAATAGGTAACAATGAAATCCGTTTAAAAAATGTAAGGGCCATATTATTTTACTATCAGTGTGATAATAGGGACTTGGGAAAAGCAAAATTGTCATACCAACTTGGTGCTAATGTACACAGAATGGAGAGCAGCATTAATAACTTATACATGAAGAAAAAGAAAACTAGTATAGCTAGAAAGTAATAAGAGTTCCATATAAAAACTCCCATTTTCTATGATTTAGAACCCATAAAATATTCCTCTTCTCTAAATAAGGCAGAAGAAAACTGTTTTGTCATGCTGGGCTGAGCAAAGGCTCTATTAAAAATGGAGTAGGCCAAATGATGCAGTTCCAAAGGAACAAGGTTACAGATATCCAGTTTTACTACATGGTGTACCCAAAAACTTGTACATTTCTTGCCACTATTTCAGTCCACTCTATGAAAATTAGTACCTCTTCCAACTATCAATGGTTTGCTTATACGAGGAAATTATCATGCCCAGAATATCATTACCAGTAGATGAAAAAGCAGACAGGAACTATTAAGCTGTCCTTCAGTTAGTTCCTTGCTCTCAGTATTCACAGCTGTCTGTGACTATGTCTGCCACAGCAGAAAATACCATGACAGTATGGCACTGAAGGTACCATGAGCACTTCACAAGCACAGGAGCAGATTTACAAAGTTATCTTGATTATTTGGGAGACAATGTGAAAATCAACAAAGTGAATTGAATGGTGAATGCAACAATAGCGTGTATTGGAAAGGGAAGTCAAATATATAACTACAAAATGGAGTAATGGACTGAAAAATTATAACTGTGAATTTAACAGGTAGCTCAATGCAACATGAACACAATAAAAAGGAGAAAATACAGTTCAGTTAACAGAAACAGTAAAAGTGGGGCATGGGGGTACCTATTCCACTCAGCTCAGCATTAAGGTTTCTTCCAAGAATGCTACCTGATTTGGGGCACCGCAATTTAAAATTCACCTATGAGTTGGAAAGCTGGAAAGCATTCAGAGGAAAATAATGACAACAAATTTAGAAAACGTCACCTACAAGTTGATGAGTGAAAGAACTGGGTTAAACTCAACTAAAAGAGAAATAATTGAGGACACGGGCCTTTCAATGTGAAAAAGTTGGTTTTGAAAGGACAGAAATGTGCCAGTTTTCCATATTTTCTATGAGTCTCTCAAAAGGAAATGGCTAAATCCACAGCAATGAAAATTTAGTCTAGATTAGCCCAATTAGGAAAAACTAGGGGTGAGCATTATTAATATTTAGTAGTAATACCCAGTTAGTAGTAATTAATACTCAGAAAATTGGCGTTTGGGTCCCAAATATTACTAATATAAATCAGAATTTATTCTTACTAAGGAGGACTGAGTCACTGGAACATTGTACTGTAAGAGCAAAATTCTGTTTGCTACAAATATTTGAAACATAATGAGACAATTTCCAGAAAGAATCTGCATTATATGTATAATATCCCTTCTCAAAACAGAGAAGGGATTTCCTTGCCCCCAGGTCCCTTTAAGATTTACTTCTAGGAATCTAATTTTCAACATGTCTATATTCACATCTACTTTCTGATTTTTGTCTTTTATTCTAAAATAACCGCAGCAACTGACTGAAACTCAATACTGCACATTGAGTTTATCCAACCAAGAACTTCGGTACAAAGTGTACTTTTATCTTTTTATTTTAAAGGAAAAAAATCTCTAAATCCTGCATTCAGTGTTATACGCAGCATAGACATATTCAGCCTGTCCAATTCAATGTGTGTTCTTTTTTTAAAGTAAGTAAAAAGCTGAAAAATTTACTAGCTAATACTAATTGAATTATGTAATTAATATAGGCATAGAAAAGTACCTCTTCAGAACATGCAAAGAAAGTTGTTGTTTTCTCTTAGATATTCTGAAAGTTTTTCTGTTTTCTGTTTTTCTTTTCATTCTTGTTACTTAAAAAATTGAACTTTGGGAGCCAAAAAATGTTATTGTGGACCTGAATTTTGTTTTTAAAGATCTCTTATTAGAGTTCTAGTCTCACATGTCAGTTTATTGGAATTCATTTTCAAAGCTCTGGGGAGAAAAATTTTAGTGTTTTCCATTTACATATTTCCTCATGTACTCTTCAATTAGCAGTGACTAGGAATAACTTCTTAATGAGGACATAAAATAATTTTTATTCTAAAATTGTCGTCAGTCTAAATCTGAATTGATGAACTGAGTGCTAAATTATTTTCTGGCAACAGCATAGTTTTACATAAAACAAGCTGTTTCAACGTTCAACCATGCAAGGAGACAGAACTCATGCAGGGATGGATAATGAAGGACTAGGGTCCTCACCTAACACAGCTGTCGGCACAAGTGGATCATTGGGCACTGTAGGAAAACAAAGCCCATGAAAAAACACATTACCCTTAATTTGTGTATTTTTAAGAACAAAAACAATATACTTCAGAGTATGACCAAGTGATAACTAAACTCCATTAATTTTGTTACAATAGAAAACCAGAATTAATACAGTTCCAGAAAGCATCCTGAATAAAAGAGGTATGAAAGGCAGTGATTTCAGACTTTAGAAATGTAATGATAAGAGCCAAGAGATCCTTACTGAAATGAAATAAAGAAGACATTACATGCAATTTAGTTTTTGAAAGGGTTCCTCCTTCACTATTGTTTTTTTCACTTCACAATAAAGGTTCACTTTCATAGAACTCACTTCTTTCCTTTTAAAACCATCCTCTCATGTAATACTTGAATAGGTAATCTCAAAATAAAATGATATTTCTATAAAGTTTTCAAGGCAATTAAAAAAAATTATATACATTTTTACTGTTAATAGCTTTTTTAATGCTCAGTACCAAAGAGATTGTTCATAATGAGTATAGGAAAATCACAGGATACATAGATGCAGATGTCTGAATAAAATTCATAGAATTTTATCTTTTATTATCACAACTAGAACCATGCAGAGATAAATGCACTGTTTTGGACAGAAGTGGCAGAATCCAGGATTTGTTTTGTTCCAGTCTGGAACAAAAAACTATAATGTCAAAGTGTCTGTAACAGAATTAAGCTCCACTTCTCAAACAATCTGCCTGAAAGTTTGTCACATAGCAGGAAAACCTGAAATCTTGGAAGACTTGTCTCAGTACAGACAATGGTCAGAAGAAACAAACACTCCAATACACAAAAAATCACATTTCTAGGATGCTAGAAACCGGTGATGTCCAATTTCTTTGCCAACCAACCAGGACAGCTGTGGTGACAGGAACTCATGGACTCTTGGCATCACATCAGTCCATCTGAAAGGCTGCCTGAGTACCTGGCAGACCCAGCTCACTAACAGCCATGCAAACTCCTGATAAATTCTTAGCCTGGGATCCACCATCACAGTCCATATCTAACTGTCTCTGCAATCCTGCCTCCACAAATTCCAATGCCAATAAGACATCAAACTTTGGAGACTTTTCACTGTTCTAACCAAAACCACCAGGCTGATTCTCCCATTTATAATGGGTTATGAGACACTTAAAATGTTAGCACTTGGCAGTTTGGTAAGCTTCAACAAACCAATCAATAAACCCTCCTCCAAAACCCATTTTCCTTACAACAACCAGGAAAGAGCTAAAGAGCCTTAATGGATGTATTTTGCTCAAGCATGGTAAGCAGTATGGGAGATGAGAAGAGACATGGAGTGTCATTCCCAAAAGGTGGCAATTCAGAAGCAGCTCAGGCTGCTCAGATCTGTTTAAAGTCAAGTCACAAGTCCATGGAGCTGTGAGAAGCTCAGGTTCCTACCAGCTCCGTGGCAAAATTGTATGTCTTTGTAATTTATACACGAGTCTTGAAATATTTGGTCCTCAAGTGGAGTACCTTGCTTTTGGCAAGGTATAGTGCAGATGTTGGGAGGCAAGAGTGCTAAACACTGGCAGCTATAACCCTTAGCAGTCAGAAACCCAAACTTTTTCCAAACCAGACAGTTGGCATGTCTACAAAAAATGAATACAAATATAGAACAAATTTGCAGATATATTAACAAGCTTGTTTCTAAACTCCACAAACAGCAATGAAAATTGTCAATGTTTCCTTCTGCTGTAATGTCCTTACTGCCAAAAAAATAGAAATTAATTTGGATCTCATATTATTATTCGTTACAGACATGGTGTTGTGCAGTAATATTTAACATGCCGGCATTAAATAGTCTCATGAGGGAAAACTCAATTTCAAGTTTTAACTGAGGTATTCTGGAAGTATGGTACTTTCCCTAAAACAAATATCATTGCATAGTGAAAGCACATGCAAATATTTAATAAAATAATTTGCCACATTCAAATAAGGACAACATACAAACATCCCCACTCAACCTTTTGCTTTACCATCATTCCTGGAAAACCTGGAGCGTAAAACAATTTTCCTTAAAAAGCAGAATTGTTCTTCTGTGTTTCTATATTCCTACACTCTGGAGTATCTATAACTGTCTACTTACATCTGGGGCTGAAGTTATGTGAATCCATAAATGTGATTGACAGGGGATCCTCTGCATGTAGAGTGCTCTGGTCAGCATAACTCCTGTCCATGGCATTCACCATGTGGGTCATCTCCTGACGGGTGGTTCCCATGGCATCCTTGCGCTTCTTTGCAAGTTTGCTGCCCAGCCAAAAAAAAAAAAGTAAACCACCTTAATATTTGATGAATGTTGGTGTCTACAGTAATCATCTCTATAATTCTGAGTGATTGATAAGTTTGACTTATTTCCTTGTGTGCAATTTTTTCAGCGTGTGATAAAACTGTGCACCCTGCTATGAAATAGTCATGGTCTTGTGTTTTCTGTACACACACAAATGCTGTAATGGAAGTGCTTACTTCTGTACTCTGGCAATATTTTTTTTCCCCTGTGGAGTAATTATACTAATAGACACAAATTAGAGAATATAATTACATTTTAACTGAAATGACAAATAAGAAGCATCTGTGCATGCAATTTTATCAACCATCTCCATTTAAATATCTATTTTGATTCTGTAAATGGATAATACATTCCCCTTGTTTGCGTTGTTGGGAAAAAGAGTCATGTAACCTTCTAAATTACTTTGTTAGTCAAGAAACCTATGAAGTAATTAAAGAAGCATAATCATTCAATACATATTTATATTAAATATTTATATTACATTTTATGTAAAAGGTTGTATTGCCCATTCAATATACAAGATATGAGAGGATAATACCACACTATGGTCCTGGTACTTTGGTTCTTCGAAAAACAAAACCACCCCTTATCATTCTACCCTTTCATGCAGTTTGGGAACATCTCAATTTGACATTAACAGTCTTACGCTCTGACTGCATCGCAGTTAAAGACCAACCTAATCTGTACAACTAAGCCCCTCAAATTAACAGCCAGTGCCCTTAAAGTGCACACTTCAGAAATATCACTCAGTTCTTCCCTTTTGAGAAAGAAGTGGAAGGGATTTTCTCCAGGAGTCAGATGGAAGCAGACAATATATTTTAATTATAACTTCAAGCATATATCTCAAGTAGCAGGAAGTATGCAGAGCGGCATGAGGTGGGCCTTGTTTCTGCAGAAACCTGTAACAGGCATCAAAGTATTCTGAAATCTCCCTGTTTTCAGCTGAAGCCATGACTATAATCATTATATAGCCAACCTGCTTAGATGGATAAATCTGACACCACACGGAAGAGACACAATCATCACTGAGTTCTTGAAAATGTATGTTTAAAACACAGCTTATCTTCATAAACTTTTTCTGCATAGAATACCATCAAATGCTCTGGTAATTGTTTAGAGAGTGTTTGTCTTACATTTCTCTTTACTAAAAGGATGGCCAACTCAAAATATTTCATGCATATTTTAAGAGCAGACAAGGATAATATTAGAGACTTATTACATATTATAATATTAGATATTAGGAAGAAATTCTTTACTATCAAGGAGGTGGGACATTGACAGCAGTTGCTCAGAGAGGCTGTGGATCTCCCCTCTCTGGATGTGATCAAGGCCAGGTGGAATGGGTCTCTGAGAAATCTGATCTGATAGAAGGTGTCCCTGCCCACAGCTGGGAGTTTGGAACTAGATGATCTTTAGGGTTTCTTCCAACAGAAACTACTCTGGGATTCTGTGAAGATTATCCATCCACGTACTTGTTGAATCCTAGGAGAGTTCACCAGAAAGGACCTACACTGTTCTGTAGGGCAAGAAGTACTTAATGCATAATTAAGAAAATATTACAGGGCTATTTCTTAGGTTAACAGTCTTGGTTCATGATGAGGTACCACAGTGTAGAATATGGATGGACAAAGCCCTCCTGTGAATAGTAGATTCTTCCACCAATCAGACTCATGTCCTTATTTTGTCAGATTCCCCCCTTTTGCTTCATCTACAGCTGGAATAGTTGGAAAACTACTACTCAGTAACATTCTTACTACAAAAAAAATCTCAAAGGTGGTCTCTAAACTTATCTTTTTTTAAATCAAACTATTGTTTGATGGGGTTCTGTATCAGTTGTTACACAAAAAATAAAAAAATCTGTTGGATGTCCCCCCTACAATGCTTTATTTTATACATTTACTCCACACATTCCTTTCAACTTAAGAGAAGCCAGTTTAAGTGATGCTCTGGTTGAACAAATGAAGACCATAAGAACTCTCAAGAATGAAACTGCTTGAGCTTTATAACTGGTTCCCAATACTATCAAAGGCTTCACAAAACTAGTATTTCTAGTTCAAAGTAGTTTTTTAAGTTTCAAAGCCTTTCAAACAGTCTCTATACAATGAAGATCACCTTTTTCTAACGTCACCTCAGAACAGAACAAAAAGACTATTACATCTCATCTCTCAATGATATTAAGCTTTCCTTTGAAGCATCACTTTGTAACAAAACCTGCTAGCCATGCTAAATAAATCAACAGCTATTAAGGCTTTCACGTTATTACTTTATTATAGTAGCTACTTTCTAATTCTTATGCTCTGCTTCAACGCCTAAAAAGGCTTATTGTGTTGTAGCACTGCAACCCGAAGCTGCTGGGAAACGGGAGGACAGCTTTATTGTTCAACAGCTCTGGGCTCCCTTGGGGTTTGACAACTTCTTTTTCCTTTCCTTTCCTTTTTTTTCCTTCCCTCACTCATCTGTAGGCACATGCAATCTATGCTTCACGATAGTTAAGCGAATCATAAGGTTAAAGAACTTGAGGCTGACAGAAAGCGTAAATGATTCTCATTATCTGCTAAAGGATTCAATTGGATGAATCTCCTCAGGTGGGTGTTACAGTGGTTGGAGGGGAAAGGTGCTCTATCATTGGATGAAACTGTGTGGTTAATTATCTTGAGTAGAAGCAATTGCTATTTAACAAGGAAATTATAATTAGTCACAATAAATCAGAGAATGGCAGTTAGCTAAACCAGCCTTTTAAAAAAATATATTTTTAAGTTTGTTTAAAGAAGTAAACTAATTCTGCTTAAAAATGTGGAAGAGCATCATTATCAGACACCACCAGTTCATCAAAGCAATTGAGTGCATCCTTAGAACTCCTCTGAAGTCAAGCACTTTATGCATTTATTTAAAATGAAGTGTGTAACTGCTTGCTCAATCACAGACAAATTTGTCAAGAGTCCTCAAAAAAACTCATTTGGTCAGTAAGAATCAAAAAAGCCAGTTTTGCTTCAATGAAGCAGAACTTTTATACAAACCAATGCCATAAAATAAGATCCAACTTTAAGATGCGTATGCAAAGCACCTCAAACTCAGAAGAGGCAGACCATAAACGTTTGGCAGCCGCCTACAACCTGCATAGGAAAATGGTACACAAGATCACTCCTGAACTGATACTCTAAGAACATACAGTTTGTGATTTACTGGCACAATTCACTAACTAGGAAATGGGAAAAGATCTTTTTTCCTTAGTGTGATGTGTTGCTGTGAAGCATAATGCAAATCAAATTATGATCATAATAAAGTAAAATGATAGTTATGGAAAAAAACTGTAGCAAAAAGCTAAGTCTCAATATACAGTTAGAAATACAATATCCCTTTAAAAAAAGAAACAACAGGGTAAGAATAACAGGAACAATGATAAAAGCAATTTTTCAAGCCTGAGAACAAGGAAAAGTAACTATCAATAAAACTTTGGAAAAATTATAGAGACTGTTTTTCTTTTTTAAAAAGGGATACTGCATCTTTAAAACACATAAAATAGTAAGTCACCCGTATTCTACTTACAGATAGTAGGAGTAAGAATAGTAGCTCCTCCTGGCAAGCAAATCACAGACAGTGGAAAAAGAGAAGCAATGGTGAATGAAAAGCGTGACTCTGTCACATCCAATAAAGCAGAGAAATGTGCGTTTAAAAAAAAAGTTGAAAAAATTCATGTTTCTTTGGTTAGCATTTCAACTGGCTCATGCACGAACTAGCCTTACTTTGCCATGCAATTAAAACAAAACAAAACAAAAATTAAAAAAACCCTAGCGTATAAAAGTGATTTGTTTTTTAGAAAGATCACTTGAGAAAATTGCATGCCGAGATTTCACTTATTGCCAAAAATTATGAAAATTAAATGGATTGTGTAATTTCAACATGCAGTTTAGCATAATATAATGATTACTGCCTAGATGTCATGACAAATGAACAGCTGTGTACAAATCTTGTGCAGTAGATATGCTTTTTACTTCTCAGTCACAAAAAATAGGGTTTCATTAAAAAGTACATTTAATCAGAAAACAATTTCTTGTCATTCACTTTAACGTATTTATCAGTACACAGTTGTATACGTATACGTTTGTATGCGTACTATGTGTAGCTATATGAGTACACACATTTTAAAGAAAACTGCACACTTCCAGCAGATATGTGTGTACTGGCATATCCACCACACATTTCCTGAATGCAAACATATGCTTTCTATTTGAAAATCTTACAATTGGAAATGCTGATGTAGTCATGCTAAGCATTAAAAATATGGAAGGTAAACAAATGGAAGGAAATGACGGACATTTGGAAATAGTCCAACAATGATTTCGAAAATAAAAATGGCATTGCTTGTTAAAGATGCAGTATCCCTTTTCTTAGCTGGTTTGATTACTCCAGTAGAAGTCTTTAAAAGCTGTTAAGAGCTTCATTCAGGAAAACTTCAAACCAATTTGTACAAAGTGATCAGGCAAAGCCTAAAACATCTCAAGCTCATAAACAAAACTGCTTAGTACTCTATTTTTCAATAAAATGTAATGCTGCATTTAATCAGTGATTTGAGATACTGGTGGCTGTGCATACGACTTAATAAACTAATAAAAATGCAGAAACCATTGTTTTATTGACTTTTCCATCTAATAAGCTGTGGTCAATTCGGGTACCAAAAGGGATACTACATAATGGATCACTGAATAGGTACACTACAGAGGATGATTCAGACGGATCAGTTTTCAGTCCCACCACAACTAAGTGAAGTGTGTTTTTGTATGTGTGAATGTGTCAGAGTTTTTGCAGCTGTTTCTGCCTTCATTATATGAATTGCCCTGATTTACTAGATGGATTCATTAACTCAGGAACGCAGTTTTTCTATGTTTTTCAAGAGACCTTGACTAAAGCTGGTATTAAAAAAGTGCCCATTTTCACTAAAGGCAGAGGGGGAGAAAAATGGCACACCTACAACATATGCAACAGACAACCAATTAAACTATCATGATGGAAAATTGCCAAACATTAAAGATTCATTAAGCAGGTTAATTTCTCACCTATTTAGAGTACAAAATAGTACAGGAGTTTAGAAATATTATGTGCTATAAAATGATGATAATTTCTAAAAGGATACTGCCTTTGCAGGTTCTGAGGAGGGAAAGGGGGGAAAAGGGAAACTTAAAAATATCACTTCACAGATATAATTAACTCACTTTGGTCAAACAGTTCAATTGTGAAAATTTGAGCCTGAAAGGGCTCAGAATGGAAAAGGCAAAAATGATAGGAAAAATGTGCACATGGATTTGTTTGTTATTTGCAAAACTAGTCAATCACATCTGGAAGTGACTGACGCTCTGTAGTGTTAGACAGTCCCTCTCTCACACACAAACACACGTGAACACACAGAGAATTTTCTATTAAATGTAAGGGGACCACTGTAACACTCACTAAGATGATACTTCCCAGCACATACCATGCTACAAAGCTACAATATAGAGATTTCCTCCTAAAAGCTGAAAAACAATTTTAGTTTTGTTTTTCAAAAGTTGTGTAAATAAAGCAAACTGGCTGACTGAATGTCTTTTTTGTACATGATGAGTTGGACCTTTTGCATATGTGTAAATTCTCAGCCACAGAGGTAAACAACAGAGAAAAGTAAAAGCACTTTTGGGAAAAATCACATATGTAGCTAACTAACACAGAACACTATAAGCATACCTAATGTTTCTAATGCAGACGTTTCTTCTCCAAGTTATATATCTCCAGGGATAATTGTAAAAAGGCAATAAATTAAAAAAATCTAACGCAAACCAGCAATGATAACATATAGAATGATCTTAATCAATAAAAATAACAGCAAGCTGCATTTCAGAGGAATATACGGCAACAATCACAAAAATACTGTTTATTATAGCTTCTGCAAAAGGCAAGGGAACGCAACGCACACACCATGGGAAGGCACAGGGTTTGTTCTATCCAAGAGAAATCAGCTTGTGCCACGTGAAGGGGAACCACCAGGGAGGGGGTGCACAGAGAGAGAGGAATTAGTTTCTATACTATAGCTATGGAATTATAGGGACATAGTATGGACTCTAATGCCAGGTTAAAAGAGTTGCAACTACTGGGAAGGCTAGGCTTTGAAACACTGACCAAGCAATAGGATAGCACAAGTTGCTACAGGTAGGAGGATTGGGATGCAGGGATAGCATTGAACAATGCCAGAAGATGGCGATATTGCTTACTGTCTAAGAAAGCACTGAAAAAAATTTAAATTCACTCAAATTAATACACTTTTAAACAATTTCATGCACTAAGGACACACTAGATAATTTTACAGTGATGCGCTATGACTTTTAAGAAAAAACTCCAGGTTTACAAGAGCATAAATAGAGGTATAAAATTACATTATTTTGCAAGTTGGGTAATAACATACAAATAACTAATTACAGCCACACAGAGAAAATAATATTCATTAAGTGGTTAAAACATGAAATGTGCAATAAATTATTATTTTTTCTTTGCTTTAAAAAACAAAAAAGGCACCATGAATTTCAATTCCACCCACTTTAACAATCTGTACATTCTTCTATCTCCAACCTAAAAATCCTTGGAAATAAATATGAGAAAATGTATAGTTATTGGAATCTTAAATATAAAGAAATCCTATCTTTAAAGACATCCCAAGAATCACAGCAAAACCAAAAGAAAGCACAAGAAACTAATCCAAAAATGGACCAAAAGGACCTGCCAGTCCCAAAACTTTTTTTTCCTAAAGACCTGCTAAAAACATCCTCCTTAAATTGTTTGATAGGGAGGGAAAAAAAAAAGACCAATCAGCACAGATAATTTTCTTACCTTTTTTTCACTATCAATATGACAACAAGGAGAAGTAGGATGAATACCAGAATTCCAGCACTTATTCCTGCTATTTTCACCACCCGATCTGTTTGTTTAGCAGGATCCGGAATCACCTCAGGTTCTTCTGTTGCTGCTGCTAAATTAATAAAAAAAAGAAGTTATTTAAATGTGTAAGTACCAGAGACAGGGAAATAATTTTTGGCGATAATTTTCAAATATGTATGTGTCTAAATAAAGTAGTAAAAATATAGACACAGGCATCGTGTTTAAACATCTACACATATATATGTAAACAGACCATAAATTAAACAAAACAATACTATAAGTATAGTCAGATGGGACCCACAAGGATCATCAAGTCCAACTCTTGGTCCTGCACATAATCATCCCCAAAAGTCACACCATGTGCCTGAGGGTTTTGTACTAACACTTGAGCTCTGTCAGGCTTGGTCCTGTGACCTCTTCCCTGGGGAGCCCATTCCAGTGCCCAACCATCCTCTGGGAGAAGAACCTCTTACTAATACCCAACCTAACCCTCCCCTGACACAACTTCAGGCCATTCCCTCAGAGATCCTGTCACTGGACACCAGACAGAAGAGATCACTGCCTGCCCCTCTGCTTCACCTCACAAGGAACTTGTAACTGTAATGGAGTCTTCCCTCAGTCTCCTCTTCTCCAGGCTGAATAGACCAAGTGACCTCAGCTGCTCTTCATGCAGCTTCCCCTCAAGGCCACACTGTCTTTGTTGCCCTCCTTGCAACAGCAAGTATATGTGTATGTATACAGCTGAATAAATACATGTGTGTATATCTATCTATCTATCTATCTATCTATCTATCTATCTATCTATCTATCTAACACACACCCCTCTGCACAGGCAGAAGCGTTTATGTACCTGGATTTCCAAATAAGTTACTGTATTAAAAAGCAGAAGACAAAGCAGAGACAATCTACCAACTTACCACTATTATTTCATTTAATGTTATTTTGTTCAGATATTAAATGTGGAATATTTAACACTGAATAGTAAGAAAACATTTATGCACAAATAATAAAACACGTTTTTCCAAGCCACAATGTGAACCCTAAACTGCAGTACTTCTGTCCTCCTTGCAGTTTCAGTCCACCTTCGTACATTAATTCACCTCACAGCATCTGGTCTGAGATCTGCATTCTACTGGGAATTTTGATTCTCTAAATAAGGTCATCCACAAAGCCAAGCTTAAAGCCAGCAGTAGTTTTATTTCTGTTTATAGGCCCTGAAAGATACCTCACAAACCACTGTTCTACAGTGAGATGAAGCCAGTCCATAACACACCTGAGTGGGCTGAGGCTACAGGTTACAGCAGAGAGAAAAATAGAATATACACGTAAGTGCACAACCATTCAGTCTTGTTGAAGATTGCATGCAAGATGTTTTCCATTACCATCTGTATGGCTGATTACCTTGTCAAGTGAGCAGTTTGCCTTATCTCTCTCTTTGAGTGACCACATTCACACCTTCCTCGGGAGGGGACCTCCGCTGATAACAGACTATTGAATATCGGTGCATGACTGATAAGAACTATAACATCCCATTGTGAGATGCTCCGCCCAGAGGGAGGAGCCAAGCACTGCTACCCCATATACTCCAAGATTCTGAAATTGCAGTTTCAGTTTTTTTCTCCACGAGATTCCCCAGAGGAACAGCAGCTGCCTTTTCCTCCTGGATCTTCAGAGGAAGACTACATCCTTCTCTACAGAACCCCCTTGCTCCAACAGAACCACACCTGATACTTCAGAGGACTGCAGCCACATTTTCAATCGGACTGCCACTAGCACCCTGACCAACAGGGTGTCAGGTTGGGTTCTGACTCTGTCAGTGTTGTTCCAGTGGACTGTATTGTTTATTTTATTCTTTTTATTTCTTCCCTATTAAAGAACTGTTATTGCCTGCTCCCATATCTTTGCCTGAGAGCTTAATTTAAAATTGTAGCAATTCGGAGGGGTGGGGAGGGTTTACATTCTCAATCAGGAAGCCGCCTTAGCAATGTTTAAAGAAGTGCACCTCTTTGCATAATAGCCTGGTGTAAAAAGAATCAGGATCAGGAGCTTTTCCAGCCTGGTAAAAACATAAAAAATATAAACAGGTTTCAGCAAGGGGTAAAATTGCTTGAGATGCTTACTTGTAGAATAGCAAAATGGCTTTCCAGCTCTCTAGTTCCTGCTATCTAAGGCTGTGCCCTTTCCCCTACTCACTGGCATGAATGGGTACACATGCTTGCTCTACCTCCGGCCCTTCTTCTCTCACACTCCACCCAGCATCCAGCTGATGCCACTTGACCTCTCCCCTCACAGCATCTTCATGTGGAATAAGTTACAAGCTGTTGGCATCATCATACTTATGTCATTACACAGAAAGCGCCCCTTAGTCTGAAACTAGGATGCCTCTCAACAGATCACCAAAAGCAGCAGAACAAAAACCAAGGTGAAGTCATATGAAAGGCTACTGCTCTCCTGAAAATCGACTCAATTTAAAAGGCCAGTGTAGTCATTATCAGGGATACTTGGTATCTAATACTTTCTGGGTTTAACCATGTTACACAGATTATTTCTATTTGTATTCCATGTGCAGGAACCCCAAGTACCTTTTGAGGGAAGGATAATGCTGTTGTTTAAAATTACTCTTTATTACTTATTTCTGTAACCTTCATCTCTGTAGTATCTGAACCTGTACTAACAACTTGCCCTCAGAAAAACCTTCTGAGTCAGGAACGTGCTCTCTTCCAGACACCCACACAAGAGCTAGACAGACAGTGAGAGGTCTGGCAGTGCTTTAATCGTAAAACTTAATCATCATCATAAGAATTCATCATTATAATCATCTCTCTCACCTACAGCTTGAACTCTATCTGCTGAGAAATACTAAATGTTTCCTTCTGTATGTAAATACACGCCTGCATGCACACTTGCATACATAACCTGTGAGGAATGAATACTATATTTTTTGTTTGTATTATATGTGTTGTTGAGGTGTCAAGGGATAAAAGTAGGGATCAGGCAGGAGATGTGTGCATGTACAACACACACTAGCTAGAATTAATGTCAGATGCATGTATGATGTTGTCTAACAGAGGAAATGAGGGGCATGGCTTTTGAGGCAGAACTGGAAGATTAAGGTATTCAACATTCTCAATGCTTAAAATGAATCAACTCCCAGTCCAGTGTTAGCTGGGCTGGATGTGACAAATGTGAATGAACATTTGATAAGCAGTAGAGACAAAAGGCCAATCAGTAGAGTCAAAGGACAAATCTAAGATAAATATAAATGGCTTTATGTGCCAATGGGGAAAAAAAAGTCATGTTTGCTGTATGGAGTACTGAGAAACAGCAAGGACATGGGAAGGGTAAAGAGGGAGTGTGCAGGAATGGGATATTTGCTGTGTCTGGAATTGCACAATGTGAGTGCAGCTGGCCAGCTCTGACCTAGCAAAGGTAAGAACTACTCAATCTGCAAAATAACAAGGCTGGAGCAAGAGATTTAGTTGTGTGGATGGAGCTTTAAGACAAAGTCTCTGAGAGATTTCAAAATATGAATGATAGGGATTGACCTGAAGATGCACTTCAAAACCTGAAGGCTCAAAAATACATCCAACAGTAGAGGCTTTGAGCTTAGATCAGGACAGCGGTATTTTCAAAGGAGTATTAGTCATGAGAGAGTGAGGGGAAAGAATGACCTGTTTCACACTTCCCTGGAGAAAGACAGGACCCCTAGAACTTGATAGGGCAAGTTGCAATATATGTGCTTTTCAGAGTCATGTTTAAAATTATTGCAGGGCCACACACACAGCTGTTTCATTCAGAAAAGTACTTTAGGAAAACAACTATCCACGTCTCAGAAAATCTGAAGGGAAAGTTACTGAGGGTGTTTACATATTTGGCTAACTTAGGAACAGGTGTTTTACTATATACACTCTAGGGAATAGTTGGTTTGGATAATCAGTAATTTCAAAATGAAGCTCTCTGTCAAGTTTTTCAAGCAACAGTGGAAAGCCAGGAGGATATCTACTGCTTGACCATTTGTTCTTGTTTCCTTACATTAAGGATTTTGAAGCAAGGGACAGTAACTCATTCTATGAACTTTAAGGCTGCTTATGAGATAAAGCTGGTGCCCACTAGAAATGCACCACAGAGTCCTAAATTAGTAGAGGAAAATGTCATTGAATAGTCATACACTAAGAGTATAATCAATGGATGAGCCTACTATACCCAAAATGCTAAAATCTACTGGCAAAATGATACCTGTCTTGCCATATTCAATGGAAAAATTGCTTTGAACTTAAATGAAGCCAGGATTATTACATGTATATTTCCAGCAACAGATAATATATGCATTCTTTAGACTAAATTCTACATTTGGGAACTATATGAAAGTAATCATAGATATAAATCACACTGTAATCTGTATGTATTGCATGCAATAATTATTTTGAGGAAGTCATTGAATGTAGCACAGAATAATTTAATGAAACTTATGAATTTGAAAGCATTTCCTTTTACTTGTGTTTTAACTTTGATAGCTCAAAGTGTGTTGTAATAACCATGTCTGATCTTACCCATATATAACCAGAGAGAAAAATAGAGAAACCTTGTGTCTACATGTTAAATGTACACATGTGAGTATCTCCCGGCTGCTGATTGCACAAGGACTATAGCAGCAAGTAAACTTCTGCTTACTCTGAGAATTCGCTTTCTCTACCTTCTAGAAGACAACCAGGATTTAGTTCTCTGAAGTAGCTCTTCTGCAGGCTGAGCTGCTGATCTTGCCAAACAAAACAACTCAAATAACCAAAGATTCACAAGGAACAAATCTTGCCTAACCAATTGAGCGACCTTCTATAATGGAGTGACTACATCAGTGGGCAAGGGAAGAGTTATAGATGTCATCTATCTGGCCTATTGTAAGCCTTTGATGTGGTCCATGACAACATCCTAACACAAAATCTCTAAATTGGAGAGATACAATTATTTTGATGACTGGAATTAACTACTGTATATTTCTAAAAAGGGAAAAAAATGCTCTAAAATGATTTAAGATACAAAACCACCTACTTTACTAATTTTGAATGCTCATTTTTAGTAATGTAGTCCTGCAATGCTCTCTTATATCTTGAATATCAGACTCTATAAAAAGGTAATTTATTGATTGAGAAAGAACCTTGCATGGTAACAGAATCATGATCATACAAAAATGGACTCTCTATTGACTACTAATTCCTTCCTTACTCTAATAGATCATGAATTAAGTGTTAATTTTTACTCTGTCTTTGCCTTGCATATCAATATATGCATTTTTGCATTTTAATCCTGTGAATCTGAGAAGAGGTAACCCAACAGTTTTCAATCCATGCAAACTCATCTTCCATAAAATTTTCAAGATGAGTTTCTGACCTGAAACAGAGCGTTAACTACATTTTCCGCCTGTACAAAAATAGCTGCCTACACTGAAAACTTATGAACTAGATTGGGAAGTGAACACTGGATTTTAGCAATTTATCTACTTGCCTTTGTTCTGAACTAATGAACAGCAACAACAATCATATCCCACAGTCCCATTCGAAAAGTTCATAAAATAACCAAGTGATTCTGACTCTGCACATAGCCAGTAACAGTCACCATATAAGAAGTTGTTCTCCTTGTTTTCATAGATACTAGAGGAGAGCATTCAATCAGTCAACTCCCATGATTAATAGCATGAAGTTCAACTGTGAACAGCACTAAATTAGACTAGTATAGCTAACTCTCTCAGGGACAGTAAAATTCTGAACAGGTGAGGTAGAGTCTATCTTCTCACAATTTCCTGATATACTCAATTACTCTAAATTTTTAAACCACATTTTTAATCAAACACACAAAAAATCCAATATCTACACCTAAAATTGAGCATATGCATATTATTTATACTTAATTTTTGAAATATACTGTGGCATAAGGAATCCAGTCACGGCAGATATTTCTTTCCTGTCTTTTCCTTCCTTCTGTGGTTCAAAATTTACACAGAGCCTTGCAAAATTGTCAGGGAATTTATGACACTCAGCGCAAAATCTATTCGCCTATACCTTCCCAAGAAGATGGTGTAGGAATCCAGATAATGATATGCTACTTGCTCATCCAAACACAATTATTCAAGCAGAAAATTCTGGTAGGATTTTGCAGGGCTGTTTGCATGCTACCACTAAGAGAACAGCCAGCCTTCCAAATGACAGCTTTTAAATCAGAAATTTTGAACAACATTTTTATACTTAACCTTCTCACTATACAATTTGACTCTCTCAACATTCACAGCATTTTATTCTGGGTTTCCTTTGTGCGAGCGAGGGAAGAAACTCAATTTTATGCATGATTAAAGCTGCTATTTTATTACACTGCATTTTCTTTGAATGTTAATTTCTGTTTATGGCAGATCTTTGAATTCTCACAAACTGGTGTTATTGCTGCATAGCTTGATATTCAAAATAGCTGTGCTCAAGATAATCTGTTCTGCACTTTCATTATGTGACATTCAAAAACTTTTAATTAAATCCAGGAATGACATCTGAATGAGTTCAACAAGGTAACATCATGATAACATCAAATGAAACTGAAGGTATCCCTGGAGATGTCAGTCTACTACCTGAGAAAAGAGCTTGTTGAAAAACCAGGTGAGATTCTCTGACATATTTTTTTTAAATTGCCCTGTCTTTT
The DNA here is from genome assembly GCF_901933205.1 of Camarhynchus parvulus. Taxonomy (NCBI): domain Eukaryota; kingdom Metazoa; phylum Chordata; class Aves; order Passeriformes; family Thraupidae; genus Camarhynchus; species Camarhynchus parvulus. Next base: position 59,862,815 of record NC_044573.1, on the reverse strand, counting down.
AATCATCTGCCCAGAAAGACTGTTCCACCTGCATCAGTCTTGTTTTTTTACTACTTTGCTACAGTGATAATCATCATGCAATTAAAGAAATTGTTATAAGTCTGAAATTTAATTAATAGATTAATAGATTCAAATTCAGTGAGAGAAGATCCATAACCACTTTTAGCTTTATCAAGTTTTTAAAAAAGCCTTAGCTAATTCTATTTGCTGAAAGCATTTTAGTGTATATTTGCAGGGATTGGGGGACAGGATGTGCAACTTGTTCTAGCAGACTATGCACATATTTCATGAGGTCTTACAAATATCCTCACATGGGTCACTTTGGTCCAGCACTACTAATTTTTCTTTCTCAAGCTGAAAGATGAAGATACATTTAGTGGGAAAGGAATCTCCACAATTTTCCCTTCCCTACAGCTCCTAAAGGTTTTCTCTCTTGGACTACAGCTTCTGGGAGACAAAAAGCATGCCAGAAATTTACTGGGGTTTGGATCCATCTAAGCTGTTGCTTCAGGATTCTAAATTACAGATTTTTTTAGGCTGGCATTATTAGAAAGAAAAATTGTACATGACTGTGAACAGAAATTGTGATTCCCTGAGCTGTGCTCTGAAGTGTCAGGTTCATCCCTGTCACCGTGGAAACCAGGTTCATGACTGTCCCAAGGAAGAGAGTTTTAACAGGCTCTGCCAGTGAAGAGGGAGATCCCAGGCATCATCAGCCTCTTCTCTGAACTTGTCCTGAAAGGAGACAGTAGTGAGGTGATGTTTAGATAAAATCTGCTGTCTTACATTTGTGTTGCATCATAGCGTGCCAAATTTATCCTCATGAGTGTCCCTTGCTGGGGAAAAGGGAAAGGTGTCACCACCTCCAGATGCTGCCAGCTGAGCCTAACAGAAGGAGCCCTCAAGATTCCAAAGCTTTGTGATATTATAAGTTAAGCCTTCAAATGGACAAAATTATATATGACTATGTTCTCCACATAAAAGTTCATTGCTGCAGAAATTGTTACAGACACAGTTTATGGGCCCCTTCTGGCAGTTAAGTGCAAAAAAAACCAAAACCAAAAACCAGCTTCAGGCTAACCTCTCTTTAGTCAGATTTGGGATGGCATAAGGAGCTGTAGAAGTTAGGCACTGGGAGACTCACAGTTGGCTGTGCATACAAATATGGTATCAAGTAAACAGGGTATACATCCCGCTTTCAGATAATGCAGAAAAATAGCCTCAGCTTATGCTACTGGATACTTTCAAAATTATGAACATGTAGCTTATAAATATTTATATACATTTTAGTTAATTAAACAGTCTAGCACAACATATCTTGTCCTACAATAATGATAATGCTACCTGAAATTCCAGTATAATATGTACATTTGTGTATAAAAGACCAGTTCCTGACTAGTGCTGATAAGCCTTCTCAAATGTTGATAAATAGTGCTTTGATAAGTCATATACAATTAAAAAAAAAAACAACCCAAACATATATTTACAACTCTCCAGGACTTTCAGATCACTTAATTGATGGTAATACTTTGGTAGGAAACTGTGTGGATATCAGAATCAGGTGAACCATGCCTCTGCTGCTATAATGGTCTGAAATGAGAATTAATGAGAGCTCTGAAATCAGTAATGTCCATGAATTTATGACCAATTAGCAAAGAGTTTACCTTAATAGATTCAGAAGTATCAAGTGAAAAAAGTGCTGAATCTGTTTGCCTCAGTAGCTGAGAAACCTTGGACATGAGCAAATGAGAAGAGCCAGAGCAGGAACAATGCTGAGGAGACAATGTTCCTGCAACACTGCCCTGCTGTCCATGGGTCACACTGAAAGAGAAAATTATTGCCATCTTTCTAGTACATTTGCCACTAAGACATACTTCTGGAGCTATGTACTTTGCAGGCACTTTACTGTCTTTAAAACTATGGCAAGGATAGGATTTGGTTATGAGGAATAAGGATGTTCAGTGAACGTCATAATCCACAGGTTTTACAGCTTTTGAATTGCAGGCTGCTACCCTCTGCCAGAAAACAGCTGTTTGTGCAGAGATAAACCAAGTTAGCTCTAAGCGAGCTGGCTCAGTGATGCAACTCTGCCCCCAGGACATAAAAAGCTTTGGGCCAATACAGATGGCAACACTGACAAGGCATTTTACACAGAGGTGTAAACTGAAGTTACACAGTCAGCTTCTAGTTCAGCTGGGACAGGACACAAGATAAACATGTGGGCTAAGGCTTCTGAAATGGCACCTCTCAAAGCAAAGGGCAAACATGGTCAGAGGAACATGGCCTGTCCCCATCTCACAACATCCCTGCCCAAGAGTGGAGACTCCTCCTGGTCACAGCCTGTGATGAAGTGCAGGTGGGTGAGTTGCCTTTGGAACTTTCAACTCCAAAAAGTTCAGAACAATTTATGTTGTTGAGCTTTACCTGTGGATAAATTTGAGTCTATTCATTGGTCTACTTGACACCAGAAAATCCATGGCACAACCTTTTTTCTCCCCTCCCATTCTGGACTGCCTTGGCTTCAAAACAAATAACGAATATTTGAAAGGAATCAGGATACCATATTTCAGGGATCTGGTACTGTGTTTTTTCAATCTTTGAAGTCCTCTTTCAGGTCATTGTTACAAAATTGTCAACAACAGTGCAAAGGCTGGAAATTTACTTGAAAAAATCCTAATCCATGTGTTTACCCTAATAAGGTTTTAGAATCCTATAGATCTTCTAAAATATAAACTATTGGATATATTAAATGCTTGTTATAAAACATCAGATCTCATAGTGTAACAGCTGCACTTTTGAAATACTGGAAAAATTCAGAGAAATACCTAACGATATTTTAATTTTTGGAAATCTGGTTAATTGTTTCTGTCTTGCCAAAAAAATTTCAAAATAAGGCTTTCTTGAGCAGCTTGATATGTTTCTTTAAGTAACCAATATAGAAGTAGAGATCTAAAACTTCAAACAAAATTTTTTCATGGCATGTGTACTAACCAACCTTGAAAAGGGTATGTAAAAAACAGATGTAGAAATACATAACACCCATACTGTAAAGTATTGGACTGAAACAATGGAATATAAATAACTATTACTCTCTGATTTTCTGGAAAAGGGTATTGGCTAAGAATGATCCTCTGATCTACCTCATCAACAAGCCATTTAAATCCTGTTTGTTGGATGGGCTGCTACCATTTCTTAAGCTCACTGTGATTGTTTCCCTTATAAGCACAATGGTTTTGTTGTTAGACCTGTTACAGCATTTTTTCCTGGTAACACATAAAAGCAGTCAGCCTTTTGCTAATGAGACATTTGTTAAGTTAGTGTTTGGCTACATTACAAATCAATCAACTTTTAAGATTTACTCTAAACAAACTGGCTTCAAAAACATGTGTTTTTAAAGATAAAATCTCTCTTGATGTTATAAAATTTCTACTGTGCAAGACACTGCATTGAAAAGTTACCTGGTATTGACAATGAGTCCTATATGGCTTGTTAGCTCAGAATTAATTCTTAAAAGGAAATTATTTAAAAAGCAACATTTGGTAGCAAATATACAGAATGCTTCATCTTTCCATCAGATAGCATTTAAGAAGTTTAGCAGAGAAAGTACATTATCGTGATCATTATTACTTATATGACATGGTTTATGTGGAAAAATATTACTCTCAAATGCCTGAAGTTACATTTTGCTATATTTATTGGAAATAACATTTCATGAATAACTTCTGCTAATTTAAGCAACTATAAAATTGCAAGTGAGAATTTAGTGGTAGTGTAGGAGTTGCAGACTTAATGCAGAGCTGTGTAATTCCACTGAAGGAAGTAAGGACAGTTTAACTCTTCTCCACCAAAAAAGTACAAACTCTCACCCCGAATGCTAGCTCAAAATACAGAAAATGAGATGAAAAATTTTCTTATATCAAATGCAGTGCTAATAACATTGTAGATGGAATCAAAAGATGGAGGAAATGAAGAACAGAAATAGTCTTTCCTTTATGCTTTCAAAAAACCCAAATCCATACAAATTAAAGCTTATATAGTACTAAATCTAGCCTTTGGTAGCAGCCATCAGTTGTTCTTTGCCATTCAGAATGGTGAAAGGTGAGAAAATAAACAAAAACTCTCCAAGAAAACAAGTAGTTAATTCTTCCTTTGGAGGTAGGTCCTAGTTTTTCCAAACATGCATAGATTAAATTTTATATAGAGCATATATATAGTTTATATATAATCTTTAATAGCACCCATCTGTTCTTAGTATCCCAGATTATTAGTGTCATGACTGCCAGCTTTCAGTATTTCTTTCCTGTAAAATTTGGTACTTTTTCAAATAGTGAAAAACCAGTGCAAATATATATATACACATGAAAGAGCAAATATAAATATAAATATATATATACATACATATATATACATACATATATATGTGTGTGTGTGCGTGTATGTATATATATTTTGAAAGAAGAAAAGATGGTTTCTTTCACAAGACTTATATTTTTTCATTTAGAGAAAATTTTCACAGCTTCTTCAGTTCTATAATACCTTACTGACATGGTGCAGTGTTTGTAGGAGCCCACTGGGCTGGCTGAGAAGTGCCCCTGCACAGGCAGTGCAACCGCCATGGCAGAGAACCTTTTCCTTTTTTCCCTTTTAAAACCTTCCCATCTGAAGAGCATCCACTCGCAGAAAGTTACATGAGTCAAAACTCTTGAGGTTCTCTGGAACTTTTTAGCACTAATAGGTGTCTTAAGCAGCTGGATGGCTGGGAGCATGAGGGAAAGGCAAATATCCTCTTCCAAACCAGCTGCACATCACAGCAGGCTGCAAGTACTGTCTCAGCCATTACCCTAATTATGCCGTTGCTGCCAAATCTGCTTATCCAAATACATCAGAAAGGTCTTATGTCAGCACTTTAAGCTCAGCCACCTGATTTTGGACTGAAACATCCAAAGCCGTGGTGCTTATCCGTGCTAGTCTACCAGCTGTGATGTGAGGGCAGCAGCCTTTAGCTGGCTAAAAGCTTTGTCATCTTCTGCTACACCAACATTTCCAACCCAAATATGTTACCTAAGCCTTAAACCCTGTGTAAGAGTCAAGAGCCTGTCCATGGAGTTGTTTACCACATCTGACATCTAGAAATGCAACCATAATGACTCTGCAACAACATGCAGCTAATGTAATGACAACTGTATGAAAAACACATCAATAATCACAGCTCTGGCTTGACTGCCATTGATTATTGAGTTCAGATCAGGACTTGTAATGATATTAAAAGCCTTTCATACTGTGTCATTGCCTCTCTGTCTATATATACCTACGTTATTAATATGTCAAAGAAACTTCCAAGCACGAAGAAGGAATGGCAGTCCTGCAGACTACAGGACAAAACATGTGTGCAAGAAAAAAGACTTAATGTGTATTGCCACTTTCTGAACTTTTGTGTCTACTTTTTCACATTTTTCCTTTTAATACTGAAGTTTTGTTGCCTTTAAATCTTAAACTCCAATTAACCTCCCTCTTAAACTCCAATTAACCTCCCTCACCTGAAAAAATAAAGAGATTTTTTATTATTTCCATTACTCAAGGAAATATTCACACAAGACTGTGATGAGGAACCAGGTGTAATAGAGAACTTCCATGACTAAAGACAGACGAACTCTTTATATCTGTTGTTATACTGGTTAGCATAAAGTAAAGGAAAAGCAATTTTTAACCTCACAAAGCACAGGCTATGGCAGAGTACAGTGAGGCTGTAGGAAAGGTAGTAATGGGCTGTGCAGTATGCAAAATTAAAAAATATCAGTTTGAAAATTACTTTGGTGTCCCCTCAGCTGCTAATGCTTTACACACATAGAGACTGTTGGGCTGTTTTTATCCAGGGGATGAAATTTCCTGCTCTGTATTGGATATGCCTTGGGCTGCTGCTTTCTCAGCTAGTTTCTACAGGAAAATACAATTGTATCAAAGGAAAAAACCCCAACCATATATTTAACAAAAGCTTCAAATTTGTATACAAGTCAAAATAAACAAAGCCAACTATAACATGCGAATATTGTATTATGATTTATGTAATGGATTGTCAGCAAAGAAGATTACTGTTCTGGTATTTATGCTTTAAATCTGGTTTTAGGGTTTTCAGTCAGTTGTGATCTGATTAAAATGTGACTGATTTGGAGGAGAAAATCACCTTAAACTGATGGAGTGCCAAGAACTCTTGCAGATGAGGTGGCAGAAATATCTCTACTGAGGCCCTGAGCTACGTCTAATAATGACCAAAACCAAATTTGCATCTTAAAAGAAGAACAAAGATTGTATTAAACAACTAACATTAAGACAATGTGCTCTAGTGTTGAGCACACAAGCCAAGACACACCTGTATATACCTCATTTACATTGTTCCTTTGGCAAATGTGAATAGTATTTTGAAACACACTCCACACTGTGAGTTCCCATATACAAGCAGGTGTTCCTGGCCATTCAGGGCAAAAACGGCCTTTCTTCTTTTCAAGGAACGGAAAAATGGCCTTTTTCACTGACTAACTTGACATGACGTTAATGAATGGTTCCCTTCAGCTTCTTATTGCTTAAAACCCCATGCAATGTTATCTATCAGCCTTCTTAGAGACAGATGGACAAAATTGTCAAACTTGGGTTGATGGATTCACCGTCATATATTCAGACAGCACCAACACAGGAGATGACTTTCAGATTGTTTGAACAGCTCTCATACATCAGATGAATTGTCATATTTTAACCAGTATGTGAAAAGAAACATACACCTGGGAAATATATTAGCCAATGAATGAAATGACAATATCTGATAACACCTTTTCTTGCCTGATTCTGGTGTAATGGTAAGTCTAGTAAGTACTACATGAAAACATCATGCAATCTAATATGATCATGTCTGTTATCTACCAAATACTCAAAAAGTAAAATTAAATACAAATTTGTTTGCATATTTCAAGCATTTAAGAAACAGAAAGCAGAGAACAATAATGTCTTTCTGAAGCAAATATTAAACAACTTGGGGCTACATTAAACTTCATAAGAAAACTATAAAAGCCTTTTTTATCACTACAACATTTCAGCAGGACAAAATACTGAAAAAGAAAAGTAAGAAATGCAAATGAAATCAGTGATTTATGATTGAAAAATATTGGTCTAAATTGGACTGGAATTGTATCCCTAGCTATATGAATCTGAGAGATATATGCCAATGAAAAGAGAAGCAAATCCAAATGTGGATCTCTGTGAGTGAAAGAGGTGGCCTATTTCTTTCCTTCTTTCCAAAGGCACAATCCAGACCTGTTACAGATGTTACTTCACACACTCTAGAAAGTCCATCCCTTGTGCTGGTTAGCAATGGGAAGTCCAGATGCAGCTACACATGCTGCCACCACAGAAAACTACTCTTAATGCTGCATAAATTGTCAGCCTTTTTGTGAGATGGGTGGAACAGGAAAGCAAATAGTGCTAGTAATCATAACTGAAAGGCAATATTAAATCTGCTTGGAGTAATTTACAGATCAACATTCTGGGGTCACTGCTAGCAAGCCTTCACCTTCAGGTGGAGCAAGTACGTCCCTTCCTCTTTCTTACTGTGCACATAGTCAATCAGCATCACTGAAATGAGGGAAGTGGTGTTACCTTCTGCTAACAGAAAATATCAACAAAGATCCTGTCATTTAAGCTTCCCTTACCTTTGCCCCTGCTTCACAATCAAATAATTACTGTCTCAAAGTACTGCACTGCTTTTATTGTTGATGTTTCCTTAAAGGTGTTTAAGCCCACATACCTTTTCCTAAGCTTAAAGAAATTATCCATAAAAGTAACCTCTACTGACCAAATAAAAGAATCCAAATCAGATTAAGCCTAAAGATATGCAAAGTGACGACTAAACTTCAGTGTCTGTTTACTTTTCAAAAAAAATTTACTACCATTGTGAACTAGTGTGAACAGGAATTTAAACTAAAAAATGTTCCAGTTTACTTCAAATATTTTAAATATTATTTACATTCAGTTACTCACTTGAGACCTGACAAATCAAACATTTCCATATGCATTTGAGAGCAGGACTTCTACAGAAATCAAGGGGTTATGCCAGGATGGACAAAAAAGGGGTGATTCAATCACTCTTAATGGAAACTACTAAAAGAAAAGCCTTATATCAAGATTCTGTCTTTTGCTTCATGAATCATAGTGAACAAAGATGCCAATTTAAGGACTATCAGTTTACATAAAAGCTATACTTACTGAAACATTTTCAATCAATTAGTTAAATGTATTTGCTCTAAGCTTCCAGCAGAATCATATACAAAAAAGTCTTATTTTCAGACATTTACAGCAAAATGCATTTATGCCCACTAACAGAATGCCTTATTAAACATTCATAGACATTGCAGATATTTATTAAATCAGTTTTTTCACCAGAAGATTTTTTTTTTATATAATATAAATTTTCACTCTGTTTATTGAATGCTTGCAAAGCCTCTTTTAAGAAACATGAAATATTTTATTGAGTAACAATACCCTATATTTCATTGTCACTCAGCTCATTGACTTAACAATGTTCATTTAGTGAATGTGAATTCTAAACAAGTTTCATCACACTGAACCATCTTACACTAATCTTGACTTTTGGCAAGGATAAAAAGCACCATTAATATTAAAAAACTTTTAATTACAAATGCTGATTGGAAACCCAGTGACAGCAACAGCCAAATCAAACAATTTTTTTTTTGAAAAAGGCAAATAATTCTCATCCCATCACTCCAGAATAAATAGATCTCTCTGCTGGCATGTACTTCCTCCTTAGACCCAAATATCCTTCTCCCATAGCATTTTCACTATGCCTGTGCTGCTGCAGATGGGTAACAACTCTAAGGAACTCCTACTCAGAGTTTTGCAGAGACCTTTTTCACATGCTTGGCCCATCAAATACTCTAGTAACAGATTATGCCATCTTGGATTTCATTCCTGTCTTCAACACTGGATCAGGGAAGATTACAGCTGAGATTAGGCTGAGTCAGATTCAGAGCTGGGTTATCCCTCCCTCTTCAAACAGGGCTCCTTGTACTTCCAGCCGCAATGAAATGAACAGAAATGGTTTGAGAATAATTTCTAAGGATAAAGAAGTCTTTTCACCTTAGCTAATACATTAAAAATTTCAAGAGGGAAGTAGGCAAAACAGCAAGAGAGTAGTAAAGAGAGACTTTTCAGGGAGACAGAACTCAAGGAATCTGGGAGAAATGCAAGTGTGGAGTAGCATACTCTGGGAATTACAATTTTTCTCATTTTCCCACAAAGACCCTGTTCTTAAATTCCAGTTAGATTCAGGTATCTGACAGGAAAAAATAAACAGTTCATTCCCCTGTGCCCATTGGTATCTTTTCCCCAAATTTAAAGCTAATGAAGAATTTCATTAATATGAAAGTCCGAACACCAAATTTGAATTGTCACTGTAAACCTAGAAAAGGGAAGAAATTTTACAGAAAATTCCTCCATTCTCAGTGGAAATATAATATGATGCAAAGCATGACCATAAAGTCTAAGCATTGTTAAAGAATCCATCTGGCTGTGGATGGAGTAAGGATAAATCTGACTGAGGTGGAGTAAACCTTCCTCACCAGAGCTTTCAATTTGTGACTAAAACAGTGCTGATAACATTGTTTAAGCTATTGTTGAACAGTGCTTGCACAGCATCGAGGCTTCCTCATTTCTCACACTGCTCTAAGGGGTATCCCATGTCATGTGATGTCATGCTCAAATAAAAACTACAAATTCCATTTTTCCAAAGCTTGAAGATGGTCTGGGAGGGGACTGGGTGTGGGAAGTAGTGGGTGACTGCCTTTGTATCCTTTTATAAACAAAAAATTAATCCTTTCTTCACTTACTAAACCATTCTTAGCTCACAGGTTTTCTTACTTTCCCTCTTCTGATTCTCTTTCCCATTCTGCTGGTGAGCAGAGAAGCTGAGTGGGTGCTTAAGTGCTGGTTGAGGTCAATTTTCTACCCTCCAAAAGGTACCCAAAAAGGGGGAAAAAAAGTGACAATGAAAATTGTTCAAAATCTTTTAAAAAAAACAACAAAAAACCCACAGAAGAAACCCAAAAGCTACTTATACTATTGCCCATTTATATTCAGGTTGGTTGTCCAAAAACAAATAAGCCATTTCATCTTATTCAATTAACAAGACATATTTATAACACTCTATTCTGTTAGTTACTACACTGTAATTAGCATTGCATCTCTCCTTCTAGCTGAACCCTTAAAAGTCCTTTCAGGTATTAATTTGAGACAGCGCACTCCTATTTAACAGCCAAAAGAGTGGAAACAGAAAATAAACAAGCCTGGGGACAACAAGGATCTCGCTCTTGAGCTATAAGTGTTTTCAGATAAAGGTAATATTTGGCATAACTCTTACTTTCCTCAGCGTCTCTTTTCCCCTTCCTCACTCTGCTGCTTTTCCAACAAGGTAAGATAAGGTCATACCACGTTTAGTAACCTTAATCAAAAAGCAGCCAATACTAACTGGCACTTTTTCACCCTTTTTTTTTTTTTTGCTACCTCTCTTCCCACCCCCTCATTTTTTTCACACAGTATTTAAGGCAGTTACAGATTAAATGATATGAACATCAGACTTGAAAGGTAAAATACTCCAGTTTGCTAGAATTTTTTTTCTCTAAAGCAAGTGAGGATGAATGAAAAGGGAATAAATGACACAGTAGTCCTTTCATACCCCCCTTCTTCTTTCAAGAGCATTCCTTTTTATTTTCCTCACTTTCAATTCAACCCATTCACAAAGGATTAGCATAACACATCTTTCTATGCTTGTAAGGGTTACAGCTGTAATCGCCTCACCTCATCCCTTTACTTAGAAATCCTGTCTCCAGAGTAGTAATTCGATTACTCACAACAATCCAACTTTTGCCTAACCAAATAGGAATTCATTATAATGCTGTGCTGCTTCATCAGTTTACTATGAATGGATGGGAAAAAAATATAGCAAAATTAATAGCTGGTGTGAAAGGAAGAAAGCAATTGTAGGCTAACAAAAGGCTACCAATAAAAGGCAGGATGACAAGCAGAAATTCTAAGTCCCATGGGCAGGGTAGCCTCCAAACTACTAATGACCTGTAGCTTTTTGAAGTCTTGGGTTTCAAATAGGTATGAAAACTTTGTAAATTGATGAGAACACCTGAGTGCTTCAATTTCACTAGTCTTTACCAGGTACTGGGCAAGTGTGTGTAAAAACCTGAGGCAGAGCTTTTCCACCTGCTGAAGAATCACCATCATCCTCTGTTGGTGAAAAACATATTCATGCTAGTCCTTACAATGGCTTTTCTTGTCCTTTTCTTCTAAGATGCAAAAATGTACATGAAGTAATCTTGGCTGTGTACTGCTTCAACGTAAAACTAGTACTATCTTTAGCAGCTGACAGTGGATAAGGATGAAAGAAAATATAATAATGAGGACAACTGGCATCTCCAAATGACTTCCAGTTGTCCACATGCCCACAAGCACAAATCTAAGAAAAGCTCATGCTGATTGTGGCACAGAAGGACAGCACTTGGGGCAGAAGCACAGATGCCAGGATCATGCCTTCTATATAGAAGTAGAACATTTTATTTTATTTTGTATTATTTCTGTAGAGTGATTTAAAATGCCCAGATATAATGAGGCAAGTTCTCAAGGGCAACATTTGTTTTGCCAAAGGTTTAGGAGCATTAGGATACAGCTGACAAATCTTTAGCTATTAGACTGGCTTAGGTTGGTTTTCAGCTTTCGGAGCCCAAAACTATCTTCTTGACTTTTATTTTTACAGATTCCTAAGGATTTCAACACAACATATGGGCAGCATTAAGGGCATTAAGGATTTATAAATTCACATCATCATTACAAAAACATACAAAGTCCAAAATATACTTGGGGTTAAATGGAATACATGTATTACTCATGGTCAAATTAAATATTGATATGTTCCTATCTGCATTAAAAAGAACAAAAGAAAACATTGTTTTTACAGTAGCCATATGAAGAAAACATTCCAGACATGAAGAAAGCAGTTCACTGCATTTACTTGAGTCTGATTTCTTTTTAAGCTGGAATTTCTTTTTGCTTAAAGTTGCTTCTCTTTTACATTCTTCTAGGCAGTTAACCTTTATTGCGATGTGTGTGTACTTTACAGTGACTGGAAATCAATAATAATTCTGATACCAAGCCCTTTTTGTCTTGTAAAACTTAAAATATCCCTAAGACAGCATATTTCTTCAATACTACTCATGGGAATTTACTAATAATTACATTGTTAGATGTGAGTGGAGAAATTGAGTACGTGAAATAAAAGTCAAACTTTAAAATGAAAAAAAGTCTTCAGAGCACAGGAAAAACTGTCAGCTATTGTTATTGTGCAAATTTTTGTTCAACATATACATGACTGCAATAACCATGTTCACTCTACACAGGCAAAGTATCTGTATTCTTTCTCTTTATTCCATAGTTAAAAATCAGAGAAAAGCAATTCCCCAACAATGACCTCTTGCTCTGATCCTAATGAGACTTCCAGTTCCAAGAGAGAAATCTACAGCTGCTCAGAGAGATGGGGCAAGATCTAGAATCCAGCCTTGAATCAATAAGACTCCTCAAAAATTACAGCAAATTTTCAGGTACATGAACACACATTTTATTTTGCCTCCTGACGCTTTTTGATTCACCATGGTTTATTTGCTGAAACTGAATTTACAATACTAATTTTTGAGTATGTCTTTTAAGAAATTAATAACCCTGTTTGCAGAAAAGCAGCTCTGATACACTGTGCAAAGAGTTCAGGTATGGTTAGGCAATGCTGCATATCCCAATGGAAACTAGACCTTTCTCTTCAATAGTGAACTCCCACAAGAAAAGTTGAAATACCTTACTGACCAGTAATAATAATAAAATGGAAGAGAGAGTGGAAAGGCTTCAGTAGAAATATGAAACCACGCATTAACACCTACCCCAAACCAGAAAAACACCCTCCAAGTTGCTTAACCAAGATAAAAATACGTTGTGGGACCGTAAATATCACAATGCAGCCATTATGCTTATAGATAGAAGACTAGATAGTGTTCATTAGGGCGGTAATTTTTTTCTCTTTGCTGTAAAACAGCTAGTTAGACACTTAATAAGGAGTCAAAAATTACAAGTTCGCAAAATGAATGTGACACAAACACCAGCAGAGTAAAAAAATAATTGAGAGTATCTGAGCTCATACAAAATGAATTTAAAGCACAATAGCCAGTTTCAAAGCTGACAAAAGAAATGTATATTATATCTGTACTTAGCTTCCCATTTAGGGATGTTTTATTTATGCTTCTGTCTCAAACACTTATACTGCAGTATTAATGGTTCTAACTACCTTAGGTAGCTACATCTTGAGAAGGAAGAGAAAAAGATAAAAGACTTACAGTCAGCTTATTCTTCATGATTGTATTTCCCCTTTAGCCTAACAAATGTTAAGACAATTTGTTGCTGATGCTACATTTCTTCTTATCTCCAGCTATGGCAATGACAAAATTTGGCTTGATTAGATACTTCAGCATTGGGTAGGATTCAAGAAGTTTCCATACATGGCTGAATGGAGTATGCAGTACAGGTCATATGTTTTGCTTTGGCAAGAAGCTCAAGCAAGCAAGTAAAATGTGGAAGGAATTGTACTTGAAGAAATTTTGCCATTAGATAAAAAGCAGTTGTCAACTTGATCTTAGAGTTTTGAGAAACTAGTCGAGTGTCTTGTTCACCATAAGATGCTGGACACGTCCTCATCTGTAACAAATTTTGCAGCAATCAGGGCTCTCTTGTTCTGGCAGTATGACCCCAACTCAGCAGTGACATGGGCTACATCCTGCAGTCAGGTCCCTGACAGGTTCACTGTGTGGGCCCAGCAATGCACAACGTGCTGCTTAACAAGTTCACTTGCCACCTCTACGGGCTGGCTGGTGGCAGGCAAGGCACTACACTCTCACTGTAAGCTCAGGCAGCAGCAGCACCTGCCCAGCTGTTCCTCTTCTCCTCCAAGCTATAGGCATTAGTTCATGCAAAAGCCTGATAACTTGGTTCAGGTCCAATGCAACAGCACTATGTGCCTATCATTGATCACATTGTGTTTTGACTTATTCAAGCACCACACACTCCTCTGCCAGCAAAGAAAATTGTTCTACCGAAGTATGTGTTTGCATTCATCTAAATAGTTCAAAGGACCATTCAAGGGAATGGGTTACTAAAAAAAAAAAAAAAAAGTGTAAAAAATTTGTACTTCCCGAAACAATTTGGAAAAATACTTCCAGATGGTTCTGTTTTGTGGGTAGAATTTCACCATCTAAATTTCACCACCACTAAAGGGCCATCCAGGAAGTTGTAATTTCTGTTGCTCAATACTCTACACGAACAAACTGAAAAACTCACTTTCTGAGTCTGAGAAAACTCTACAGTTCTGTTTGAATTAAATCTGTACTAGTAAAGCTATTTGATTTGGCTAAGTAAGATGATGTCTCATAACTTGTGCTGAGTAAGCAATATGCTTTTAATACAAAGGCAACCAAATTATCAGATTTCAAATTTGGACAAGCATATAATGAAATTCAATTTTCCATGAGCAGCAGCTGAGTGAGCTATGGTTCTTTAGGCTGCAGAAAATAAGGCTTAGGGGGACTCCATCACTCTATACAACTACCTAAAAAGAGGTTGCAATGAGGTTGAAGTGGTCTCTTCTCCCACGTAACAAGGGGCAAAATGACAGAAAATAGCCTCAATTTGTGCCAGGGGAGGTTTAGATTGGGCATTGGGAAAAATTTATTCATTGAAAAGGTGGTCAAGCATTGGGACAGGGTGCTCAGGGAGAAACAGTGGAATCACCATCCCTGAAAGTGTTCAAAAAATCTGCAGATATGGCACCTAGAGACACAGTTCAGTGGGTTGAAATCTTAGATATTTTTATCAACCTTAACATGACTGGTCTCTCAGTTACTAAACTGCCAATGACCTATCATAGAAGGAGGTTTTCTAAATTATGTTCAAAAACAAAATAAGAACTTGGTAGATTTACAAATATGTAGTGACTGCAGCAAATAGTCAGTAGGCTTTCCCTGAAATCATTGTACAGCATGATCTAGGCTGAAACACGTAAGCAGTTGGTAGCAGCCAGGGTGCACCCCACAGTCCAGGTTACTAATGAAAAATCCTATCTAACCACAATGGTTAATGTCTAACTGCTTTCATGGGGACTTTAGACATATATTCCTCAAAAGACCGAGTAACCTGAAAAATCAACCTTCTTATCTGATATGTATAGCAGAATTTTCTGTAAATGAGTGAGCAGGACAGGAAATACATACAGCAATTTTCATCTTTGATCTCATTTGAGATATAGAGGACAGAGCTTCCTTCTAGATGTTTCACTGAGCAGATGAAGCACCCAGTACCCAGGTTTCACAGTACAGTAGTTAAAAGCCTTTAAACCAGGACAAGGAATGATAACATTTTTATCACAGCTGTACAAAAGGAAGTGCTATGAAAGATGAACACATGGATGTAAAACCCTGTATAAATATTATGGTTCAATGATTTCAAGAAGAACGGGAAATAACTTACAAAATTTTGGAATACTATGAGGTAACAGGCCCTTCAGGATTAAATCTTTATGAACTACCAGAAATGAGAAACACTAAAGAACTGTGAAAAAATTTGTTTACATTTGCAGAAAATAATTACAGTATGTTGAAGTATCAGTCCTTATAAAATTTGTTACAAAATTCTAGGGAATGCAGGACCATCATTTCAAAAAAGAAAAGGCAGAGTCAATTCAGCAAAATCTGTGAAATAAGAAACAGATCAAAAGTTAATTTGAGATTTGCTTGGTTTTCTATTGTAATGGATAACGAAACAAGCAAATGCACACAATCCGGATGGTGTTAATGTACGTAAAAATTAAGATTCACATTAAAAAAATCCTGAACTTATGCAAATCAATGCCTTCCATAAGTTGAGTCAATTTGAATGCCAATTACAGAAATTGTAGAATCCTATATATTCTCTCTCTGATATAGAAAAAAGGTCATGTGTTGTTAAAAGCATGGATATAGCAGTAAAATCTCTTTCAACAGTTCTGGCCAATAGTCAACAATTTGATTTTTCTCTCATTACCTAATGATCCCAAGAATAAGCCGTACAACGAGGATTGACTCTGCCTTTCTATCAGAAGAGTATTGGTTGCAAGGGACACTGTCATCTAATGCTATCTGAGCCCACTATAGAACCTTGGGGGTCTCCAACCAGACTCTGTTACACTCATTACAACCCTCTGGAATCTGCCATTCAGACAGTTCTCAATCCACATCACTGTCCACTCATCCAATCCTGAGTTTGCCAATGAGTATATTGTGAGAGAGTGTCGAGGTAGGTAATATCTGCTGCTCTCCCCTTAACCATCAAGGTAGTTGCTTCACTGTAGAAGGTTGGTCAAGCATGATTTACCTTTAGTGAATCCATGTTTACTACACCTGATCATTCATCTTGTCATTCATGTGGAGAGAGGTGGACTCCAGAATGAGATGTTCCATCACCTTTCCAGGGATTGAGGTGAAGCTGACTAGACAGTACTACCCTGGGTCCTCCTCCTTACCCTCTTTGAAGACTGGGATGACATTTGCTTTCTTCCAGTCCTCAGGTACCTCTCCTGATCTTCATGACTATTCAAAGATAATCATGAGTGGCCTAGCCCTTCTTGCTGTCTTTTACACCCTTGACCAGATTTAATTCCTTGACCTTGGCCTTCCTTGTTTCATTTCAACTTACTCAGACAGCCTCTCTATATTCATTCCAGGTGGCCTGACCATTTTCCCATCCCCTGTGTATTTTCTGCTTATGTTTGAGTAATGACAGGAATTCTTTATTCACCCATGCAGGTCTCTTGCTTCCTTTTGCAGATTTCTTATTCATTAGGATGCATCATTCTTGAGCCTGGAGAAATGGCAAATTCAGGAACACTGTAGCATGAGGGATAGAGAGAGTGATTGTGACTCCTGTTTTCCATCAGTACACGAGGACTTGGTTTCATTGTCCCAGGAAGACTCACGTTTTCATGATTCTGTGAAGTGTGCAGATGTAACCTTTTTGCTACCATATTCACTTTTACCACACACTGCCATTCTAATTTTATTTGAATGTTATGATGGAATAAGTACCCATTCTTCACCAGAGCAGGAAGTCTTCAGATTTAATTTCCCACATTGTGAAAATGATGACACATAAGTGAGGGTTTGCCTTAAACTTACCCATTAGCCACCTCATTATGCTGCCTCTGAGCTTTACACTGCATTTCAACTGCCCATATAAATCAGTTTTGGGCAATCTGTTTTCCAGCATAAGAAGCAGGTCTGGCATAACTGGATGTCCTATAATCTTGCTTCAGTGCTGACAATGTGACAGCAATTTAGGAATGCATTATTCAGGGCAGTATCCTGCAGCTTTATGGCAGGAAGGGCATGAGATCAGTGTATCAGAAATGGTTTGGATACTAGATGTGGAGATGACAAAATGTCCAAGTTTTGTAGCCATACACAGAGTGACAGCAACCAATGTACAATAGATATTTACTTTTATATGCTTCCCAGATGCCTCTTTATTTCAGACATGCTGCTTTAACATCCTAAATACTTTATTGGCTTTTGCTCTTCCCTGCGTGCCTTTGCTATTAACTCTGGTGTTTTCAAAAAAGTATGCTGGTGAAGTAGCATTGCTGTTCTCAAAAATTTCAGTAGTGTAGCATCAGCACAGACTACTGCCTCAGGACATTTTCCACCACAGCAAGTTTAGAGCAGGACCTCTTTTTCCCCTGTACTAATGGCCTAGCCAATCTTTTGGCAGAGGGGCTGAAACAGTCAATAATATGTAGTCTGCTTACATATGTTTGAGTAACCAATACTCAGTCATCAGCAAAGAGCAAGTAACACAAGTTAGGAGATATGGGACCCCTGATTTAATGCTCAGGTTAAATAGTCTGGCATGTATATGGTACTGAATGTGGTTGTCTTTCCTGTCAATTCAACAAAGCAGACGTTAAATAGAAATGTCAAAGAATGAAATGTATTTTGTGACCTCTTTGACAGTAAAGGGTCCTGGAAGTACATCCTGATCAAGAACCTTCATCTCTGTGCAGCATGGAGTATATTCCCAGTCCTTTCCAAACTGCTGAATTCGCACAAAAGCCTCCAGACACTTTCTAAATTGACAGCATTGAAAACCACACACAGGATTGTAAGTCTGTACCCTATGCTTTGAATTCACCTGGCCACAAAAATTGTTCTAACACTGCCTGTAACTACCTCCTGCTGTGACAGACAGATGTGTGATAACCACATTATTTCTAGAAAGATCATCCTGCCTACAAGGTCCATCTGCAAGCCCTTCCAGCTGGCATCTTTCCAAAAATAGCTTAGTTAATACACAACTTCCCACTAGAGCAGAAAGCAGCATGAGCTCCTGAACTTCAGAGCCATCATCTCCTTATGCAGCTGACAAAGCATCAGTCTCTGTATTTGAATAATTTGGCAGCAGTGCCAATCAACCATACTGACTTGCTCTGCAACACGCTGGAGTGTTTAGGAAGTGCTACTACACTTGGCAATGCTGCTCCTTGCTTCTAGATGACTTTCTGTAGAACTTCACTTAGAGTTCTGTCAGAGATGACATGCACATAGTTTAATAAACCTTTGTAAAGTTCATGACAATAAAAGGTGGGACTTCTTTCAATTTAGTTAAAAGTGTTCAATCAGATACAGAGAAACACGGTGTCGCTGATTTCAGGGCCTTAAACTGTATTAATGAAAGTAAATAAGCACATTTCCGATGTTGCTGAATTTCTTCTGCATTCTTTGTGCACCATTCTTTTCTGATGTAAAGCTCTTGCGTCCTTCCTGTCCAGGTGCACAGTGAGCAGCCTTACTGCTCAAATATGTTTTGTCTTCTATTCAGTATATCTCAGTGTTAGGCAGCTGTTAATACAAGAATGAATAATTGCAAAGATTACTTCCTCTGTGGTAAGGTGTTGCATACTGTCTGTGCTGACGTGCTTGCCAATGAAAAGAGAGTGGCATTCTGGCTGAAGAGTGCAGTGTACATATAAACACAATTTATAATTCCTAGAGACCCCTTTCTCCTTCTTTCTTGAAAACAGTGCTGTCCCTTCAAAGGGCTGCTCTTCATTACAGTGCACATGAGCCAAATTCTTGTTGCTCTGAGGCTGAACATGCACATGAGATGCCTGTGACAGGCTGATAGAGGCTGCAATCTCTGCCTGATCTGCCTCACACACTCTTCAACTCGAGGCATTGCAAGAGGCCATTTCAGCCAATGGTAGAGTTAATCACAATAGAAAATGAAAGTGTACACAGGCTGCCTGTGTGCAAAGGGGTTAATGCGACCAGTCCTATCAGAGGATGATAGAGTTTACCTTCTCTAAACACTTGTAATTTTACAATGACCCAAAGAAGGTAAACACATTAGAAAAGACAAATGAGAGATGGTGAAAGAACAGTAGGAAAAGAGGAGCTGAAATATACCCCTGCACCCAGAAGTATTAGCAAAGGGTACTTTTAAATGCACGTCTATTCTATGCAGAATAAAAGATTTTCAATTGCAGTTAAAAATCTAATGAGCTTTGTAAAAGCTCTCAATTTCTAGCTTTATGTCTCCATATTCTCTGCAATGGATGCAAAACACTCGATGTCCATATTCTGATTAATGAAATAATAATAGGTAAAGAGACTTAATAAAACAGGCATAAAAAATTAAAAAAGCATATATGCTAAGATGCTGATCCTTGTAATGTATCAACATTCTCCCTCTAATATTTAAATATAAACTAGAATACTCTACCTGAATTCTTACTTCTAAAATTCTCATTCCTTAGAAAGTCTTTGAGTTCACTAAGATTTTTATCTTTGTGCATACATGAAAATACTCACATTATAGGTTTTGTGTCTGGAGGTGTCCCTCACTTAACTCTTTTTTTAATAACTATCATCAAATATTCCATCAAGGGGTCACACCATTTTTTATTTACAACCAAAGGTATTACTTATCAGAACTAGCAGATGTGGTTGCTTGGTGAGCTACTGCAATTTCATACACAAAAGAGAAAAATATGCCATGCTAATGTTCTGTTTCCACCTTTGGAAAGCTCAGCAAGTCAACTAAATTCTCCTCTTTGAGTGATAAAAGACATTATGCAAAAGACCACTGAAGTTTAAACATATTAAATGCTTTTCCTATGAATGAGTGAAAAAAAAATGCTGGGACCTATGAAACACCTGCGTTCTTCTCTATATTGCCACTTGGGTCTCCAGTTCCTATTGGGATGGTACAGCTCAAAGTCATTGTAGCAGCATTGATCCAAACATAAAAACAACAGTGAGAGAAAATTCCTTTCAGATACATTTAGCATCTGACATATTCCCTTCATTTGTGCATTAATTGGTAACAGACATTTTTGAGCATCCTGCAACAGGAGGTGATTTAACTTTCACAAATTTCCCTAAGAGCAGAAACATCATCAGGAGCAATTTCAAGGAAATAATTATGGTCTAGACAGATTTATGACTTCTAAAGACCTAATCCAAAGCACATTAATGTCAGTGGAAGGACTCCCATTGACATCAAAGGCCTTTGGATCAATCCCCAACTGCTGTGGGAATGAATTCAGAGCAGTAATGATGGTGGACTAAATGCACACTTGGAATTGAAATGTTACCACCCAGACCTCTTTATTCCTCAAATCAGATTAAAAAGTCATTTTCTGCCATTTCACAATTACTTCCAGATGCGCATCATCTCAAATGGCATTTTCATCCATCTGTATGAACCAAACATGCATAGAGATAGAGAGGTTCTATACTGTCTGAACTAATAACACAAATGAAAACCACAAGGGAAAATAATGTTGGAATTTATGAAGTTCTTGTTTTAACTGCGGACTGAGAAACACTGGACTTCATTTATTTCCTCTAACTACTTTGTGATAGAGCTGCCAGGCCCACCACTTATTTATTTACTGCCACAGAAGATTTCTTCTAATTAAATTTTCAATATTTTTCTCTAGCCCACTAAGCAAAACAAAAGAATACACATGAATCAGTGTTAGCCTCAAACTTGGCAGCCTGAAAACTGTCAAAAATGTCAGCTTCATATACTCTGCTTTATAACAGCTCTGCTGCCCCTTCTGTCCTCTTAAATGTATATTTACATGCTAAATAATTTGAAGCATCACTCTTCTCTGACCATGTTAGTCCAGTTTCGCTCCCTTAGCAGTCAGTAACATTTTAGACTGTAAAATGAAATGCTGATGTTGTGTGTGAGTGGAAACCCATTCAAAGCTTCACACAGTCAAACTCAACTCCAGGATATGACAGATCAGTCACCAACATCATCTATTACTCTGAAGTGCACACACCTGCTATTTACTTCAGTTTATAAATACTTTGGTTAGGCAGGTTTGGTTATCATGTATTCATTCTGATATGAACTACTCAATGGTCTCAAGTTTTGCCAGGAGATCTAAATTAGACATTAGGAAAAATTTCTTCATGGAAAGAGTTGTAAAGCATTAGAACAGGATGCCCAGAGAAGTGGTAGAGTCACCATCCCTGGAAGCATTCAAAAAACATGTGGGTATGGCACCTGTGGATGTGGTTTGGGGGTGAACATGGTGGATAAATTGACAGTTGGACTTGGTGATCTTAGGGGTCTTTTCCAACCCTAACAGTTCTATGATTCCACAATGGAAATCTGCCTTACTAAGCTAGTATTAGGAAGTTCAAGACTTTCTTTAGGAAATTATATATAATAGATTTTTTTTTAATCAAATAACACATATTTCCTAACTCCATCTTTCCATTCCTATTGAATATCTGACCTGTTATCTCAGCCTCTGGACTCTTCTCTGCTCATCAGAAAACAAGATTTTTTGTTTATCCTTCTTCACTTACTACGTGTGGGAAACCAGATTATTAGTGACTGGTTAATCCTACTATCTAGATTCAAAGTTAACAAGGTATAGAACAATTCAATGTTATTTGTGGAAAAAAAATACACTGGTCATTGGTTACTGAGAGTTTCTGGATGAGAATGTGATTCAGCTTAACAGAGAAAGGCAGTATAGGTTAACAGTGTCCAAGGAATTAAAATTGTTCATAGTTAATATATTTTCTGGGCTATATCTCTAACTGGAAATGGTGCTTTAGGTATGTTGTACTCACCGCCTGTGGTACAAGGAGTTATTTTTAACATTGTTTCAACTTGATTTCCTCAAGAATCAAAGCTTATGCGAACAGGCTGTGTATATGTCTGTAACATTTCATATTCCCTCATCACATCTAATAACTTGGCCTGGCCAATTGGTTCCAATGTGCAGAAGGGCAAAAGTTACTCATTAAGCTCCCACAAATGCCATGGAAGTAGGTGCCTAGAAAAAGGGCAATCCTACTGTTAGTCTAATTAAGGGCCATCAAAAAATCACTGGCCTTCATCCTTCAGCTGCAAGTACACAGGAACTGCTCAGGAAGCTACTTTTAAAACAGGTGCTGCTCCAGTATTTTCTACCATGAAAAATTAACTCAGTGTATTTCAGTACACCAGACACTAGTATGTCTCTCTGTTTACTCAAAAGCATTTTTTCAAGGCACACCAAGAAGCAGTAGCAACATTCTTTAGTCATGATTTGGCACCATCTTTCAGATGATCTGACACTTCCATGCATTAGTTACCAGAAGCACATGACAGCACTGCACCTGGAATATACAGACCAAAAAAGTACAAGTGCTTCAATTTAAATTTGTTGGCTTCCATTAGTTTAACACCAATAAACAAAGTATTCCATCAATTCCCAAAGATAGAAGGCAACCTTGGAAATCATATGAGTGAAACCCATAATGCATTAAAACACATGGAAAGCATGCTGCTAGGGAATTGTCTCCCCCCCAAAAAAAATTATTTAGGGATTAATTTCTCCAGCACATTGCTGTCATATTTTTTCCATCTTTACGTCTTATTGGTGTGAATATTCACAGTAGATAAACCAGATCCTTGAACAAGATAGAAATAAGAAAGTAACTTTGCTGGTAATACTGAACTTCACTACCAAGGAGATTTTGTCTTAATGTGCACCTTTTCTGTTGTTCTTCCCTACTCCCTTCCAACACAGCTTTTTAAAACTTTTAATGTCTTTTCAACATGTTCAAGGCAAAATTCAGTTTGGCCACCTGTAGGCTGCTTCAAGTCACATGACATGACACAGAACTACACACTACATTTATAATGGAATACATACATACAATTTCCCAGATTTTAAACAGGTAGGTTTGCTTTACTGGAGTGCATTAGGTAAGGTGAGACAGCCCCTTTTTCCTATGAAAATATCACAAATATAACCAGACATTTCCTACACCAATAATTCAATGTTATCTTACACGCTACAGAAAACCAAACAAACAAATCAACAAACAAATCAGGGTAACCAGATGAGCATACACATAAACCAGTATATTAAGTATACTTTTCTTCAAATACAACATATCATGGTATTATTATTATGATGAAAACATGGGAAAAAAATCAGTATGAACTGTGAACAAATACTTTAGAATAGCAGTATAACTCATTTGAGAAATGTGAATGTACATAATGCGTACGCAATGTACATAATATGACTCTGAAATGATGATTCCTTATTAAATGTATTCCTGCAGAGGAAGAGAAAGCATTTGTTCCTAGTGCTGCTTCCCCCTGCAATTCACAGCCAGCAAATAAAATAAGTCAGAGAAAACACTTTGGTTTTTAGGTCCATTTTCAAGGAATTTAGCACTGATATATCAGGCAACTCAGTTACTTCAGGGAAACCTGTCTTCAATCAGAGTGTCAAGGGCAATATATAAGGCACAAAGGTAACAAACCTCATACTTATTTTGCCTTTCTTTCAGTCTACAGCCATCAGGGGGAATGTGACTGTTGCAGCGGAGGAAGGTGTATAAGCAACCACCAAGGGGTCTCTTGCTACCACGAACATTGCTTTGAGATTGGGGGAATGTGTGTGGTTAAGCAAAAAATAATTTCCTCATATGACAGGTGAATTCCCCTCCTGTTTTATCATTGCTATCCAGAAAATTTATGATGAGAGAGACCATTGTTTTCCCCTTCCACAGTCCTGCAATATTTTGAGTTATTTCTGAGCCTTTCAAACTCTCCCTAGACCCAAATACTAGCAATACATGCTTGTGGTACATAAATATTTGTTTATGCAAATATATTTTAATTCAAACATTTAATATTGCCAGGCAAACATAAGAAACATAATGCTGATATACTTTTTACAGAAGATTTAGCTCATGGTTTTAATTTCCTGTTCATATTAGCACACCTCACTTGATGAAAATGCTAACACATCTTAAGAAGTACATTTTTTTTTCTGGTTTCTCAAGAAAACATTTGATTGGTACCATCTCATTAGAGACATCACCTTTTCATTTGAACAAGATTTAAATTGAGGGAAGTTATTGAAAAAATGGGGCTGATGTGCCTCTGCAGTACTTTAATACCTGACTCCTTGTATCTAAAGTTGTTTTTATGCTGAATATCAATATGCAATTAGAAAGAGACAACATAAGTTCTGGGCCTCGGCAGAAGACTCTTTGGGCGTTTGTAAGCTCCTTGCTTGTTTAGCTGCCAGAGTCTATCAAACAACTCTCATGTCGGCACAATCAAGCCACCAAGACGAGTGGCTATAAATACAGCCAAAGCAAGAGATAACAATAAACAGAACAACCAAGTCCTCATTTGAAGATGAAACAACGTTTTCGAGTGAGCAGTATGTGATTAACCTGCTGTATATGGGGTCAACGTGATTTATTCTCACAGCTACGCAGTCAGCCTTAGTCCTGGAACTCACTTGCTGTCAGAGAGAAGCTTTTCTCAAATCAACCCTCCCCTACTAACACTTTGAGCTCTTACTTAGGAAAATTAACTGCCATGTCCTTCATTTAAATTATTTCCACCCCTGCTTGAAAATAATTGTTAGTCTAACAGACAGTTTACCCTTGTGCACTTTCTTCTCTCCTGTCCATCTATCTGCTGCCTGCAATGCTTCAGCACTCTAAAAGCAGATCATGAAAGCCATAGACAGAAAGGGGGAATAAAGAAGTGTCCTTATTTTGTCGAAATTCTGTGTATTGCTAGAACAGTACTCTCTTGGCTCAATACCAAAGAATAAAAAGCAGCAGACCATTACATTTTAACACAATCGAGTGGCTCAAAATAGAGGGATAGTACTGGCTTTGCTTTGAACCTTTAATAGCAGCACCACAATTCATTCAAAAAGCTACTTTGTGCGTAGGGACGAACCTCTTACCTTTTGTAGCTATTCGAACACACTGAGTTTTGGTTTCCTGTTAAGGAAAGAAAAGTAAAGAAAATAGTCAGATCAAGGGCTTTTTCATGCCCTCCTCACTCCATAAATTCATCTTAGATCTACTGATCAGCTGGTACAACCCAATGAATTGGCTCAGGGCTCTGGTCTCTTAGCAGGGGTGAAGGCTGGGGAATTTTGTCTTGATTGGAATGTATTGTCCAGGATAATAATGGGAGAAAAGGTGTGGGACAGCCCAAATACAGCAAAATTTCAGGTTATTCAAATCAAATGGAAATCATGCCATAAGAATACAAAGAGAGAATGCAGCAGGAGGAAAAGGGAGGAGTGGTGCTCCTATTTATGTCACAGCACAAAAATCCTGAGCTCGTGTTGACCTGCAACAGCACTGTGCAGCAAAAATACATTTACTCTGCACTGTCTCCAAAATCATGTCTTGCTACATCCTGACACTCTTAAAGAGTCACCTGAAGCACATGAGCAACATGTTCCCTCATGCTTCTGGATGTGGAATAAGCACAGATGCAGCTCCACACATGACACAGTTAATCTACAACCTATACTGTCTGCCCAGGAGACAGTGATCTGACAGCAATGTGCTTCAGAAGATGCTGCACATGCAAAGACAATCTCTGTGTAATTTACTGCTCTCTCCTCTCAAACTTCAAATTGCTGAAGTTTGGTCAGCAATTAAAACAAAAGAATAGAGAAATTACCTGGTTGTGCACAGTTTGGATAACTTCAACAGACAAGAGTCAATCATAAAAGGGGTTTCTGACCTTACTGTACAATGTGCAGTCATTTTAAAGGAAAACATACTGAAATAGCATAAGGTTCTGTGAGCATAAGGTATTAGACCACTCTAAACAATATTAGCATGTAATTTGAAAATATAATAATGACAGTTTCACTCTATAAAATATGCTTACTCCAGGCCTCCATCCCTCAGCATTTCATCCCTGAATACATCCCCAGGCATCTGCCTCCTCTTGAAGATTCAAAAGCAACAGGTAAAATATGAAGATGCCAGTTTATAACACAGCTTATAAAGTGCTAGCAAAACTCTTAAGTTGAGGCACTGCAGGTGTTCAATAAGGAAAATTTTTCAATCAAAATGAAAGTCCCACAAAGTTTACTAACATAATCTTACCCATTCTCCCTAGTTACTGGATTTACTTGTCTGTTTCTGTTCAATGTGCCTGCAAGGATCAGAGTAACCTCCTCTCAACCCTACCATGTACTTCAGAGCCTGCTTTACTTCCCTCTGCCTATTTTGGATCGCACTGGTTTACAGCAAAGCATCTGTTTTTAAAATATTCTGCAGTTCAGATGTTATCTCACAACCACTAGATCTCTGTCCTGGCAGAATGCAGTGCAGTTCCCCTCTAAACCTCCCCCCAAATCCCTGTAGGAACAGAAATTTGATCCAAAGTTTCAAACATAACAAAGAAATCTGTTTTAGGATTAAAATATCTCACAAACTGAAATCACCAAAAAATACTGTGTTCAACCAAAAAATACTGTGTTCTTTCATTTTCTACTTATCTGCCAAAATGTAAAAGCCAAAATAAATATCTAAATATATTTTGCACTTTCATTTTACTTTTCCCTCCCTTTTTTTTGCCTCAGGGAATGAAACAAATTTCTTTACAATGCAGTCTACTGGAAATCCACAAAAACAAAGGCAATTATTTTTAACAGGTGAGGAACATATGGATGGGTGTCTAGCAGTCACCTTTTATTTTGCTTTGTTTAGTTTATATAGGTCTTTAAATAAGAACACACCCTTGTACCCATTCTGACTTGATGCATATCCAATTTTTATAATCATAGGTCAAGGTTGAGATTTCCTTCAAAAACTCCAAGGCAAGGCTGCCTGTTAGCAGGGATTTGTTTAGTCACCACAGTGATCCAAGCATAAGGAAGAGTAAACACTGCTTCTGCTCCTTTCCAATGGTTCTGCTGGATATCAGTGAGTATCAGTCTAGCCTTTCTAGTTCCTGTCTGAACTGCCTGGACACCTCAGTTTTCTAAACTATATATCCAAATATTAAATTTTAAATATCTAAAGCTTCTCTGTCTACCATATTTTCCCTTCTCACCAGTCCTTTTCCTCTCCCTCATTTTTCATTTACAAGAGGAAAAACCATTCAAAAGCAACAGCCTGGGGTTTTGCAGAGCCACAGTTGTTCTTTACACCTGGAACCTCTCTCCCTGACACTTCTCCTTCCATATGCACACAGAGCCAGCAGCAGCACTCAGCAGCAGAGTTAAAAAGAAGCACCCAGGAGGTAATGAAGGTGAATGATAGCCATAATTCTACTGCACAGCAGTGCTGCAAGCCTGATGTACGCTTTCTCAGAAAGACTCTCGAACTCATGGTGGGCCAGCAGTTACTTTTGCTCAAGAAAATGTTTACTTTTTATTTGATGTCCAGTGTGAGAGTCTTAAAAAGTTTGCAATGTTTTACTAGCCCACTGAGCAGCCCACATTCTCTTTATCCTGCAGTAATTTAATCTTCTGAAGAGCGCAGGTACTGAGAATTGGGGAAAGCACTGTGGATGTTATTTACCAAGGAGACAGTCACAGTCCTGAAATTACTTCCCTCAGACAATTACTACGAGATGCATTAAACTCCCATCTAGTAGCAGTTTCTGTGACACGAGGCTGATGTGAAATGTGAACGGCACACTGCCATGCTGTCACAGCAGCAAGGGGATTTCAGCCATGCCACTGCCAACACCTCCCACGTCCAACTCCAGCAGCCCTAGCTGTCACCACAGGCATGTCTTTGCCTCCTTGCAGGAGCAAGGTGCTGTCAGCACTTGCCTTCTCAACGCTGCTCATGGCCTGGAAGTAGATGTTGTAGCCTTTCCGAGGAGCCAGCGGCGGGTTCCAGAAACCTTGGTACGTCCTGTTGTCACCCACAGTAAAGGGGGCTGGCTCTGGCAGGTTTCCTGGGGGCAGCTGAGCAGCAAAGTAGTATGGTGAGCCTCCACTAAGGGCAGTCTGATAGGTGACAGGGATTTGGTAGCACTCCATGGCACCAGTTTCTCGCTTTGTTCGGTGTGGGTGCAGCTCTTCAACAACAATCTGGTAGGCACTGGTGAGACAGAGGAAAAAAGGACAAGACAGGAGATGGATGCAGAGAAGAAACAAAGGCTGGAAATACAACAAAACTGCTTATTTCAGCTGTTGGAATAAAGCAGCATATTTTTTTTTGGTGAAAAACAACAATACAAATCTATACATGACTTCTTATTACTTTCCTTTGAAACTTTTTTTTTAAGAAACACAGGAAAAAATGTGTTAAACTACAACAGATTAAACTCTTGGCTGATCTGAAGCAATCTGAAGTTAGCATTTTCCTTTGAAACAGTAGTAGAGAAAGCTGAGCTTCAAGTCCCAACATAATGGCTGCCTCCAGGCTGTGCTTGAAGCACCAATTTGCAGTTGTCATATCATTAGAGACAGAATGTGCTGACAGGCTTCTCCACCTCTTGACCTTGCTGTGGCTTCTATCTTGGCTTAGAGCTATGCAGATCTAAAGTACAAGTGACATGCTGTAATACAAGCACAGATGGACAGAAATCTGTCCATTCCACTAAATGAGACTGCCTCATTCCTTTACAGTTGTCAATGATAAAATGTTATGAATTGCTGAAGCAGAGAGTATTCAGCCCATCAAAACACCACTCCAACCTCCCAATACCTATGTTGAAACGGATCATGGTTTGGTCACTTTTCAAAATCACCTGCTCAAAATAGAACAGGTAATTATAATTCTTCTTTAGAGGAACTACCTAACTGCAGGATGTTACCAACTCATTATCAGCTTCCTCTGCTTTTCAGAAGTACAGAATTTACATAGTGAGAGCAGAAGCCAATCCTTCATTTTATTAGAAAAAAAAGAGGTTTGGGGATTTTAAGGCATGAAGACAAGAAACCTGAAGCTTTTGAATTAAATTGGCAGACTTGTCTGTCTTGGGTTTGTTATAAAGCTTTCTAAACTGAAAAGGTAAAACTGAACCAAATTCTCAAATTGTCACTGCATTGCTGCAAGGACTCTGAAAGGCAGAGACAGTTCTCCTCCTTTCAGAATTTGTGCGGCAGCATTAAATTATTTTGTCAATTTTCTCTGCTACTGCTGCCCAGAAAACCCAATAACTGCAGTGGCAGAGTGTCCTGGGTTGACTATATGATGCTTTTATCCCCAAATCGTCTCATTGGTTTATGCTGAATAATAATAAGTTTTGCACCTTTAAGACTTGTTGCAGAGAGTGAGAGGGGGGAGAGAAGAATCGCACAGTTTTTTTTTTTTTCGCTCAGACATTGCACGTACTCCCCCGCATTCCTGCTCCAGGACTGTGTTGTCTGCGGACAGACAGACGGCAGGACAGAGAGCTCTCCTTTTGCTTTTGGTTAGTTTTAGCTGGCTGAGGCAAAGAAGAGTCCCTGGACTGTGGTTTTTCTTTTCCTTTTCTTTGGACCTCTTGGAACCTGCTCTGGACTGAACACCCAGGGAAGCACCGGCAGCTCACACCTGTGGCCACCGGGCCAGGCCGGGCCTGGCCTGTGAGAATTCCAGCACCAGAAGGACTGATAAGAGACTGAGTGAGCTGGGCGGCAACTGGGGGGGGGTTTTCTCAATTGGTCATCTCTTTTAGAGCGGCAAGGGGTTTTATTGTTTTAATATTGTTAGGTTCTATTGTTTAATAAACAGCTTTTTTCCACTTTTCTTCAAGGAGGTATTTTCTCCCGGACTGGTTGTGGGGGGAGGGGCCGATTGAATTTATCCTCCTACTAGAGCCCCTCTGGGACTCTCTCTCTCTCTCTCTCTCCCAAAATTTTGCTCTAAACCAAGACAGATACACTTCTTGGCGCCCAACTCGTGGCCAGAGAAAGTGGAAAAAAGCTTATTGTGTGCGTTGGTTGTGCTCACTAGCTAGTGAGTTAAAGCAGTCAATAGCCATGCTGCTGGAATTCGTAACATCTCTTGCGGTGGAGACCTTCATGTGGTTCTGGTCTCTAGACCTTTCTGAGGTTTCGATACCATTCTGGTCACTCGGATTATTGTCCATAATACGTAATTCTTACGGTAGACGGGCACGGATTGGAGTAGCTCTTGTGCTGGCCTTGGTGATAATGATTTATAGGGCATTTATAAAGATGCTGGCGTCTGTTTACGATATGTTTCGTCCTACCCTGCCTCCCAGTTCCAGTAGTATGTTTTGGGAATTTATTAGTAATTGCACCGAGTTTGTTAGAGGAGGAGCTGAGAATAAGGCTTTCCAGCCTTTCTTTTCCTTCTTCTCCTTTGAAGCTGTTATGTCACTGTTTGAGAATGTTCAGTTTCCCCTGAATGTTAAAGAGACCATCTTTCTGGTATTTAATCTGGTAGGCTTCCTCTATATAGTCTGGAGCTTCTCTAAAATGAAAGCTGAGATATCCAGAAGAGTTGGTGAGACCCCTGACCCAGAAGCAGATGCAGGCGTGGAAAATCCTGAGTGGTGTGGAGAATGGGAAAATATAGGCCAAACCCTGAAGGAATTTTCTGATCCTCTAGGCTGGGATTTTCCACGGGAACAAATTCAGAACCCAGCTGAGGTGGGGAAATACCTAAAGGAGAAGTGCCATGACGATTCGAACGAGAAAGGCTAATTGCAATAAGCTGGGCCCTGGCCTATGCTTATCGCACTCTGTTAGATACTGTAGGGCAGCAGACAGAAGCAGGGGGCAGGGAGATAAATCAGCTATCCCAGTCAGTCAGGCTGCAGCCAGCACGCCAGGCTCAAAGCCAGCTGCCAAACCAGATAGTGAGCCAAAGCCAGCAGCCAAACCAATGGCTGTTGCTACCAGTACCAGAAGTGGGAAATGCACGGACAAAACCAACCGACCAGCAGATGATGAGGATGATGATACAGGAGAAGGAACCTCAACACCTCCCGACATAAAATCAGGAGTCAAAGCAGCAGGTGCAAGATCTGATGCAAATATTGAGTCCTTTTCCCTGAAGGACCTTCGTGGACTACGGAAGGATTACACCCGACGACCTGATGAATCCATAATTAGTTGGTTAGTCCGTCTCTGGGATGCTGCAGGTGAGGCCACAATTCTAGACGGCACTGAAGCGAGGCATTTGGGATCCCTGTCACAGGACCCTGTCATCGACCAAGGAATGATGAGGGGGGCTAATCCACAGAGCCTCTGGGCACGGGTCTTGGAAAGTGTTGCACAAAGATACCTGTGTGCAGATGATCTTTATATGCAACAAACACAGTGGAAGACCATAGAGCAAGGGATCCAACGCCTAAGAGAAATGGCAGTGGCAGAGATTATCTTCTCAGATGATGTAACAACTAGGAACCCAGACTTGGTACCATGCACGTCTGTGATGTGGCGGAAACTTGTGCGACTTGGGCCACATGAATACGCTTCTGCCTTAGCCATAATGAAGAGGGATGAGAGGGATGAGACTGTACTGGATATGGCAAGGAAGCTCCGAGCATATGCAGACGCTGTGCATGGCCCAACACATGCCAGAATCTCAGCAGTAGAATCACGTCTGCAGAAATTAGAGGACAAGATAGAGGAGAACCACAAGAAGCTCAGAGAGGAGATTAAAGAAGACCTTCTCCAGATCTCGGCGGTACAGATCAGAGGTTCTGGTATCCAAGGCAGACGTTTCCCAGATGGCGAGAGAAGGTACACCCCACGAGCTGAGTTGTGGTTCTACCTGCGTGATTGTGGAGAAAACATGAGGAAGTGGGATGGACAACCTACTGCTGTTCTGGCACGACGGGTGCGTGAATTGAAGGAAGACAGGGCTGAGAGAGGGAATTCCACCAAAAGAAAAGCAGCTCCAGTTGCCCGTGGCCAAACTGCCAGGTATGATGATGATGACATGTCCGATCCCCTTGAAGGAACCTCCAAGGCATATGCCCAGGGAAAGAAGGATAACCAGGCTTAGAGGGGCCCTGCCTCTAGCCAGGTAGAGGCTAGGGAAAATCGTGTTTTCTGGTCTGTGTGGATTCGTTGGCCTGGCACATCGGAACCACAAGAGTATAAAGCTTTAGTTGATACTGGTGCACAATGTACATTAATTCCATCAAGACATGTGGGGACAGAGTCTGTTTCTATTGTTGGCGTGACAGGGGGATCCCAGGATTTCACTTTGGTGGAAGCTGAGGTGAGCCTGACTGGAAATGAGTGGAAGAAACACCCTATTGTGACTGGCCCAGAGGCCCCATGCATTTTAGGCATAGACTTCCTCAGAAGTGGGTATTTCAAAGACCCAAAGGGACTCAGGTGGGCATTTGGAATAGCTGCTGTAGAGAGAGAGGGTGTCAAGCAGTTGAACAGTTTGCCTGGACTGTCAGAAAACCCATCTGCAGTAGGACTCCTGAAGGTGGAAGAGCAACGAGTACCGATTGCCACCTCAACAGTGCACGCCGACAGTACCGAACGAATCGAGATGCTGTGATCCCCATCCACAAAATGATCCGTGAGCTGGAGAGCCAAGGGGTGGTTAGCAAGACCCACTCACCCTTCAACAGCCCCATTTGGCCTGTGCGTAAATCTGAAGGAGAATGGAGATTGACTGTGGACTATCGTGGCTTGAATGAAGTGACTCCACCGCTGAGCGCTG
Organism: Camarhynchus parvulus; assembly: GCF_901933205.1. Classification (NCBI taxonomy): domain Eukaryota; kingdom Metazoa; phylum Chordata; class Aves; order Passeriformes; family Thraupidae; genus Camarhynchus; species Camarhynchus parvulus. Next base: position 59,829,720 of record NC_044573.1, on the reverse strand, counting down.
CTGTGCCGACATGCTGGAACTCCAGTACGAGCTGGAGTCCAAGGCAGCGAGGTGGTATGCCACTATTGACATTGCCAATGCATTTTTCTCCATTCCTCTGGCAGCAGAATGCAGGCCCCAGTTTGCTTTCACCTGGAGGGGCGTGCAGTACACCTGGAACCGACTGCCCCAGGGGTGGAAGCACAGTCCCACCATCTGCCATGGACTGATCCAGGCTGCACTGGAAAAGGGTGAGGCTCCAGAACATCTGCAATATATTGATGACATCATTGTGTGGGGGAAGACAGCAGCAGAAGTGTTTGAGAAAGGGGAGAAAAATCATCCAGATTCTCCTAAAAGTCGGCTCGCCATCAAGAAGAACAAAGTCAAGGGACCTGCTCAAGAGATCCAGTTTCTGGGAGTGAAGTGGCAAGACGGACGGCGTCAGATTCCCACTGATGTCATCAACAAGATCACAGCAATGTCTCCACCATCCAGCAAGAAAGAAACGCAAGCTTTCCTAGGTGCCATAGGTTTTTGGAGGATGCATATTCCCGAGTACAGTCAGATCGTGAGCCCTCTCTACCTGGTCACCCGCAAGAAGAACCCTTTCCACTGGGGCCCAGAGCAGCAACAAGCCTTTGCACAAATCAAGCAGGAGATTGCCCATGCAGTAGCCCTTGGCCCAGTCAGAACGGGACCAGAGGTGAAGAACGTGCTCTACTCTGCAGCCGGGAACCATGGCTTGTCCTGGAGCCTTTGGCAGAAGGTGCCTGGTGAGACTCGAGGCCGACCGCTAGGATTCTGGAGTCGAAGCTACAGAGGGTCTGAAGCCAACTATACTCCAACAGAGAAAGAAATCTTGGCTGCCTATGAAGGAGTCCAAGCTGCCTCAGAGGTAATAGGCACAGAAGCACAACTCCTCCTGGCACCCCGACTACCAGTGCTGGGGTGGATGTTCAAAGCAAAGGTTCCCCACGCACCATGCCACCAGCACCACATGGAGCAAATGGATTGCTGTTATCACACAGCGCGCCCGTATTGGAAACCCGAATCGCCCTGGGATTCTGGAAATAATTACAAACTGGCCGGAAGGTGAAAATTTTGGTCTCACTGATGAAGAGGAACAAGAAGTGACACGGGCTGAAGAAGCTCCACCATATAACCAGCTGCCAGCAGAAGATACACGATACGCTTTTACTGATGGTTCTTGCCGCATTGTGGGAATGAACCGAAGTGGAAAGCAGCTGTATGGAGCCCCACACGACAAGTTGCACAAGCTACCTAAGGAGAAGGTGGATCAAGCCAGCTTGCTGAACTCAAAGCTGTTCAGCTGGCCCTGGACATTGCTGAGAGAGAGAAGTGGCCAAAGCTCTACCTTTACACTGATTCATGGATGGTAGCCAATGCACTGTGGGGATGGCTGGAAAGGTGGAAAAAGGCCAACTGGCAGCGTAGGGGAAAACCGATCTGGGCTGCTGATGAATGGAAAGACATTGCCGCTCGGTTAGAGAAGCTACCTGTGAAAGTCCGTCATGTTGATGCCCATGTCCCCAAGAGTCGGGCTAATGAGGAACACCAAAATAATGAGCAGGTAGACCAGGCTGCAAAGATAGAGGTGTCAAAGATAGACTTAGATTGGCAACATAAGGGGAGTTATTCCTAGCTCGATGGGCCCATGATGCCTCAGGCCATCAGGGTAGAGATGCCACCTATAAGTGGGCACGAGACCGAGGGGTGGATTTAACCATGGACAGTATTTCTCAGGTTATCCATGACTGTGAGACATGTGCTGCCATCAAACAGGCCAAGCGATTGAAGCCCCTGTGGTATGGTGGGCGGTGGTCTAAGTACAAGTATGGGGGAGGCCTGGCAGATTGACTACATCACACTGCCCCAGACACGCCAAGGCAAGCGCTACGTGCTCACAATGGTGGAAGCCACCACTGGATGGCTGGAAACCTACCCTGTGCCTCATGCCACTGCCCGTAACACTATCCTGGGCCTGGAAAAGCAAATTCTATGGAGACATGGTACCCCTGAGAGGATTGAGTCAGACAACGGGACTCATTTTAGGAACAGCCTTATCAGCACTTGGGCTAGGGAACATGGTATTGAGTGGGTGTACCACATCCCCTACCACGCACCAGCTGCAGGCAAAGTGGAGAGGTACAATGGACTGTTAAAAACCACATTGAAAGCATTAGGTGGGGGATCTTTCAAAAACTGGGAGCAGCATCTGGCAAAGGCCACCTGGTTAGTTAATACCCGAGGCTCTACTAACCGAGTGGGCCCTGCCCAATCTGAGTCTTTGCATAGAGTAGATGGAGACAAAGTCCCAGTGGTACATGTCAGAGGTTTGTTAGGGAAGACAGTTTGGATTAATTCTGCCTCAAATACAGACAAACCCATTCGTGGGGTTGTTTTTGCTCAGGGACCAGGTTACACATGGTGGATAATGCAAAGAGATGGGAGAACACGATGTGTACCTCAGGGAGATCTGATTGTTGGGTGAGACCTATGTGTAAATATCACTGTTTGCTGAATGCTGTTACCATTGTCTGTGTATAGCTGTATAATGGATGTATAATGTATGTGTTTGTAGAGTTAAATTTATATTAGTTTTAGTAGTAAGCAGACGATATGGGGATAAGGGGTGGAATGTCCTGGGTTGACTATATGATGCTTTTATCCCCAAATCGTCTCATTGGTTTATGCTGAATAATAATAAGTTTTGCACCTTTAAGACTTGTTGCAGAGAGTGAGAGGGGGGAGAGAAGAATCGCACAGTTTTTTTTCTTCGCTCAGACATTGCACGTACTCCCCCAAGCATTCCTGCTCCAGGACTGTGTTGTCTGCGGACAGACAGACGGCAGGACAGAGAGCTCTCCTTTTGCTTTTGGTTAGTTTTTAGCTGGCTGAGGCAAAGAAGAGTCCCTGGACTGTGGTTTTTCTTTTCCTTTCTTTGGACCTCTTGGAACCTGCTCTGGACTGAACACCCAGGGAAGCACCGGCAGCTCACACCTGTGGCCACCGGGCCAGGCCGGGCCTGGCCTGTGAGAATTCCAGCACCAGAAGGACTGATAAGAGACTGAGTGAGCTGGGCGGCAACTGGGGGGTGGTTTTCTCAATTGGTCATCTCTTTTAGAGCGGCAAGGGGTTTTATTGTTTTAATATTGTTAGGTTCTATTGTTTAATAAACAGCTTTTTTCCACTTTTCTTCAAGGAGGTATTTTCTCCCGGACTGGTTGTGGGGGGGGGAGGGGCCGATTGAATTTATCCTCCTACTAGAGCCCCTCTGGGACTCTCTCTCTCTCTCTCTCTCCCAAAATTTTGCTCTAAACCAAGACACAGAGATAAAGTATGATACTGGAGAATGGAAGAAAGAAGAGAAGAAATAAAATAGGAAATTAGTTTCATGTCTTTCCTAAGCTGAAAGAAGATGTTAGCATCTCCTTTTCCTAGCATGTAAAAATCAAGCAGGAATGCCTCTTTCCTCCGTTTCAATGTGCCCAAGAAGAATATAGAAAGTCATCTCAGTTTTGAAAGTCCAGGTAGAAAGAAGAATGTAAAAAGAAAAAAAAAGTTAGACCTGGGGATATTTATTTCGCATAAACTGACCATGAACTGAGCTCAGTTATACATCACCTTCTGTGGTAGCCTCTATGTATTAACCATCTCCAGTTAATGGGGACTGTACCAACAAATCACTTAGACAAAACCCCTGTATATCCAGCATATTTCTTTATGCCTCAAAATAAATGTACTAGCAAAAAACCTGCAAAGCATTGATATTTTAAAAACTTGACAGGATGAAAAATATTTTAATGTCCCAAGGTAAGAAATGACTACTGGCTTTCATTCCCTCCCTGGCCTGGCCCTGGACCCAAGCAGGGTAAAAACACAGTTTCAGAATTGGGCAGACAACCAGCTGAAAAGCCCTGGGACACAAACACCATGTCTCTGCTGCCTGAATTCTGCAGTCTTCTCTCATCAGCTGCCAGTGGTCTGGGACAAACACAAATTCTGCTCTCAGAAGCGACAGAAGAGCAGGAAACTTGTCTATGACACCCTGGGAGCTTCAAAGGAGAAAGCCAGCAGGGACAGGGGAAGGACAGTGCAATGCCTGCACGTGACAGAGGCAGCAGTCCCCTGGAACAGCCTGGTTTGTCACACAGCTCTGAAAATGAGACACATCACAGCTAGCAAATCAACCCCTCTTCCCCTCTCCATTTTACAGAATAAGGGAGAAATGGGGTATCTTCATTTTAAGGCACATCTCCTTTTTAAGGATCAACTCTCTTTGGAGGCGAAAGATCAAACATGAAGGTCATGCGAATCAAACAGGTTAAAAGTTTCTTTTTATATCCTTCTTTAAAAGAACACTGATTTTTGAATGAGATATAAAAGGTATGGCAAAATTTTAAGCATAAGACCACAATAAAATGTGACAATCCTGAAAAACTTTCAACTAAATTAATTTCTACAAAATATATTCCAAAAATGCTTTTTGGACCCCTACATATGAAAAGCTACAATATGTGGAAAATAAGACCTAGATATACATACCGTAGTCATCTACACTTACAGAATAGAAAATATAGCAAATGACAGAAACGGTTTTAAGTCTCCAACAAAGCTTTATTTTTTTTTAATGTAATTTTTTTTTCACTCAGTATACTTTTTTTCACTAAGTACATTTAAATAAAAGATTTGCCAATCCTCTTCAGATAGATGCTCTGGCAGTATTGTTCATACAGCATTATGAGCTAACAAGACATGGAGGAATACAGTAGTTTACCTCTGGGCCCTTTGTAATACCATCTCTTTAAAGCCATTTACAAAACACTGCAGCGGCTCCAGAGCAGCACTGTTACTCTGTGTGCACACAACAATGTTCGGAAAGGACACCCTGCTGTAACATATAACTAAACAAGCCAAAGCTAAATTTGCAGCTTGAAAAGTGGGGTGTTCACTGGCTGCAAATGTGTTTTGATCTCAGGTATTAGTGAAAATGTAACTATGTACTCTGCTTATCCCTGTGTCTTTACACATAACTAATCCTAGCTTCAATTATCTTAGATTTTCTATACTTTTTTTCTTTTTTGTGCTGGTGAGAATTCAGTTATTGAGAGAGCTTTTCTATGACAGGAGTTGAGGGAATTCCTACAATAGAATTTTTTCCTCGTCTTTCCATACAGCAAAGAAGGATTAAAATAGGGAAATAAAAAGAGAGGAGTGGAAAGCTTAGATGACAGTGTTCCTTCTTCTTGATGACTAAAATAAATTCTGAGCTATTCTGAAGAGTAATAAAAATTTCAGGACCTGCTACATAAGTCATCACAATCATACAGGCCGAAGAGTTGTCTGAGAGAGCCAGGTAAGCAGAGAAATTTTGAAGATACAGCAGCTGAAGAGCTCCTCAGCTGAAATTTTCCATGAAGAAATTATTTCTCATGACAAAACCTTTTTTAGTTAATTTAAGAGAACCCATACAGTACCTTGCTATTGACCAAGACAATTGCAAACAGGTGAAGGAGGTCTCTGACAACATCTTCCTTTTTATCCCTGCCTAAAAATTCAGGATCCAAAGAGATATAGCAGTGGTGAATGTTGTTCATACTTTAGCCCTATTCTGACTAGACTTTAAATACCTGCTAGACATTTCTTTCTATGTGTGTAGTGGAGATACATCTTCCTCTCCTTTGACAAGCACCAGACTGACTGAATGACAAGACCGAGTTTCAGTCCCAGCTCTTGGAATTCTAATTGACAGTGATTGTTTTAGTTGCTCCCTGCCATGGCGCCCTTAATTAATCTTGCTGCAAAATGAAAACACCCTAATTTATTTTAAGGAAGTACAAGAAAAGCACTTTAACAATCAAATAAAAAAAATTTAATCATTAAAAATTTACTCTGATTCTGATGTACATTCTTTGTAATCCTTATCTGCAGTAGGATTTGAAAGCAAAAAATTGTTTTTCTGGTAGTCAGTTAGGAACCTTCAGGAAAAAATACAGCAACAAATCACATCTTCAAATGAATCACCAAAGCACCATTGATTCTACTGACTGGAACCTCATCCACAAGATTGATGGTGAAACTACACACGCTTCAAAGTGAGCCTGAGCCATGCAGCTTTGTCTCCCTTTGCATTTCTGGTTTGTAATTTTGTTTTTAAACTCCAGGAGGCCATAAAGAATTCTAGGGATTGCACAATAAAACCTGACAGTGGAGGTATGATTAGAGCCATGTTAAAATTGTGACAACTAGGGCAGCCAGGCAGTGTCTTAAAGAAATACTGCACAGAGATTATACTTAAGATAAGGAACATCTGCTTGCTGAGGGGCTGTGCTGATTGGGAGGCTATGATGGAAATCTGATCATGGCATAAATCCATTTGTAAAAGCAAAAGAGTATCAGACTGAACTTTTTTCCTATTTTTTTTCTTTTCCTATTATTTTATTTTTTTAACATTAACCTATTGATATGAAATGAAATGACCATCTACAGCTCCAGAGATTACAGGACTGAGTAGAAAAAAAACTTTTCAAGAAGCCAGCTGTATTATTCACAGTCAGGATAAAGAACAGCATCTGAGTCCCTTCTATTCCATCACAGCTGCAGGCACGGTGATCCATTTTTTCCCCACCTACCTAGTAACACTCATTATGGCAGTAATCCAGCTTCTAGAGGAAACAAAATTGCAGTATGGATGGAGTGAAGCTTCACTAAAATATATCATAAAGTTTAGCAAAATGCATTGAATCAATTCAGCATTTCAGTGTGCTACATTTATCTCCCTATTAAGAAGCTGCTGAAAAGTACCTGACTGCAAAATGCATAACTTCAGAAAAGGCAATAACACCATGTCTTCTGCATTCCCCTGGAGAATGCTTCTTGTTCCAAGTAAGGAATAAAACACCTGGTTGATTTTAAGAATAAAGCCCAAGTCTCTGGTTATGGTAAAGGACTTATTTCCTTGGCCTCTTGATGTTAGAAACTTGGTGTTAGGTTTTAGAAGTTAACTCAAGTGGAGAGGGAAGATGACAGAAAGGAAGGAAGGAAGAAGTAGGCTTTTTTGAGAACACAAACAACAATTATTAATACTCTGTGAAATCATCACTATCAAACCGTCTATTAACGTTTAGTACATAGGTCCTTTCTGCCATCTTCATAGGCATCAGTGACAAGCTCATACCACTGAACTGAGGATGCTGTGAGGAAAACTGACAGAATAAATGTGAGGTTTACTCTGCAGGTTTACTCTGCAGCAAGTTCCTCGTCTGCAAGTACAGAGCAGAGAAACCAGACCTTCTTGAGCTAGGGTGAGTAATTGTCTAGCCGCATGAGTAATTCTCTAGCCACATCTCATCATGCTACCTGTTCAAGAAACAACCACCCTTCCAGGAGAGAAACCCAGGACCCAAGACTGACCCCCTGAAGATGTGTGGTGGGATTGAAGGTGGAAGCCTGCTGCTGTCAGCACAGGAGTGCCCTGGAGCAGATGCTGTAAAGATGATGTGCGCCACTGCCATCAGCAGATCCCAGTGGTGTCCGGCAGGGAAGCTCTGGGCAAGAATCTGTCTCAGCTCCCTCAGGTGGCCAGACACAAGACTGAAAGGATGTGGCATGGATTACATGAGAGACAGATATCACATTTCCGAAACAAGGACAGCCTTCATTAGGGACAACAGAAGGACACTTGAAAGTTTTTAAAAGCATCTACAAAGGCATGTAGTGAAGCAAGTTTAAGCACCTGCAGATTTGGGAGCATTTTCACACCACAAGTCTGGATTCCGTGGAATTAATTTTTAAAAAATCCATATTTTAAGAATTCAAGTCCTATACTGAAAGCAGCCCTATTCCCCAAAAATCCTAGGTTTGCCCCAGAGCAATTTCTCAGAAATGAATGATATGTGGGATTACAATTTTGAACATAACACATGAAAATCTCCTATAAAGGATAATTTGGATTATCCTCCTATAAAGGATAATCCAAATCTGGATTATCTTCTATGATAGAATATAAATAAATAACTTGATAATATCAATCATAAGAGTGATTTTATGATAAGCACATAAAAATGCATATAGGTATGTGACTCACCCCCCACAACATTCATGTAAAACATACATTCCTCTCAATGGAAACAGAGTTAAGAGACAGTTAATTTTCCTCTGCTTTTAGGGCTTGGGCACATGACTTGGCATCAGCTGAGCCTTGATAGCAGACTTAATGTACCACAGAATGAAATGCGTTAGCCTGTGTTTCTCTAAAATGTCACAAGGGTAATAGCATGAAAACCTTCTGATGCTAAGCAGCTAATTAACCCCCAATTAGTCAACCCTGCCCCTGAATATTGCTGATGCAGCCACATCAGTAAAATACAAATGGAATCAAATAATATCATAAAAATTTTACACTAACAAGTAGAAGTAAAGATCAGGATGTAGACTAATCTTTGCAAACAAAATTAAATTATCTCTCAACAGAGAGCAGAAAGGGAAAGACCCCTCAAAGTTAACATAAATGAAACATTTTAATATGATTAGAGGACATGCCAAATAAAATTTAATAGCTTGCTACATGAATCCCAGTAAGAAGCGCTCTCAGAAGAAAAAGGTCAAATAGTTTGTATTCATCACTATTATTCTCCCATTTCCCCACAGGTTACAATTTTCGAATCATACATGTATGCTATAGAGTAGCTGACTTTGAAGCACTGGAGTGGAAGTGTTATTTTGAAATCTACCTTCTGACAAACACCTTTCAGCATCATATTTCAGAGGCACTGTGAGAAAGTAAAATGAAATTACAATGGTTAGAAAGTGGTTCTGGGGACCCTATATCAAACAGGTCAGTTAGCTGAATGATTCAGGCCATGACTATGTTTAAAAAAAAACACTGCCAACCCCAGAATTTTTTTAATTACACATCTATTGGCAAGCTAGGTGTAGATAAGAAAAAAAAATAGTGATGTTAAATGAATGTCACTCAGAAATGAACAGCTCTATATACAGTGACACAACAAATATTCAACTAAAAATTTAACACTTCTTGATTTTTTTTTTTACCTGATAGGTGCACCTTTGGCCTGTGCAGGTCTCAAGAGTACAGTTATTGTAGTAGCAGTTTCATTGAGAGATGCATCCACTCCTTCATAGTCTGGTAAAGTGGGAGCTGATTAATGTTGAGGGAACGAAAAGAACAAGAAACAAATCAGTAAAAACATTTAGTATTTTTATGAGGTTGTGACTGCTTGGATATAGAACAAAGAGACAATCTTTATCAGCCATGTGAGTATTTTTAGACAGTTTTTCCAGTCAGACACATCCTTTTACTGCATCATGAATGGGATTTAATGAACAAATGATAACACTATCCCTAACCACTTCCCATCAAATCATGACATCTCTCAACTTGAAACAGTTTTATTCAAGGAGAGAAATAGAGGGAGGAGGTAACTGACAAGAAACCCTAAACTACAATAAAATCCACATTTTTTGCAGCAGTTTTTCTACCCTTCAAATAACTACAGTCACCATGTCAAAGACCCAGCTTCTACCATCTGCCTTGAACAATTTAAGAACCTTTCATATTTCCTCTTGAACATCATGGGAAACAATGCCAATATCAACCAGTGTGTGGGAAAATTGGATTTATATAGATATGCATCTGTGGGCTAGAACTGGATCAGGGAATCCGTTCCCATGCCCATTCCTATCAATGGATGGCCAAGCTGCTCATTAATCAGCTTCAAAACCACTATGAAAGAACAAAATCAAAGTCAAAACCAGAAGTAGTTCAGGAATTGATTCACTAATGGGCTGTCAGACTGTCACGCCTCCACGGCAGCAGTATTTGTTGTGGGTGGGATGGCTAGTGTTGGCAATTACTTCAACCATCCACCTTTAATCTGCTGCCTGTTACAGTCCTTGCTGGTAATACTGTTGCTGACTTCAGCCCCAGTGCAAGGAAAGAAACAGGATTTTCTGCGAATCAGAAAAGAATAGATTTCTAATAATTACTAATTTTTCATAAGTTTGAAAACTATCTGCATGTTTGTGTTTTTTTTAAAATATGTGGCTGTATCATTATAAAATCATTTATGAAACCTGTCTATTTCAAAATGAACTTTCAAAAAAACATGTTTCCTAGCAGGACATGAATCATTTGAGTCATAATAATTTTACAGTACTATATCAATAGATAGAAGAGCTCTGAAAGATTAAAAGCCTTGCTTCATTAGTCCTAGATCCTAGATGAACGCAAAACCTGCTCTTACTTCAGGAAATAATATTTTATAGACTTAATGTTCATTTAATGGTAATTTTAAAATTACTGCTTACACCATGTTCACTAGAATCACAGTAACCACTTGTAAGATTAGTTTAAAGGAATAATTTCAGCCCTCATTAAACTAAAGTTAGCATTTTCTGAAACATGCATCGCTCCATATAAAGTACCAGTTATGCACAGTAGAGCTGGACAACAGTTCAGCATAAAGCAAGATAGAAAGAAAAGGCTGAAGTCAGATACAAGGGGTCTCACAGCCTGCCTTTGAGCTTTCCTAGCATTAACCACGTCTTCCCAACTAACAAGATACATATTCTGTCTAGAAAGTTGTGCTATACTGGATTCTGGACAAAACTGCCAAAATTTCTATGTGGAAAAGAGGGCATATCTGAAGAAGCCTGAATTCACTGTAGTCCTAAATAATCCAAACAGATCAAGGAACTTTTTTTTCCTCAAAGTACTGAAATATCAGATGTGCTAGCAAGATATATACCTCTTTTCTTTCCCTTCTACAAAGAGGTTAGAAGACAAGTATGCAAGGACTACACCATTATAAAATCTGAAAATTTATGAACTACACCACCATAATATCTGAACATTTATGAATTTGTTGTGAAGAAACCTTTAAAACAACCTGAGTAAAATAACAGACTCCAAAACAATCTAATAGCTACATAAACAGAAGAGAACATATCATTTGGTGGGTTTTGTGCATTGGTTGTGCTGTTTTGAAGGGACAGGGGTATGAGGAGTGCTAGTGCTTATGTGCTGGGGTGGAATTCCACAAACTGTTCCAGTTAGCAATGACAACTACAGCATTTTGTTTGCTACATAATTCAAGGAGCTCTACCTTGAATTTTCTCACATTTTGATTTATGGGTGTGTTTTCATGTACTGTGAGGAGACAACGTGAACTGTATGCCACAAAAATCATAGGTGCATTCTCTTACATTATTAACTTCTCTTTACAGAACAATCTGAGTTTCATTATGACAGTTAATGAGGAAAATACCCAGCTTTGTGTTGTTTAAATACGTAAATGGCTGACTTCTTTGATCTTTGCCAAGCTCTAAAGTCACCATGTCACAAAATCAAGTTTCTCTGAATATAGCATTGACTTATCTTCCACTATCAACTGCATAAGCCACTATCTTATTTTTTGAGAATAACATTGAAATTTGACAAAACATTTCATTTGACATAATTGTCTTCCAGAGTTTACAGTGCATTATTAAGACAAATAATGTCAAAGTTGGTGCACTGCAATAAATCAATAAAGGCACAAGGAAGCAGATCTATGTGAATCTGGCAAAAGAAATTCACACATTGTCTCAACTTCCCTGACCCCGTTACAGCTGTGTGCTGCTAAGTAGTGTCACCTTCAGTAAGTCAGTAATTTTCTGCACCTGACTTTACTAACCTGCAAAACAGATGCAGTTCTTAGTGACCTGTGGAGTGTTGACAGGCCTAATTAATTAAGGTTTACACAGCACTTCAAAATCTTTGGATGAAAGTACTGGATTACACAGAAAAAACAGTTCACAACTACAGCTGAGCAATTTTCACCTTATGCAAGGATTTATCCCTGAACGTATGCTACCCTGTGGTGAGTACATCCAGAAACATTTTTAGTAACATAATTTCTTAACATGGTAGGATTTTTTGTGGGGGTTTTCTAAAGCATTTCACAATTTCTCAAGTCACACAAAAATATTCAAAAGACATTTCCTCCCTCCCCTTCCCTGTCTTTTCTTTATGTTGTTGTTTGTTTTTACCTGAGATATTGGTTGTTACATTGATGGTAGTTGCTGGTCCAAACCCTTTGACAGTGCTAGCACGTATGAAGAACTGGTAGGTAGTACCAGGGTGCAGGTGAGAGAAGACGTGGTGTGTGCTGTTCCACAGCTTGGATACTGTCTGTGGAGGTCCTGCCACTGGAACTGCGGGATCAAATGACTGTATACTGCTATAGCTCACCTGGGGAAACAGTAATTTTTGCAACAACTCTTAAAAGTTTTGGCACAAGGGATTTAGGTTAGCTTGGCTGGAAAGGAAACAAAAGACACATGCTCATCTAGCTATCCATTCATCTTGGGGATACCACAGAATCACATGATCATTTAGGTTGGAGAAGATCCTTAAGATGATTGATTCCAACCATTAACCCAACAGTGCCAAGTCCAGCACTAAACCAGTGAGGATTTCATGTGTACTACTGAAGAGTTTGCCTTACTTGAAAAGCTATGCAGGCACCCTTCATAATTGCTGTTGGATGACACACTCCCTTGCTGGTTATTGAATCACCATGGAACACTTTGAGTTTCACAATTTGATTTCTCTGTAGCTGCTCTCTCAGGGCTAATGTCACTGTTAATCCACTGCCTTTTGCATCTGTTTCCAACTAAAAATTAAGGAAGCATTTATCTGCTTTAATCTCATTTATAAACTGCTTTTTCATAGTTTATGTATGGAAAATTTCACTGTTACATTCCACTGAGGGGAAGTCAGCAAATGGCTGAGTGGGGTTGAGCTGCCCACCTGGTTTAACTCACACTATCTCGTGAATTTAGTCTATATTAAATGAATAAGTAAATAAATAAATAGATAAATAAATAATTTTTAAGGGGTTTTGTTTGGATTGTTAGTTTGCCCTCCTATAATTCACTAATATGCAAAGTTATATCTTTTGTTCCTTTAAAAGAAGAGTGCTGGAAAGTGTGGTGTTTGTTGCTCAAATCAGGTTGTGTTACCTGCCAACCTCCTGCGGAGGTCCCCAGAAGGCTCATAAAGTAAATACACTTTAAACAGAATTTATATGGAGGTTATGTAAAAATCTTATAAAGCTTAAAAAAATATTGCTCCAAATTTCATAACCACCTTACTTTTCATGTAACCTTTGCTTCCAATGAAGAAAATTTTGCAGATCATGGCTGTCATGGCTTTGGAATGGTATATAGTAACAATAAAAGATATTTAAGGCACTTGACAGGAATGGACAGTCAAATGCACAATAATTACAAATTTTGAGTATCTAACCACTACAGAAAATCATGTATTCAGTAAATGAAAGGAGCATACTATTGAATAGCTGCCTAAAGAGCATAAACACTCACTGTCAGCCACCCCTCTTGATGTACCTCCCCAGCCCCATCACACGCTAGTTATGTGTTTAATGATTACCTCATACTGAGTAATGATGCCATTTGGATCCACAGGTTCCTTCCAGTTGAGGAAGATCTTATCTTCAAAAGGAGTTCCTTTCACTGATTTGGCAGGTATAGGGCCTGGCACTACAAACAAAATGGAAGTTTTAAAAATAGGAAACTTGAGACAGAAAAACTAAAGAGATGACAGAACATCCTATTAAAACCAAAAGTGAGCATGGGTCTATTTTTATTAATATTCATTTGCATGCAGAAGGCAATGGTAGAGTGTGTGAAAAAGCACTTCAAAGTGTATTTTGTCATTTGCAGTGCAGAGAGAGCATGAAGTTGAAACATTAATGTTATCCCCACATATGGCTTTCAAAACTCCATGCAAAGTTAAATTGTCTCATAATATAGCCAGGGGAAACAGTTCAAGCTAGATTACAACTTCAGGGAACATCACTGAATTCTGTAATAAGCGTATCTTAGGACAAGGACTACACGGCTCTAAAATTCTTTTAAATGGAAAAAAATCAAAGGCAAGGAAGAGTTTCTGTTACACAGCTTCTTCCAAAGGAGAGAAATTCTTACAAAACAGTTTTCAATCACATCTTCTTATAACTTGTTTTAAAAGTAATCCTCATTTAAAAGAGAGGGCTGAACACAGGGAAGCAACCAAGCTTAGCTGCCATTTCTTTCAGCCTTTGACCTCCTCGTGTGCAGAAGGATCAAGACTACTTACCTCAAATGTTTCCAATAAGAGATGTTTTCAAAGCTTTGAACTGAACAACACCAAGATGACCCTACTTTCTTTTTTTTTTTAAACAGAACCAATATCCCTGGAGTAATAACAAGTCTGAAATGTCACCTCAGGCCTCTTTGCCCAAATGATTCACAGCACCTGGTAATCCCATCAACACCAGGCAAGAGCATTTAGTTATCTCCCATTACAGCTTACAAGATATTTTTACCTACACATACAATTCCTTTTTATCAGAGCAGTTCTCCAAGATTTGAACACACATGTGCTAAAAGAAGGAGGTGAGCATAAGGGACCGCCTGGAGAAACTCTGAACCCAATGAAACACCTTCCCCCTCAAAGACACAAAGTTGTTCAAATTTGCAGTCTTTCAATCTAAAATGTCATTTCTATTTAATATATTGACATATATTTCTGTCTCCTTCTAATAAGCCTATTTTCTCCAATGCAACTTTCAGTGAGCCTTATGCATGACACTCCTTAAATATTCATTATCAAAGCAGACTGAAGTTTTACAAAGAGCAAAAATAAATTAAAATCCAATGGATCAAAGGAAGCCTCAGGTGCTGCGCTAGCAGCAGGAAAGAGTGAGTGGTCTTTCCCATCACTGAAATTTATTTCAGTCTACATGCAAATTATAAATGATGATCTGACCCTCAGTGCAACATAACTTGGCACATTAATAATATATTTAAGTAGTTAAAACAGCCCAGAAGTAAATAGATGAGAGCTTTGCAGAACATGTTAATCTAACTGTCATAAGAAGGCTTAGGAGAAGTTATCTAAAATTAAAGTCTGGTGCTTTTCTTCAGGGTCCCAGGATATACCAGGCAGTGGATGAAGGCTGACATGCAGTGACAGCCCCTCTGCGCTGTTTGTGTCATTGAGAGACTTCCTATGGGCAATGGTTCATTTTCATGGGAAAACCCTACAGTATTTCCTCACATCTCAAAAGAGGTATGAATATACCCTGATCCACATGACATTTTCCTTGGGAGATGCATGCACAATTTTTTGTGTGTGCATGTACATCTGTGTTTGGGAAAGAACACAGGTAAGCACCAGGGCATGTACACAGTGTATGAAATTTGACATTAAACCACATCAAAGTATGTGAGGTTAAAAGAAAACAGACAAGATTGCTCAAAAACATGCAAAATACTTTTTGTGCAGTGCTTTAAAAAAGAAACGTTTCATATTCAGTTGAAACTGGGTGTAGGGCTCTACATTTGATGGTTGCATAAATCCTCCTACACCTTTGGTTTAAACACTAAGGTGGGAGAAGCCTCTAGGCTCATCACATTCCATGACTCTTTTCTTCTCCTGCAATACAAAGTTTGATGCTTAAGGCAGCAGAAGCAATGTAAAAGTGACTGGAATTACGTGATCCCAGTTAGTGCCATGCTTCTCTTCCCCCTGGCATGGGAAGGGTAGGAGAACAGAAGATATCACAGCAATGAACAGCCCAGTTCAAAAAGATCATAAAGAAAAAGAGAGCAAGCATCTAAAGAAAGAGAACAGTAATTCCCACAAACCTCATCCATCCCCACAAATTCATAAAAATTAATGTAGGGATTAACTTAAATAATTTGGGAACTCAATATTTTGATGGTCTGAAGTTTTTTTTTTCCTTTCCATTTTCCAGTTTAACCACAGTAAAAATGTCTTTTAATTGCACTGCTTTACCAAAAGGGTAAAGGGAGTGAGGAGAGAGAGAAAAGCAGGATCAAGAGAATTTGTTTAAAGAACAGAATATCTTCAGGTTAGTCAAAATAATTCCTTAGCATCTTTGTTTGTTCTTTTATGTCTTTATTATTAGATCAGTATTTGTTACAAACTGAAATTTAAAAGAAGGCCAAAATTAGTAAAAAAATCCCTAAATCAGCAAAAAAACCCAAACCCTACCAACAAAAGAACAAGGAGCAAGGTAACCTGTTGGTAACCCTACCCTGAAGACTCAAACTACATTTCTCCATGTAGGTAGCCTAGCTGTCTATTCCCTGCAACTCCCAGCAAGACTAAAGACCTCAGAAATTCCTTAAACTTCACCTTTCCAAAAGAGTGTTAAGAGCCTTCTCTTTTGTAGTGGATTGACCTTGGCTGGATGCTAAGTGCCCAGCAAGCTGCTCTCTCACTCCCCTTCCAGCAGGACAGAGGAGAGAAAATGAGATGGAAAACATTTAGTGGGCTGAGATAAGGCAGATTACCAAAGAGGGGAAAAAAGATCCAAAAAAGCAAAAGTTTGCACATGCATAAGCAAAGGGCAACATTTAATCTCTACTTCCCACCAGTAAGCAGTGTTCAGCCACTTCTCAGGAAACAGGGCTCCAGCATGTACAGTCGTTGCTTCAGAATGCAAAAATTGTAAAATAAAGAATTCTGCCCCATTCCTTCTCCCTCCCTTAGCTTTTACATCTGAGCTGACATCATATGGCATGGAACAGCCCTTTGGGTAATTTGGGTCAGCTGGCCTGGCTGTGTCTCTTCCCAGGATCTTGCCCACTCCCAGCCTCTTGCTGGGGGGAGAATGTTGGGAGTCAGCACCGACGCAGTGCCAGCCCTGCCCAGCAGCAGCAGCAGCAGAACCCCGGGGTGCTATCAGCACCTTCCTGGGCACCAATGCAAAGCACAGCACTCTGAGGGCTGCTGAGGGAAAAGGCGCTCCAGCTCAGCCCGACCCAATACACCTCTGTATGATATTTAGCAAGGACTTGGGTCAAAACTAGCCAGGTAAATGTCATCTCTGTGTGCTGATAATAGCTTCCAGAAAACTCTTCACAAACAGCAGCAAAGGCTTTCTTCAGGCTTGTGTGAGCATTTCCAAAAGCTCCATCACTCACCACAGCACATTTTTGCTGACTTCCCAGCTCCCATTCTTTTCCTACATGAGTTCTCACTCTTTCCTTGGGACTTACAGACAGTTTACACTTAAATCAAAATACACAAGACTATTACAAGTGTGTTAAGGTGAAGTATGTTACTTAACATAATCATCTGGATAATTCAAAAAGTATAAGTAGATGCTAGACGAGTAGAATTCAGACCTTTTGGCCTCTACACCCACTCTTAAAAAAGATTCTGACCTGCTGACCTTGTGAAGTGTGACCCCACCATCTCTCAGTGACAGCAACAGTAAACACACTTTCTTTTCCCATGCATTATTCTATGCTAAACTTCCAACAAGTCAGGATTTACACTTTTCTGAAGAAGTGAAATAATTTAGGTGGGTTTAACTATATGGATATCAGAAGAGATTTTGAATTTAAGCTAAAACAAACCAAATCAAGTAAAACAGTAAAACAGTATACAAACACAAAATGCATATATATGAAAAAGTAAGATAAAACAAATTCAAAGGGAATCTCAGCAAGGTTTTATAGTGCAAACAACACAAGCTCTTCTTTCGCATGATTTACATGCATCTCCAGAGCTCTTTTAATAAAACTATATATTCATATAGTCAATAGTTGATAATTTTTTCTTCTATATGCATGTGGAATGATGGACTTTATAAATACTATGCATAATGAAAGTACAAACCATCAATCTGACATCACACCAATTCATTTTAGACCAATATATTTGCATTAAATTATGTCACAGTCAGAAATAAATTGTTATTCACAAATAGTGTCACTTAAATGTTGTTCTACATGGACTTAACAGGAAATTTATATTACAATACATTACTTCTGGAAAAACAATGTATTAACTGACACCAACCACTATAAAAATGAATTTATATTGCTTCAGTTTTCCTGCTACAAAGTAATGAAACTGTATGTAAACAGAGTATTTTTATTATTATTATACTCTGTGAAAGCCATGCACAGAATTACTATGCTGTGTGGCAAAAATTATGTGCAGGAAAATGTAGGGTTATATTGGGAAAAATTTCTTTGTTGTAATCAAAAAGGGCAGCATATTAGCAGCAATCTTACAGCCTTTCTCTCAAAGTAGATGCTCATTTTCAGGAGATGGTGACAGTCAATCTCTCCTACTGTTCAAATGTTACCAGAAACTAAAATGGTTCACCTTTCCATTGGCTTCTTCTGAGGGATTTGCCATTTTTACTTTACACTTTACTACAGCTGGAGACTAAGTTTTAAATAAAAGCAAATTTTGTTTATTAGAAAGGAAAACCAAAACCAGAACTACTCTTACTGGTGTTTACCATAAGAGCATTTGAAGAAAAGGTGGTGACAAAAATTACTTCTTCGGAAATCCCTCAAGTTAGACTAATTGTAGTAAAGAACAAAAATACTATTGAATGTTATTGGGAAAAAAACCCTGGTTTTATATTGACAGTGGTGTACACGCTCCCCTTGACATTTCCTTTCCAGCCCCAGTGTCATAGTTTAAGCCCAGCCAGCAACTAAGCTCCACCCAGTCAGTTACTCACTCCTCCCTCAGCAACTGCATGGGGCAGAAAAGAAGGAAGAAAATAATAAGAGCAATGATAAAAGAATTAGAATATATGTAACATATTCTGTGCATTGCAATTGCTCACCACTCACAGACTGATGCCCAGCTGTTTTCCCAGCTGTGAACCCTGGCCAGGTTTCTCCCCAGTTTATACACTGATCATGATGTTCTGTGGTATGGGACATGACTTTGGCCTGTTTAAGTCAGTGTCTGGCTGCACCCCCTCCCAGCCTCTTGTGCCTTCTTGCTGGCAGGGCATGAGAAGATGAAAAGTTCTTAACTCAGTATAAACACTACTTAGGAACAACTAAAACATCAGTGTTTTATCAACATTATTCTCATCCCAAATCTAAACCTCAGCACTGTCCCAGCTACTAGGGAGAAAATTAATTCTATCCCAGATGAAGTCAGGACACACATTTAGATAGTATGCAAAGCATTTCATTCTTCCTCTTTTTCTTGTCTTCTAATTATAACATTTTCTCTTCCTCAGCTGTTCCCCAGAGTGGCAAGCCTGCTGGAGCTCTCCCAGGAGCATGAGTAATGATTGGACAGTTGGTGTCTTGACCCTGCATCATAGCTCTCAATATCTCTGCATGGGGCAGAATGAGCCGCAGACTCTGAAAGATCAGGGGACCTCATTTGTGTCCAATGAGCACACGCTTTGCCGCAGACCAAAGCTCTCTTATACTTTAAGCCCCAAAATGGATTCTCCTATTCCAAGTGATCCTTTTCAATTAGTTGTTTGCCTACTGTTAGATGACACACTCCCTTACTGGTTATAAAATCACCTTTGAACACTTTGAGCTACACAATTTGCTTTCTCTGTAGCTGCTCTCTCAGGGCTAATGCCACTACTCCTGTTAATCCACTGCCTTTTGCATCTGTTTCCAATTTAAAATTAAGGAAGCATTTATCTGCTTTAATCCCATTCATCCACTGCTTTTACAAAGGGTCCCTCTGAGTTGGCCGTGCTCTGGTCAACAGGCAGCTCCAAGAACATGTGCATGCTGATGATTCATGCTAAGTGATAAATTCACTGCTGGTTATTGTGCTTTGTCTCAAAGTGCCAAACACTGTCTTTGCCCAGCATGTATGCAGCCCCAGGTTGCATGAGCTTTCCTCTACTTCCTTTATCAAATTCTTCAAACAGTGTACATCTTCTGTAGAAGCCATGAAAAGCACTGAGTCCCTGTCATAGCACAGATAATGCCAAGTGCCTGTGTACTCAGAAGAGCCTTTTCCAAACCTAAGTAGCTGTGTGGTTTCTCCCCAAAGTGAAAAATGTTTAGCTTTTAAAACACACACAAATTTCCCTGTTTTCATCCTCTTTTTGCAAAACATTTTTAACAAGGTCTCATTCAGGCGTTTTATTTTTACATGGAATACAACTTCCCGGAAGTACTAAAACATACTTTATAGATTAATTCCATCTTCATATGCTAAATAGAAATACTGAAACTACAAAGTATTCAGATCTAGCTCTGGTCAGTAGAAAGGCTGTTTTCAGACTGTCATGGTTTTCCTGGGCTTTGCTATCTTGCAGATATTGAATTACAAGCTATTAAAACATTTCTCATTGGTCAGCCACAGCTCCAAAGATCTGAAGTACAGCTTTTGAATCTTACCTCATTCTCCTACTAACTGTTTCTTGAGTTAATTCTATTCCAGGTATCATATACAACTGAGTTAACACTCAGCATTCTGACAGATCTGACCATTTCTGAGAGATCCCCAGCCCAACTGCACAGCCTTACATAAATGTGAGCCTTTGTGAAAGACAAACAAGAGATCCTTCCTGTCTCACAGAAGAGCCTCAAAAAGCCCAAAGTCCTCTGCTTTTAGAAAATCCTAGAAGTTCAGAAAAGTGTAAAGATCCTGGAAGAAGGGAGGAATTGACATGAAAGATGTAGTGAGATGAAAGAAAAGGTTAAAACATAACAACAACTGAAGAGACAAAAGGGACAGCTTGGAAGCATGGGGAAGTATGACCAAAAACAGAAGATGAGGGCCAAATGGTAGAGGGGAAGAGAGACAGGAAAACATGGCTTAGGCATCTCAAATTCCAAGAGTCTCTGAGGTTTTTACTTGTTTAGCAGTACCTTGTGAAAAAAAACCCCAAAACCCCAGCATCGGAAAGAATCCCATGCTACAGAAAAACTAACAAAAATTTAATTATCAGTTGTCATCTGGAGTATTGAAAGTTTTTATTTATGAAAAGTATACAACATGAGTGCACAGTTTCAGAGAAACATATCATCAGGGGCTATTTCTAACTAATGTTATTTGCAAAAATGCAGAGCAACACTCTATTTCCTCTATATTCCTCCTCCAAAATGAATCACTGATAATGCCTCCATGATATAATTAAAATTATGCTTACTCTAGAAACCTGCAAAAACCAGGAAGACAATGCAGCTTCATCTGACCACACACGAAATGTAGGGCACAGAATCATACACATAATTGGACTTCTCATCTTCTTAGTCCAAGTCCTACTTTAGGCTTCAAACTGTGCTTGGAAATAGTTTCAGATACTTGATCACTGAGACTGGAACTAAATTAGCATTGTACACATAAGCAGTCAGCTACAGGAAATAGTTTACTATTGCTATGAGAGCTCAATGAAAGACTTAGGTGTGAAGCTCTCAGTATTGTACAATTGTCTGGGGCTTTGTCTGCAAGCCCCAAACTTTGAAGTCATGGCACATAGATTTTCAATCAATCAGTAACACAAAATTAAATTTTCTTTTTTTTTTCACGGAGTAAAGTTCACAGGAGGCTATTTTCAGGTCACAAGCATTATTACCACCAGCACAACTAAATATAAATATATCTTTTAAAATGTATTAGTCCCTCTGTGAAAACAACATCTGCTTCAAACAGTTTACCCTGGCAACTTCTGTTCACTGGGTGAGGCTTCTTCTACATTCTTTGGTGTCTACTTGTGACACCAAAGCCAACTCAACTCAAGTTCACTGACATCACACTGGTGTGTTAGCTTGAGACCAAAACCTGCCTTATGCGCACCATCTTCCAAGAAAAATCCACAACAAAACTGGGAGACAAAGTTCTCACTTGACTCTGCTCCTGGCAAGTACTGACACAGTGACCATCTGCCATCTCCACACATCTAACAAGATAAAGGTTTCCATTGGAAACCACAACCTTTCTTGAAAACCCAGGTAAAAAGGAAAAGACATCAATTTTCCATGGACTTAACAATATCACTACTACTCTTTTTAAGTTCAAGGAAAGTAGCAACTGTAGAGTACTTGTCACTAAGTCTTCATATGATGCATCTATGTGTCTATAGTTTTCTACAGCTCCTCATATTCTAACTATTTAATATTTTTTCTTTTTATTGCAACAGTAAATATATTCCTCCTTTATTTCTCATAAAATTGAAAATGTATGGAAAAACAGCACTACCAGACTCTAACACTGACTGTTATATTTCCCATTTATTTATTTTGCAGGCAAGTAAACACACTACCTTTTTCAATTTTACCTTTTTGTTTATCTACAGTCTTACATTAGTCCAAGTATTCTATTTTTGTTACCTATGGAAGTATCTGTTGTCAGTATTTTCACAAAATATAAACATAAGAAAAAGAAACAAAAATTGGTTTTGTTACCACATTTTAAATATTATTAGGAAAAGTATAATTTTTTATTTTCATATCTTTGTTACCAAGATTCATAGCCTAACCTCTGAATGTGTCACCATTAATGTGTCTACATCTATTGTTTATTTTTTCACAACTGAGGTAAATTCAACTGCCTTGTTGAAACTTCGTTGAAAGAATTTTAAAGAGGAACCACAGAATATCTGGAGTTGGGAAGGACCCATATGGATCACTGAGTTAATTCCCAAATTATCAAAATAATACTTTAATTTGATAGGGGGATTTCAAATAGTTAACAGATACAGTATTCTGAGACCTGCAACATAAATTTTTGCTCAAATATATTTACTATAGAGGTTTAAAATCTTGAATAGAATCTTTAGGCACTGAACTCAATATTTAAATATTATTTACAGAATTAATTTTCAAATACTATGCCTAATACTGTAAAGAAGTCTAACACCACCATGTGTTTCTCATCACCTGCATTAACACAGTATTTGAAAGACTGGGAAACCACCCCCCTTTTTCTGGAGAGAAAGAGACACCGAGAGAGATCCAGTTTAACTTAAGCTGCATGGACAGCTTTGGCTACATATGCGGGGTGACAGCTATAATACCTTCATAGCTGCCATTTTGGGGCTAATTAATACATTAATGGAAGAGAACTTCCACCCTTCATGATACATATTGTAACATACAAAGTCATTTCCTTCCACCTGCCTAGACTGGACTTGGATGTAATTTCCATAAGAACATTTAACTTACCATCTTCATCTGTCTGGATAATGGTCTCCTCGCTTTCCTTCCTCCCTTCTGGATTGGTTAAGATCATCTTGAGGCTGACATTTGTGTAGGGAGGCAGATGATCCACAACATGCTGAGGTGCTTTGGGGTCCATGTCCAAGCAGTCTGCTTTGCTCTCGTTGTGTCCACAGAAGTAGTGGTAGCATATAGTGACATTGAAAGTATGGCAACGAGTGATGTTGTAACCCAGAGATTCCCAGTCCACAGCGATGTGTCTGGCCTGGATCTCAGCAATCTTCAGTGTTTTGGGTGTTCTCATAGGTTCTAGAAAATAGAGCATAATGAAGAAAACAATGTTAACGTTCTTCATCTGGCACTGAACCGTAGCTGCATTCAGGTGCATTCAGGAATGTGAGAGTTAAGGAAGCACCCAACAAACAGGCATGCATCATCCTTTGCACAGGAGGAGGAGAAAATGCTCCTTAAATTTTTTTACTTCATTTCTCTTTGTCCTGTTTTTGCTGGCTTTAATCAGTGATGGAGACAGCAATAGTGAGAAAAAGAATAGTTCATTATCAGTGGAGCAATTCAAAGCAATTGAGAATACAGGCAACAGATGCAAGGAGAGTGACCAAAAGGCCACCCAGCTGTCACTACTGGCTTCCCTTCTTGATTTCCCCCTTACTCTTTTCCTTTTTTTTACCTGTGTAAATTAGATAATACATCATAATGGTAAAGAGTCTACTTACTACATCATGATTTATCATGCCACCAAGCAACGCTGTATACTAATTATACTAATTACCTTACTAAACTAGCAGTTACAAAAATGATGCAGATATTAATTAGTGTTTATTATTTTAGTAATGAAGCTCTTCATTCAAGCAAAACCCCTCTGAAATAGCACAAAAATGTGCTTTAGGATATTCGCATTGTATCCTGATTCCTCCAAAACCCCAAAATCATGATTACTCTGAGCAGGTAATCTCTGACCTGCTCCCCAAGCTCAGCTGCTCTCCCCATGTGCATTTGCACCAGCAGAGTACGTGATGCTCCCCAAGCTGTCATCAATCTTTCGCTGCCTCTCCAGTGCATTCATTCCTCATGCAAGAGTAACTTTTATCGTTTAACTTAATTAAAATGATTACACAATGAAAATCATGACCATGTCTGTATATACAAGAGTTTCACTGAAGATATACCTTGCTAGTACATGCTTCCTCACCAGAGAAAATAAAGCCTGTGATTGATACAGCTTCAGCCTTGTGTCCTTGCTGGTTTAAGGTCAAAACAGTCAAGATTGTTCAAGGAAGTGAAATACAGGATTTCTCCTTCTGAGTATAACTGTTCTTTGTAACTTGTATGAGTTCCAACAAGGCAAAAATCAGCCAAAAGCACAGATGGTATATTGAAATAAGGAAATGTGAATCAGTGTAATGTATTCAGCATGCAGTTTGCCAGACAAACTGCAAACATTTAGTTTCAAACATCAAAACAACAGAATTCTAAATATAGCATAAAGGTATTCCTAGCAACATGAAGAATGTTAAGGATTAAATATTACACCTATTTGTTGCCATGACCTATCCCTTCTTCATTTTGCACAAGCACATATATTACCTTTGCCATTAAGTTTCTTTATCATATATACAGCGAGAAATGCAATTAAATAAAATGACTTCCTGGGTAGTAGTTCTCTGAACACAGTGTACTGTAACAATAGACATTTGAAACTGAAAGATAGTGTTGAAAAGGTCCTTGAGAGATAAGAGACTTGAAGAGAAGGAGAAAAACAGGGTTTTATAGAGAAAACAGTGCCTGGTGCTTTTGCAAGTAGAGAGAGGTGTGAGGTGGTCATCGAAAGAAAAAAAAGTAGCAATATAGTAGATCTACTGAAGAAGCTGACAAGGGTCTTCAAAGAATGAGTAGTCTCTTGGCTACTGCAAGCACTTGGGGAAAACTGAACACACTCAAGTGCCACGAAGGAAGACAACTGTTAAGACAAATACATATATACATAGATGTTTATGTATATATATACATACAAAATCAGCCCTTTTCTCGTATGAATGACAGTGCAAAACTTAGTTATACATACTCTGATTTAGAGTTTGAGGTCTAGAAGAGTAAACATATCCTTCACCAAGGAAATGTGTTATAGGCTAAGTTTTCTTCCTGAAATTGAATGATTTTTCTCATTTTAGTAATTTCCTCTTTGTTCTCCTACTGCAGTTTGTGCTTTCAACCATTCCCACTAGAGATAGAATTCAAACCTGAATTCAAAATTTATTGGAATTAAAACAATATAACACCTGGTGTCTGACCATGAAGTCTGAAACTCAATAGTTTGAAGCCAACCAATCAGTAACAGAAAACATTTTCATCTTGCATCTCTCATGACAAGACTTAAACTGCATTTACACTATGCTGCACAGCACTTTAAAGAGAGAAGAAAAAAAAAGAAAAGCTTTGTTAAACTTAAAGAAAAATTATTTTACAATTCTATGCAAATTTTACAAATGTGTCACAGCATCAGAGGAGATACTGAAATGCATCCTTTATTCACCTGTCAAAAAGGGAAGAATGAAAGACAGAGTGTGATCTCGCTTTCTCACAACTATTCCCTTCTTTGGCAGAAATTAAACAACTTCTGCAATATTGAGATGGTAATTAAAGTCTGCAGAGTCTCTCAACAGCTTTAGTAAACTCTGCCAACTGTCCCACTGCTCCTAAAACGATGCTTTAAAAACACAGTTTTACTCTTTCTTCTGGGCAATGTTCATCTTGGGAATCTCTAGAGGTAAAGACCAATTGTTTTAAACTACCACACCACAAAGTCTCCATCTGTAACACCTCAGTAAAAAGCAATCTTCGAATAATTACTTTTCTCAGATAAAGCACTATTGAATTTTTGAGTAGGCTTCCCAAAGATCTCAACCATCTCATTAAGAATAGCTTTGATCTTGATGGGAGCAAATAGTGTTCATCTCCTTGTTTTTTCCACTTCCCATCACAATTTAGGGTTTGAGTTTCACTGAAACATTTCTTTAGTCCTATAGGGATTTTATTTCAACTAATGCATTCTTTTCTGATTTCTTGATATTCTTTGAGTACTGCAAATCCCAATTATTCAATTCATGTCTTGTCTTCCAAGTTTTCTTCTCATCTCTCCTCTTTAAGTCACGTTGAGAACTTTTATCCAAAATACATGGACTTTCAAGAACATGAGTTCTTACTTTGTTGAATTACCTGTGTCAAATAGGCACCCTATGACAAAGAGAGAAGAAATAAAATGCTCTCAAAATACCTGCTCAACCCCTAACCTGTCCACTGGAGTGTCAGAAATTATAGCAGAAGGCACTTAATATGTTTCAAACATTAATTTACCAATTACCCCTATGAGACATGTAAGTGGTGTTAAACTTTTCTGTGAAGAGAAAGAGGCACAAAAAAGGTTAATAGCTTGGTCAAGGCTACAAAGCAAATTACTGCCAGGGCCACAAGAAAGCTGAACTCAACTGCGAGGTCACTGGTGGCCATCAGACACCTAGCTGCCGCAATTCATAGAGCTCATGTACAATGTATGCACCAATGCTTCCACCCAAATTCTAACACCAATCCTACACTCCTGTCCTTTTTTAAAAACAGGTTTGGTGGGTGCTTTTTTAAAGGTTTTCTTAGAACAAGTTTGAAAAAGCATAACAGCGCCCAGACACTAATTGAATATCTGAGCATAAGGACATGTTATTCAAAAAACAATAATTTGGCTCATTCTTTTAGAAAGATTTCTTGATTGAGAGCTTCAAATTTGAATGAAACACCATTTTTTTTGTTTTGCATTAAATCTTGCATTTAAAATTTAATTTTTTGGGAGATTATATTCATAATTCATTTATTTTTTCAAGACTTTTTCTCCGTCAGATAAAAGGCTGGGGGGAGTTCTTTTGTGGCGACAGCAGAAAGTATGCAGGACTTCTGTTGTTGCAGGAAATTCAATATCTTGTGATTGCATCAAGCTCTTAGATATGAACATCCTGGCTGGCAGAGTTAGATCTTCAAACAGAAACCCAGCAACAAAGCATATGGAGGAACTGGCGGTGGTGGTGACAAGGTTGACCTTCAGATTCTTGTGAACACCTCTAATGATGACAGGCTCCCTTCTGCCACACCTTGCCTGCCCATGGGCTGCTGCTATGACCTCCATCCCATTTCCACCTCTACTTATAGCCAGCTTCTACCTCTGCCCTTTGCTTTTGACACCTGGCAATACCCATTTCTGTTATCCCCCTCCTCCTCACCCCTGCTTTGTGTCTTGGCATTCAAATACTACCAAGTGCTCGCTGACTCAGATTTATTATCCCATCTGACTGGTTTTAGCCTCATTGAACCAATTAAAAACAGAGGTTCTGGGAGAATACCAAAACAACAGAAAAACCAGAATGATAAGAGATCTCTACATTTGTACAGATTACCAAGTTATCAATCCTTATTCAGAAACCAGGCAAAAGAATTACATGCATGTGGCACTCAATCACAACAATTTCTGGATCAAGAAGATTTAACTCAACCTTATGTGATAAAATAAAGAACATTTTAGTAACTCTCCAAAGGTTAACATAGAGGGATATATGGTGAAAGAGACAGAACCTGTTGACCCCATATAACCTCTCAACTGCAGGATGATTTAATAAGACTCTCCAGATAACAGATAAAATGAAATTCAATTTCTTTAGTGCTTGATAAGCAACTTGTGATATGACAGGTCAATATCAAGCCTCTTTGTAGAGATTATCTTCACTTACACAGAGATGGGAGTGAAAACAAAAGCCTTCACAGCTGCAGAAGCAGCAAGGTGAGAGCATGCATTTCCTCAGAACCTCTTTTTAATGATAATGTGTATTAGCCTGCTGTAAGTCAGAGACAAACAGATGTCCCAAAAGCTGTGAAAAAACCCAGACAAAGAGGCTAGCAAAGTGTGACATGTGCTTTGCTTTTGCTGCCTTTCCTCAGAAATCTCAAATATTGACTGCAAGACAGTTTAATTTCCACATACCTGGCAGAGGTGGGAGAATTAGATCTTCTGACAAGCAACCAGAATGCACATTTGTTCACATGAAATGGAAAACAACTGGACAAATTTTAAAGCACAAACATTTCAGATAAAGATGGTGCTTCTCAAAAACCAGCATATCTGGTCTATACACTGTCTGTGTGCTCAGCTCTTTAATTGGGGTTGGTTTTTGGATCCTTCCTCCCCCTTGAACTCTTTCTAGTCTGTCATTACACTAAGGAGCTGACTTCCAATTTCTGCTTTAATCACATTGACTGAAATTCAAGTTTATCAAGTTTAAAAGCAAACCAGGTGGCCTTCATTGATGACAGTGGAGGTGAAAACTAACGAGACTTGGAAGGTGTGATAACTTCTCCACTTGAGGGAACCACAGAGAGATGTAAGGCCTATGTTAAATGAAAACTCTCATATAGAAAAGCAAATCTATGGCCATTATTTAAAAAAGTACAGGTAATAACCCCAAAATTTAAAGCACACTGTTTCTCACTAAGACTCCTTTAATTATCTTGCCTTCTAAAACAAAAACTACGTAGACAAAAAGAAGCCCTTATATTTCTTCCAATATTCTCAGTCTGAACAGCCACTGGAATTTCCCAGACTTTTCTTCTATGAGAACATGAGCCTCCTTGTCTTGTGGCTTCTCCTGACCTTTCCAGGGTAACTCTTTCCTTGGCATGTGGGAAATAAAAGAGGATTATTTTAAGATATCACCGTGGTTGTTGCTCCTTTCTCAGTTCATGCAAGGTCCTATAAAACCAAAATGCTCCCAAAACTCAAAGAAAAAAAAATTATGGTCCTGTTGCCGTGAAGAATTATTCTGAAAGACCCCTGATAAGAACCTTGAAGAAATGTAAGAGGGAAAAGAGCTGAAGGAAGCACAACCCACATAGGAATAACTGTCAGAAGTGCAGTAAGAAAACAGTAAACAAAGGTTTCTTGCTTGCTCATTTCGGCTGCATTTCTCTCAATTATTACCTTTGTTATTAGTAAATGATGAATCAGGCAGAAAGGATTTTTTTATATAGCTACTAAATTCCTCACATCATAAACTCAGTTAGGACTGCTGAACAGAGAAGTTTATGACTCATTAAAAAGGACCAAACTAGAATTAAATATTTCAAGACACAACCACAGCCTCAGCAAGAACTATGCACATCAACTGTGATCACTTCTGCACTTTAGGGGGTAATGTGCTGTTGTCAAAGGAGCAAATTGTAATTAAGTTATGTTATGAACAAAGCTAACAAAAATCCCTAGGTAAGGTGAGCTGTACTAGAATATCCATGATGAAGCGCCTGAGTTTCAAGGATTATTAACCTACAAGTCCAAGAGAATTTAGTTCAGATTAACTACCAATAACTCCATTATTTAATAATATGATGATAATACAGGAAGATCCTTCAGACATCCCCAAAATGTCATGCATTTCAGTCTGATTTTCATAAACCAGTCTGTATGACAGAATAATTCCTGCCAATTCTATTCAAGTTTCTTGTCTGTAACTGGCAGATTTTTGACCATTTCCAAGTAGAGTTAAAGACAGCTTTGAAGTAAAGGCATAAATTAATTATCAGCATTGGCCCCAATTCTTACTACATAGTGATAGTTCATAAAGAACTTACCTTTAGTCAGGGACTCTCTTCTTAAAACTTGATGTGTATTCCAACCCAAAACCACACCACATTATATTGCCAACTGGATCAATATTGATGCAGGATGACATAAGGCATCAATATGCCCTTCTCCTATGTAATTAGAATAAAATACTATTCCATTGTTGGAGTACCTGAACTCCCTCATTCTCAGAATCTACAAAAACCAGGACATCTGTCACATAGATAAATGTAAGTTGGAAAGTCTAACTAAGCTACTTGCTAGTAGCGGTTTTTGTTTGGTTGCATTGATTTCATTTGTTTTGGACTTCTTTTTTTTACTGTTGGTTTGTTGTTTAAAAAAAAATTGTTTCACATCAGCATTTAAGACACCTGATTTTAGGCAGCTACATTTGAAAACTCAGGCCTTCGGTCCTTTTAAACTTAAAAGCATGAAGAAATGGTGAGCACCAAAGGGAGAGAAGTTAATGAAGTTGACAGAAGTAGTACAGTTTGAAGTCTTTTCTGCAGTCTGACAAGAAAGGAAAAAATTAATGGGTACATATTCCCATGATAAAAATCATAAGGGATTGCTGTGCATCTCCCTTCTCAAATGTGTGACACATACATAATACAAAACAAATATGGATGCAAACATAAAAAAGAATTAACTTTTTGTGCATTAGTATGTCCATCTGTTTGTCATGTGAAATATAAACCCATAATAAATGAAACTATGGTATTTATACTGTGTTAACATTACAGATCTATTTTCGTGCAAACAAAGGTTATAATGCAATTGCATGAAAATCTGTGAGTTTTGTCTCCTTTCACTTCGTCTAATGACTGATGTGTTAAGCCAGCTTACAAATTTCTTATTGACCACATACTTCAGGGAGCTGAAGAAAACATCTGAATTATTAGTTAGATAATCAGCTCTACTACACTAGTCTCAGTAGCAATGAGGGGATATTCAATATATTTTTAGAATGTATCTTTTTGGATGCAAAACACAGCTGTCCCTGCATCATAGGTGTAGTAAACAGATAAATATAACTGCACTACTGACAATTATTTGCCCATTTTCTCCTGGTAGTACATTTATTCTGTGGCCTCCACGCATGATTAACAGTTTATGCATCCTTAGCATGTAATCAATAGCTGCAAAGTCTTGTATTAGTTTGAGAGATTACACATCCCTTGATAATAAATTCTGTTGACTTCTCCAGTTTAGCTTAGCTCAAAAAAATCCACTTTTTTTTTACTTTTTTTTTCTTTTTTTTTCTTCTTTTTAAATCCATGTTTAAATCAAAAGGAACTATAGGGTCTAGGGGGGGAGAGGAAAAGCTGGTATGTTGTCTTTAATCTCATTCTTCCAAATGAACAAAACCTATCTGATGGTATAAAACACAAATCAGCACGTCAACAACCATCAGACTGCAAGAGTAAACAGAGGGGAAGCCTAACAGTACAAAATGCCTAGGAAGCCTGTTCAGGACTACAGTCATCTGTAAAGTAATTTACAAAACTATTAGTGATAGGGAAAAAGTGAACCTTTGACTTGAAATATCAGTGATGATTATGTTAAAGCAGAATAGAAGATATAATCTAAAACAATAACAATTATATTATAAAGAATATGCAATGTGTATTTATACACACATGTATATACTTTTTACCCACCTCAACAGAGAACCTAACTATGCAATGCTGTGAAGAAAGCATTTACAAACATTTATTTGAACATAAATCGCCATTATTGCTTAGGTGATATATTGTTCATTTCTCTCCAATACACATTCATAAACATGTTTTTTATGGTTTTGTTTACAAACTATACATTTGGGAGCTTAGGATGTAATGAGTATTAAGCAAAATGACTAAGTTGGAGCAGTGTGAATGAGCTAAACAAGAGTTTTCTATGGATAGTGTTAAAGCTTCAGTTTCTTTCTCCTGTGTAAAAAAATTTCAGTCCTCCAAGTTAGGAAGTTATAAATACCATCACATGAAACAAATGAAAAAATGAGGAATGCAGTCTATAATAAATAAATAGTAAGCACAAAGTACTTAGTCTGGGGAAAAAGGCCACATTCACCTCTGATAACTAAGAATTGAAAATTGCAGGCAATACTTATGATAGCCACTTGAAACCTGTATACACATCTGTGCGTGTTGCATGCACACTGATAGACCTGTGTAGATATTTTCACTTCCCCACATGCAGATAAAACATCCATCAAAATTCATCCTCTCTGTCTCTTCACACCTACTGAAATGGTCTCAATCCTATTTTCTCCCATTTCCCTTTTTTGCTATCTGGTTCCTGCTGCCCCTGGGGCCTTGGTTGAAACCACCCATCCTCCATCCCACTGCCTGCAACCCATAAAGCCTTGAGTTTCTACCTTGGTCACAGCCCATGAACTAACACATCCAATGTTATGCTTATGTGGCAAAACCCAATGACAATTTCGTGTTGCACCTTACTCTAGCCCCTTTCATAAAACCAGTAACACAAGACTACATACCACACAATGTATATATTGCATAGTGATAGATATCTTTATATAATGCATACGATAAACCTTGGATGAAGCACAGATTTGTTAAGTTGTTTAAAATCAGAAGTGACGCTGTAACATACAATGCCTCTGCCGTATATATTTTGTCCCATAAGTGAAACAATCCAGGTAATTTATTTTTAAATGTTGAATGACAAGGCCTGTAGCTTCTATTGTACAGAAGAGTTTTCTCTAAGCAGTTGGAAATTTATTTAATGAATTGTCTTTATTTTCTTCATTGGCTCATACAAATTTAAGAATACAAGTTGATCGTTTAAGCAAGTTTGTTTTCTTCAGGGAAAAAAAATACAGGAGCAAAGAATTGCTCTAACATTAAAATTTTGAATAAGATCAGAAACCATTTTCAATTGTACATAGAATTCTAAAAATGCTGGTAAGGAGCCATGGGGAAAATTCTTTTCTAAGGTGGCTACTTGTCTACTGTGAAATTGTGCCATTTTTGAATTTCAATGAAATTTTATTACTTAAGTCATACAGTCACTTGCCAAAGTTTGACTAAACCTGACTAAGAAAACTCCTCAATCTACTGGTCAATCATCACTACCAAGTGACTACTACAACCTAATACTTATACCTGTATGAATAATCTTCTTAATACCTTAATTTGATATTTCTTTACAGATATTTTAAACAATTTTCTGTGCATTTTAAGTGTTCCAATTTCAATTCAGCTGTCCCTTGATGAGATATACCAGTGAGAAAAAATTGCATTCCTGCATCAGCAGGCAAAGCATTGTCCATGATTTGCTAATGGAACAGTTATGACATTTTCAGGAGAAGATACAGCCCTAAGTTGATATAAGTTGATACTTTCCAGAGAGGAGGTCTTTTTTTTTTTTTTTTTTTAAGTTCTTCAAAAGTTTCTTTTAGAAAGGGAAAGGAGGATAAGGAATAATTCCTTTTCATATGGTCTTGCTGTGTGGGCAAAATTGACATGGTATCAACTCTCTTTCCTAATATCATGTGGCTGCAAAAGTTTGCAAGGCTATTTTGGGAAATGGGACTGAATCCTGCAAACCTTTTGCTCCTGGAGCTGCCTTAACATAAGCATGGCTCTGCAGAAGTGAGCTCACAAGCACCCCTTAGCCACTGTGAAAGAGGGTCCTTGAAAAAGAACACAAAAGCAATGAAAAGGCCTTGCTGACAGAGGCATTAGCAAATTGGGGAAGTGTTTTCTAAAATACACCATGAAATTCAAATAATACACTTCAATTTAGCTGCATAAAGTACTCTCAAGAAAGTGTCCCGTTGCTTCACTTTCAGCCATTTAGTGTTCCACCAAGCTGTTCTTTCCTGTCTAAGCAGAAACTTGGAAAATATAAAATAATTCACCTAGAGTAAAAGAAAGTAATGTATTTTAGAAGCAATTTTCTCTTTGCAAACTTCCTCTGAACACTTCTGGCTTATTCATTAATAAAAATGTTAATGAAAAATTATCCTGGAG
Source organism: Camarhynchus parvulus (assembly GCF_901933205.1). NCBI lineage: Eukaryota > Metazoa > Chordata > Aves > Passeriformes > Thraupidae > Camarhynchus > Camarhynchus parvulus. Next base: position 59,796,048 of record NC_044573.1, on the reverse strand, counting down.
AATTTTCTGTCAATAGTAAAGCTGGACAAGTTGTAACACAAAAAGGTGGCAAACTCAGCAAATGAAAAACAATCCGGATGCTGTGGATAACAACTCACCCTGCCTTCAAAATCAGGTGACTGTATAAAAAGTTATTAATTAATGAGAAAATGATTTTATTTTATAAAGAACTGATGGTATTGCTAAATGCAAAAAAACAAATCTACTTTTCACTCACATGCAAATGTAAAGGATCAGCTCTTTGCTTGCAGAAGTCATCACCATTTACTACGTGCTTTCTTGCTCTAGATACCCATCTAGAGAGTTATCAACTTCAAGCTGTCAATCATATCCAATAATTTTACCACATTCTGACTTTCAAAAAGATATTGTACTAGAACAGTTGTCTTGGCTTCACTGTTAGAGCAAAGCATGTGCCAACGTGCTCCCCCAACCAGCTCTACTGCAGCAGTCACCCAAGAGAGTGTCAATCACGCCTGCTGAGTAAGTGGAGCATTAAATTATTTTTTTATGCCTGTGTTGTACATGCTGAATCACTGTCATCATACCCTCACAACAGAATGCAAAGAAGGAAAGGCAGCCAATTAGCCAAGTCAAGGCCACACAGGCAAATGCAGTATTAATTTGGAAGTGCAGGCTAATTGCTGGACACCAGCATTATACTGTCACTTAAACCAGATTTATTGCTGAGTCTAATAAATGTTTAAAAATAAATAAAAGAACAATCCCTTTGTCTCACCTTATTACTGAAAGACTTAAAAAATTCCCCTGGGTATCTGCCAGGTTTGGTTTTTTGTTTTTTTTTTTTTTTTTTTTTTTTTTTTTTTTGTTTTTTTTTTTTGTTTTTGTTTTTTTTTTTTTGGCACCCCATCTTACTGCTAACCTTTTGGAGATTGACATAACAAGCACATATGCAATCTGCTACCATCCCCTCTTGTCACTGTGATCAAGCCACTAGCTCATAACCCATATCAGCAACCATAATAACTTGCAGTCTTGAGCATCTACAGAATGCCTAAAAATATAAAATTCTTCAGAATTTGTTTAAAGGTTTTTATGACTAGCAGAGGAGGTTTTGGGGTTTTTCCCCAGCTTTCTGAGCTAATTCTATTAATATCCACATCCATTAATATCAGTTTATAATTCCAGCCTTATTCTCCTACTGGCCATATTCTCCATGGCCACCTTCTTCCTCTCTCCTTGATTTGAACCTTGAAGTTATGGCCACTCTTGCCCTTCAAATTTCCCTTGCTACTTTAATATTCAGGCAAAATTACAATATTACTACTAACTTGAGATGAAACAAGGACTTGTGCTAACAATAAAAAAAAAAAACAACCACCAAAAAACCTCGAGCATGTTTGCCTTTCCCAGCAGCCCTTCACTTGTTGCTTTTGACTTGGATATCTGGAAGGCAGATTAAATCATGGCACCATAGAACAATTCAGCTTGGAGGGGACCTCTGATGGTCATGTAACCCCATCTCCTCCTCAAAGCAATTGTATGAGATTGCTCAGGAACTGGTCCTGTCTATTTCTGGATATCCCCAATGAGGCAAATTCTACATTCTCTCAGGACAATAGTCATAGCAAATACATAGAAGATATAAATGTGACTTCAAGGCTTGAGCTGATTTCCAAATATTTGGTGAAAAGCAGAGAATTCCAAAATTCCCTAAGAAAGCATCAGATTTGGGTTTTTTTGATCTTGCTTCACAGTATCTGGCACTGACCTCTGTTAGACGGCACTCAAATTTCACCGTGCTTCACTTTATTTGACACAAAACTTTCCAGTTCACAGAATACAAGCAGCCTCTTTTCCTATTAAAAATATTCTTTTAACTGCAATGTTTAAGATAAATGTGCAAAATAAAGTTGAACAGAAGAATTCAGTTCTCTTTGCAAACCACATGATTGTGGCACCTAAGGCTGTGGTTTATATGGTAGACTTGGCAGTGTTAGGTTTATGGTAGGACTTGAGCAGCTTAAAAGTCTTTTTCAACCTAAATGATTTTATGATTTTATACTAGAGAATTGAGAAAACCACTCTACTTTAATCAGCATATTTCACATCAGTATTTAAAAATATTTGACAAGGGGCAGACATCTAAACAAAACGAGTTGGGGTTATCCTGTTTAATAATCCTTAGGTTATCATACATATTTACTAGAAATTTGTGGATGGATGTTTTGTTTGTTTAGAGGGTTTGGGTCAGATTTTACTTCTACTGAACATTATAATAGAACCCAAGAACAGAAGTCAATCATCATAAGTGTGCAGTGATGCATCTAAGTGCATTCCCTTTACTTAATCAAATTATAAGAAAGATGGAAAAGGCCAACAGTTATATGAATGTACATGGCATAGAAGCCCATTTTAGCATCTAGAAAAAAATCAGGTACATTGGAGTAGTGTAAAAAGTTCAGTAATATCATTTTGTGAGCTGTGCTGACATTGCAATCACCAGTATGAGTAATGAAATTTATGCTTTATACTATAGCTGTGTTTTCTTATAGCTATAGTACCATGGTAGTGCAGTGCCTTTTCAACATTATGACAAAATGACTAATCTCTATTAATTGGTTTTGAGCAAAGGCTTTATACAGAGACTGAAGAGAGCAACAGAATATATGATTTTCACAGCTAAGCATTTAAATCAAGCCATTTGCTGAGAGGGTGAGCTAGTTTACTTAATAGTAAGGTCTATCCAACATTGGGTATTTCTGCCAGGGCTGCAGGACTGGCTTATCCAAGCGAGACACAGTCTCCAGGAAAGGGCGCCATACGCTCTGAAAAGAGAGAATTTCAAGCCCAGCTCCTAAATGGCTTCAGAGAAAAAGTCACCACAGCCATAGAAATTTCCAAGTAAAGAATGTAATCCATGCTCTACTTGCAGCTTGGCTCCTGAGGAATGTGTCCCTCAAGTAACAGTTCCAGTAGGCAGTCAACCCAAAGGACAACAGACCGCTTGTCTTCTTTTGGACACAAACACTATTGCCTAATTAAGCAGTGTGTATAAAATGAAGTTTCCTTCAGTTGCTGGGGAGCTTGGCAAGAGATTTTTTTTTCAAGCTGCTCTCCATTTAAATTCAGATATTTTGTTTCTAGACACAGAAATTCTCAAGGAAATTTATTTGAAATGTCTGGTTGATTTCTTTGTTGTTGCTGGCTCTGAACCCTCATTTTTGCTTAGCTATTTTGATCAGGCCATGACTGAATATCTTGCTAGGAAAATTGCTATCTCTCTTAGAAAGGATCCAAAACACTCTGAGCTGATTTTAATTCTTTTTAACACAATTAATAGATCCTTCCTAAATATAAAGTATTGTAAGAAGAAGTTATCTACAGATTTGTAAGAAATTAATTTAAATTACACAGTCCACAGAAAAAACAGCTTTGTCTTTAATAGAACAGTTGGGAAAAAAAGCTTTATGCAACCTGCTGTTTTACAAGCCTCATTACAACAATCAGCATTCGGCATTTGAGAAGAACATTTAATAAAACTAAAATATACCAGATTATATTGACAGAAAAAAATTTATCAAAATTATACCGACTCCTTGCAAAAGTAAGTGAAGCTGTAGAATTTGTGTTATCCTCATTTCTGTCTGAGTATGAAAATCCAAAAACTTTCATTTCCTTAACATTCTTTGAAAAAAGACAAGAGGATAACAAATCACTTTAATGATACTGTTATGAAGTAAGAACAAATGATGGAGCTGTAGCTATGTTTGTAATTATGGCATTGCTTTGGTATTACACAGCTGATAATATCCCAGCCTTATGCGTCCTGTGCTACTTCTTGAGTTCAATTTCCTTCAGATAATGTATTTGGGTTCCATAATATGCCTCTTTGGTGAAACCAATAACTGAATCCTGTGGTAATTCCTCAGGAAGTTATAATTTATGGGAATTGTCTGTTCCCACCACTTTTCTCAGTAATTTGTTCCAATGATTAATAGCCCACTGTTAAAGACAAATAATTGTGCCTTACTTCTAATTTAAATCAGCCTGACTTCAGCATGCAGCCATTTGAGGTTCTCACATTTTACCTCCTCTAGAGGAAAGAGGTGTTTTGTACCATGTAGTATTATTCCCCTGTAAAAATACTGTATAATTACCTCCTTCTCTCTGATAGACATATATGATTGAGATCTTTAAGTCACCTTTTTAAAGACTACATCTTAAGCCATGACTATGTGGCACTTTTCTCCATTCCTCCCAAACCTGCAGCTGTGTGCTGAAAGCATGGACACCAGATGTGCGCCCAGTTATCAATATTGGTCATACTCACAAAATCACATAATTTCTCCAAGCACTGACCTTGATTTTTAATCATATCATTACACAAAGAACTTTTGGTGATTGCTGGTCTACATCCCCCAAAACGCTTTTTGTGTTTCTGTACTACCTCTTCCAAATGCATGTATTTATTTACATTCCTGTGTAGACAGTAAGCCACACTATCTGTTATATCTCTAAACTATCAGAGGAGGCAAAAAGTTAAAAATGAAGCTTCAAATTTAAATCTCAAAGCAAGTACACAACTCTATGTATAATGTCATAAACTTTAAATGTGAGATATCTTGCCTTTGCAGGTTCTCACTTCACAGCTCAAAATTTTGATTGCATTTTGTAATGAAAAGATGAAAGAAATTAGAGCTAAATACCACTAGTTAAAGGGTGATAGACTTTATATGTAAACATATTTACTAATTCACTTTGCTCATCATTTAAAATAAAGACTATGAATACACATTAGTCTGAAGTAAAATATTACAATTATTTCATATTATGAGCTGCAGAGAAAAAGAAAACAAAACCAGAAAAGAATGCCAATTCAGGGAGAAAGAGGGCTATGCCTTCTCCCTGTATAAACACCTCAAAAAATGCAGTCATGCTTGACTGCAAAAGACAATGATACAATTTTTTCTCAAAAACCAGTGCCTTGCTGAAAGTCACTGAAGATTCCCCAAGGAGAACTTGAATTAGAGTCAAAGGCCAAACATAAAGACACCTCTCTGAAACCTAATCCTCTTGCCCATTTAAAATGTTCCTGCAGCTTCTGGTCAGAAAAACACAGCACCTGGAATTGTGCTGTCAGTTTTACTTGTTTTTCTTTAGTGTTTTCAACACCAAATAACTCAAATATCTGAACAAGTATCAACACAGCTAAAATAAAAACAGATAACCTACTCCTTTTACCACTCAATGTCAGATTGTTCCTCCCCTTCCACTCTCTTCTGGCATTAGCAACATAACAATGTTTAAACTACAAATAGGCATTCGAAATTTTAGTGTTACTTAGTGGGTTTAAATGAAAGCTGATTGCTTTTCCACTGTCCTTCCAAAATATTCCAGTAGAGACATGGATTTAGGTACAAGAATGAGGACTGTGTCTTTTCAGACTTAGGATGAGCCTGAAAGCACGGCACATTTGTTAACATTGATAGCTATTAAAAACCAGCCAAATTTGTTCATAAATTAGCTCTAAAGAAAAACTTAAGCAGTAAGTAATAAGAGCAAAACAAGCATTTTTATGTCATCTGGATAAAACCAAAAAAAGTCTTTATTCAGGAAACTATTTTACCAGAGTCATTGTCACAGAACAAGAACACCTCAGTGTCTCTCTTGACAGATCTGACAGCTCACCAGGGTCTCCAGGAGGCTTCATGAGCTGACATCTCTCTGCTTCCTTCATAGACACTCCTCTTCCCCCATTCTCACTCAGCTCCCTTAGATCTTTAAACTCCAAACCTGTTCTATTTTAAACCCTCAGGTGTGTTGGATTCTCCTGCCACAGGTGAGAAAAATATTTTTCCTGCTCTTTATTTGATCTAAGAATATAATCAGCAACTCCAAATACAGATACAGCGACATCAGGTACTTGATTTCAGCACCCAGACAAAAACCTAAGGTATTTTACATTTATTACTTGCAAACAAGAGATATAAATCTAGGGCAGTCTGAACATAAAAGTGTCACAAAATGCATTTATAGTCTTCAAATCAGAGAAGAATTTTAAAAATCAGGATTAACCTTCTCTACAGCAGTGCCAGGACCTGTCCTACTTGCTGTTTTTCCTGAGCTTCCACCTAAACAGGGCATCACTGAAGAGCTCAGGATTTGTATGGAGAAAACAGATGGGACACACACCACCAAAAATTACACCTGGGCTGCCAGCCTTCCATTCCCCTCTCCCATCTTTCTTCCACATCAAACCAAGTCACACTACCAGTGAGGAAACATCTTAGGTTCAGACAGCGTCTGCTGTCTGGAGCAGTGGATTGCCTCCTTATCCATTTTTCTTCAGTCTTGCAGTTGAACACTATAGATCACTTAGCAAGCTGTTAAATTGATTTTTTTTTTGGTCAAGATATCAGATGCTGAATTTACTAAGCCTTAAATAAGACTGAATTCTAGCAGAGGAAATTTCACAGTCTGAATTGAATTAACACAGTCAAAAAATTCCCTGAATTTTTCCCCTCTTCCGCTTTACACTAGGACCTGGAGTCCACGAATAGCAATACAACTTCTGTAATAACAGCACACTAAAAACTTTCCAAACACCTCCGGGAAAATCCTGAAAGTTATGGTTATGTCTATTCATAACACAGTAAACAAGTATCTTAAACTATTCCTTCTACTTTATTTCGCCCCACCTTAGAACTTCATTAGCTGACATAGTGATAAAACAACTAACCTCTAAAGCAGCTTTTATAATTCCTGTGTAGATAAAAAGTTGATAATCTAGAGCACTTATTACCACATTTATTAATTATCACATTCTAGATTTAACTGAGGTATGTATTTCCATCTGTATCTTTCAGCTATTTAACAGATGTGTCACCTGTCACAGTTACTTAAATGCCCTGGAAAGCCTCCTCCAACACACTTTGTATGTCACTGGCAACATCACCCCCTGGTTTGTGTACAAATATTATTCAGTTTGCTTCCTTCTCAGCTCTGCTACACACAGGGTAATTCAGTGAATAAGGAAAATATCAGAATCACTTTTTTCTCCCCTCATACACACAGAACTAAATAATTCTTTGTAAAATAGTATAAAAAGAATTACAGATTTTTTTTCAAAAATGTAAGCAAGGTTAAAGCACGCTAAAATCAGCAATGCACAGCATAGACATAGCAATCCATATTAAATAATTTTTACAGAAAATTAATTATTTCCTTGTAATGGTGCCAGAATTAATAAGTCACTCTTAAAACCCTGATGCAGTATTTCTAAACCAGTTATGTTTTGCTAGCCAACTCTGTCTTTTAATAGCAGCCCAATAAACCCAAACAAGTAAAACTGTGAATGCTATTTTAAATTGCAATAAATCCCTACCGGAAATATTTTTTTAAAAAATATTTTAAAACTACAGTTCATATGTGAAATATGCTCCAGTTCAGTATACACAGAACTCAAAATTAGCTTCCTAACCCTTAAAAAGGTTTCAGCAAACTGACTCAATATTAAAATTAGGGGAAACAACTGTCACTTAGCACTGAAATACACAACAATCCAAGCGGTTTAAACCAAGATTTAAGTGGTTAGCTCTACAATGTCATCACTGCATACTGAACCACCATTGCCCTTTCAGTTTATTATCACTCATGATAATAAATGAATAAATTAAAAAAAAATCCAAATATTTCATTTCATACCCTCCTAGCAGAAAGCTGAAAAAAAAGAGGAAAAAGGTGGAATTTTTTTTTTCTGGACTTTGAAATGCACAGAATATCTTTTTCTTTAAATTAATTTCCTCAGTCTTTCCTTCTTTTTAACATTGCCCTAAACTTTTAAGCTTGCCACACATGACACACTATTCCTTCTTTTCCCACAGACATATGGGATCACTACCACAGCATTGTGCAATTTTCACATATATGACACTTCTGAAAGAAAACAGCAAAATCTCAACAATCCTGTTTGTTGCTAATGCACAGCTGGTTAGCCAAGCAGCATTTGTCAAAACTGCTTCAAGAAGATCTAATTCTCAATTCTCAGGACAGACATTCAGTTTCAAAGTATGTCACATTATAAAATCATCTCAGTCTAGAACTTCTTTTTGCTGAAATGGTACATTTCCATACTCTTCCACCAGAATAAAAATTGAAAAAAAAATTTTTGAAGGTTACAAAAGAAAGAAATTATGATAAAATCAAATCATACTTGCAAAGACTTCAAAACTGTCAGATATACATAATCAGAGATGGAGGAGATAAAACATCTGCTGTGGCAATAGAGGGATTCAAAATGATTGAATGAGCAAGAGCAACAAACCTACAAAGTGAAAAAAAAACCCAAACAACCCTTGCATTCCTTTCACATTGCATTTGTTTTGCATTTGATATTTATTTCCCAGCCACTCCATTGAACTATTATTAAATAAAAGCCTTCACCATTGATATGCCATGAAACTGCTACAATGACTCTCTGATAATCTTGATGGCTACTGTTGACCTTTTGCCATTTGCTGTGATTTTGCATAACAAGAATAATGTGAGTGGCATTTTTAATACAGGAAAACTAATGAAGGAGATAAACATTTTAATGATGAGGAATATTTCTTTGTGCTTCAGGTCCCAAGGTTTTAGCACCTATCAAGGTGAGCATGAGCCATGCCACATCCAGCACAGGCAGCAGAGCCCATTGCTGGAGCACTGCAGCCCTCCCAACTCTTAGAAGCAATATGGCAGCTTTGATGCAGCTCAATGGTGTGCACCCTGTGCTTCAGCATGCAGCCAGCAGTGCTTACAAACATCAATGCTTTCCATTCCATTCAGGTTTATATCTCAGAGAAGTCTCTAGACTCATTTCTTTCTGCTCTTCCACACCATTTCTGCTCCCTCTCCCCTAACACCTCTGAATTGTCTGAAGAGGATGATTGCTGTGTACCCTGACAAACACTGCTGAAAACCATGACCAGTGTCAATACAGGAACCACCATTGTACATAAATATGACTTTCAGTATGGACTTTCAATATTGTATGGTCTTGGAACCTAGTGTTTAAGCTGCCTAAATGGTTTAATAAATAGCAATCTTTGATGCCAGAGAGGAAAAACCTAGGCTACCAACTGAACAGCCTTAATCAAAATAATGCAATGCTGAAATAATAATATTGAACCAAGCCTAAGGTTTTGATAGTTCTAAATATCAATTATCAAAAAAGGTGAAAACTAAGGATCAGCCTTTGCTCTTGATTGTACACCTTAACCTCTGCATCTACAGAAATGGTAAAATTTTCTTAATGTACTATTTATGTACCAATGAAAATTATATAATTTTCCATAAAATTCTTTAGCTCTTTTTGTTTAAATAAAATGCCAAATGTAAGGCATAAACCAAAGAAACTTCAAAAATTACAATTTACTGTGTCTATGTTTTATATATGCAAGCTATCATCTTTGGCAACCTTATTATACAAGACTTACAGTGAACAATTACTTTTGGGTTCTATTAAAAAAAAAAGTTACAAAATGAGCATAAATTTACCACCTACTTATTCTTACTCTTTTGGCCACAAGTTTCTTACTCTACATTTTTACTCTTTTGGCCACAAGTCATCACAATCTGTACTAGAATCTAAGCCACATGACATGCAATTTACTCTTCTACATAAGGGGAAGAAAAAGCAATTTGGGAAAAAAAAAAACCCCACCAAACAAAACCCAAGGAGTTATTCCAGCAGATGTCTCTTCCTCCCTGAACACCTATTTGGACTTTGCATTTCTCAAACATCAAAATGAATTTAAACCCACTGTATTTCTCAGTGACTTTTTGCACAAATCAGATTATGTAACATCTGCTCATCTCCTTCCCTCCACCTTCTTGGGTTTGGTGCTGGACTTAGGAGCTGAATTTAGCTTTACAACATCACGTGCAATAGGAGAGCCATTAACCTCCTTGTAAGTTCATAACCACAAGTCACTTTGCTGAGTACCTTCAGTGTTTAGAGACAGCTCATTTCACGATAAAGGGCAGTTAACACCTGTAAGGCAATTATATCTACCAAATGTTGTTGGCCTGAAATATGAATATGTAATTGTTCCTGCCATCTGTTAATTATTCTAGTTGAATCGCTTATTTAATCATATACATTTACTTGACATCTACAAACTTTTTAATAGCTTTCACAAATGCTAAACTGGCTCTCAGGCAGAACTAAGGTACCATTTATGTGTCCCACAAGGAAATGACACCATTATATGAAAGACCAGATTTTGCAGGAGCTCTACAAGATGAGAGGGTAGCTGGTGCCAGGCATTTTCCTAGCCATGCTGGCTAATAGCCTCAGGGACCAATAGGGAATATTACTACTTGAGGCAGGGGCATTGTTTGCCAGCAGCAAGAATAGTTGGATTGAAGACTGAGGGAAGAGGGCAGGAAGATGGCAGGTCTGAATGTGGAGGGAGGAACAGTAACACCTGATTTACTAGGAAAGCTGCCCAAGTGTTCCTCAGGTTAATGAATGCTGCTTCTGAATCTCTAAGGATAAGGAATCCATGCTACCAACATCATAGCTTTGGCACTGAGCTTGCTCTTTTCCACTAGTACTTCCTAAAGTACCTACATTCAGCAAGATTGCTTTAAACCATCTCAGAACTGCAGACAGAATGGACGTTTGCTGTTGTCCAAGGATAAAAGCACATACAACTTACATTAGTCTTGCTGTAATGGTGGAGGGGGCGGTTGGAGGTGATCTCTGATGAAAACATCTCCCACACCTCAGTGCTATTCCCTTAGCCCTCCTAGAGCTTACCAACACATGTGTTCCCCAGCCCAATTAGCTCCATCCTGTCTCCCTCTGAATCCCAGTGGTACTAAAAGCATGAGCAGGGTAGCAGAAAGGAAAACAAGTCTGCGACCTGTCTCCCTCAGTCTAGGAGAGAGAAAGGACCAGAGCTTCTCCTCATGAACCCACCCAAACTGTCAGCCTTGGATGGAAGCTGAACAAGAAGCAGGAATGAAGACAGTCAATCCACAACTACACCAGGTTGGCAGACATTTTACCCAGCTTCCCGCTCTGCCTGCAGCTGCAGCCACCTGGTTGCTCGCTTCTGCCCAGATACAGTAAGTCTAGGAAAAGTGAAATAACTAAAGTAAAACAATTATTGGAACATGTAGCATGATTTTCTTGGAAATTACTTTAATAACAGGGTTGGGATTAAATGGTGCTGTGCATGCATATTTTGGAGATCATCAGCCTAAACTATTCTGAAACTTTTGATGAAAATTTCAGTGTCTCCAAGATTACTTCTCTGAGTTTCTGTTGCAAATACTGAGCCATCAAAATGCAAAACAAAGTAGTGCTGCTAATCCAGCATTACAAGAAAAGATGTCCTTGAGTTTGAAAAAAATGATCAAAAGTTAAGGCAGGTTCTTATCATTTGCATATTTAAATGTCTCTTTCAACAGCCAATATTTTCTGGACATACCCTCACTTCTTTCTATTGTGGAGAAAATACCTGAATTTTAATTAGGTAAATTTTAACTTTTTGAAACAAAACTCCTTTGCATCAGTATATCTTTAAAACTAAGAGTAGATAAGATTCATGCCTAAAAATTCATAGAAGACTATAGCTGTCATCTTGTAGAAATCAATTTATAACCTGGTATAATAAAACAAGCTCCATTTTATCTCTCTATCTTCACCACTGATTATATTCCACACTGGTCAAAACTTTCTTAAAGCTGCCAGAAAACTTCCTCTGCTGCTTGAACACTAATCCAGAACTCACAGTGAAACTCTGCTGGTGACCAAGTTGAAATAGTTATAAAACAATGTTTCCAGCCCGCCTTGGTGGTGGCAGGATGGCAGCTGCACAGGCACAGGAAATACAACCTGGCTGGCTGCAGAAACCAGGGAAACACCAGGAAAGGTGCGACTTGTGGTCCTCTCTACCCTACAAAACTGCAACTCTGCCTAACTGGGAAAGAGTGAAATAATTGAGATCTTCTTATAACATAAAGGTATTTTTTTTCCTAACAATTCAATTTAAAATCCAGATAAATTAATTCAGAGAAATTTGCTCTCTAATTTGCACCTACTTTGCATATCTGCTGGTTGATGGATTAATCTATTGAATCCTCAGGAGAAACCATAGTGAGTTATTTTATTGTCCCTAGTACCCAGAAATGGGCTATAAAATTCAGAACTTTGCTTAGATCAGGACTGTAAATGCACAGACAAAAGTACGGGGCACCTCTTTCATTTCTAGTGAAGATCCTGCATTTATCAAGCTGCTCCCACTTCTCCTGGGAAGGAGCTGCAATTCACCTTTGTGCTTTCCAGGCAGAAGTGTGCATCTGGGGCCAAGGGTCAATTGAAACATCCAACCCTGCTCCAGGAAAAGGTGAAGGATGAGAAAAGGCAGGATGAGGGATGTTCTCTTTAAAAAAAATCAACAAAAAGCTACCAGTGGTTCCACTGGGGTATTATGGGGTTTGGGGGCTGTCTAGGGGCTGGGAGCAGGAGGGAAGTCCTGGGGAGGGCTGGGCAGAACCTCACAGCTTGGATCCCTAAGTATGCAAATCCTATCCCTCTGCACAGACCATACAGACCTCAGACCTTTGGAAACTTCAGAAATGCAAACAAAGTCTCTATAAAAATTAGGAGAAAATCAAATATGCTTTATTTTAATTACTTATGGTTAACTCAAATGTTGCAATTAATAAAGAGGTCAGCAAATAATGAATATGCAAAACAAAGCCCCAGACCATAGTTGTCTCTCCCCATTGCTCAGAGGTTCCCTATGTATAGACAGCTTGCTAGAACATCAAACTTTCTCTAGAGAAATAAGAAATAAATTGAAATCACACTCTGTGACTTTTTTCTAGCAAGGATTAGAAAAATTAAATGGATTCCATCAGGTTTCACAAATATATCACCAAAAGCTATGGGCTCAAGGTCTAATGTTCTAGCTAAGCCTGTATTGACCTCACTATTTATTTTGATACTAGTTTTCCCTTTTTCTTAATCAAGTGTCACTTTAAAAGCATGTGAATAGTATTTGGTGAGGACAAGCACTGCTGGGCACTCTGCCAAGGACTATGAATGCTCAGAGGCAGCTGAGAAAGAGAAAAAGGCAACGGTCTGAACTATGATTCAAAAGGAGAAAAAAAACTAGTGCAAAACTGGAGATTCAGGGGAAAAATTGGCAAAAATCAGCATGGCATGGGTAGAGCCAAAGAATCTACTGAACTACACTTACAGTGCAAGCAGACAAGTTTTCATTACCAATCACCATAGGAGTTTTTCATACTGCTAAAGACAGTAAAACTATAAATAAATTCAGGCAAAGATATCGAATTTAGGATTAAATTGCATTCTCTGCTAAGACATCTTGGTAATTAATAGCTGAATTTTATGTTAAACTTCTTATTGCCTGTTATTTATTTCCTTGTACCAAAGCTGGTAACTTTGCATTATTATCACATTTACCGGTCACACAGACACATAACTTAACCACATCACAGGCACATAACTGACCATATCAATAGTATATTAAACACACTAGAGCAAAAATTATCCATTTTCTAAGTCAAAAACTCCCTTTTCCCTAGCAGAGGCCTCCCTTGCCCCTCACACAGGCTGAGCTCTGCCTCTTATCCAGCCTGGGAAGCTGTACACACAGTCCAGGGACTGTTCAGCAAACAGAGCCATTCATTCTCAGCACGAGCCCATATGGCCTAAAGTTTGCTTGCTTATTTTTCAGGTGTACCACTGGGTCTAATAAATTATATCATTTTCCCCCATACAGCTACCTACTTATATCATTGCCTGTCACAAACACAACAGTGCTACTATTCCTAAATATTTTGCAGGGCAAAATTACCACTCAATCCAGTTGTAGCTGAAAAAAATGAGCAGTTCTGTGGGTTGTTCCCCAGGACCCCAGTGCAGGGGCCCAGATTAAATTCTATCAATAGCCATTTGTGAAAGAACTGGTTTAATAAGACCTACCTAGAATCACTCAAAAATTTCATGAGAATCCAGGTTTTTGAGAGTGGAGCTCAATTTCTTCCATCAAAAAAGGTTTCTTTCTCTTCTTGAACTCTTTTGCCTTGTTTGACAATGAGTTTCAATTTTCTGGAAATCCAGTAAGGGACTTGCTGCCAAGGAGCCCCTTTACAAAATAACTGATTCTTTAGGAGACACTTTGGAGCACAATCATCCTCTTCACTGAATGAGCTAAAGATTACTGCTAATGAGACAATTGCACATTAGCTCAGCATGCACCCCAAAGAAGAACAAATGAGAGACTGCACTGGCAATCAAAATCTGGCATTTCCCAACTAATGAAGGCTTGACTTTGTGACACCTGTGTGTAACTTTTCCTTCACTGAACATTTTGTGCTATTATGCAGAAAGCTACCAGAATCATCAATAGCTTGTGAGCTTTCATGTCCCCATTGGAGACAACTGCAGCTTTGAGGCAATGGGGCAACAGGGAGGGATTGACAACTTAGTGACATAGAGCATCATTTTGCAGGGTTGACTTTGTGGTCACTTCTGTGGCTTTGTGCTGGCACTTTAAAAATAGTGAGATGAAGACTACATTTCAGGATCCCTTCTCAGCTTTCTCTAAATCTGATCCTTTCTTATCTATCTGATAGGCTGTCCATGACCCACATGTAATTTTCCCCTTACTTAACTCCCCTTGCCAGTGTAACTTCTCACATATACTCCTCTTTTTTTAATCTCCAGGCTTCTCATAAAAATGCTTGCATTCCAGTCTGCCTCACTCACAGAATCACACAACAGCTGAGGTCAGAAGGCACCTCTGGAGACTGTCTAGACTGACCTGTCTGGCTAAAGTGGGATCCGCAACTACAGCAGGCTGCTCAGGGCACTGTCCAGCCAGGTACTGAATATTTCCATTGAGGGCAACTCCAGTGTCCACCTGGCCAACCATATTCAAAGTTTGACCACCTGACCACCTTCTCAGTAAAGTTTTTCCTTTTGTGTTTCAGATATTTCAGTTGTGCCCACTGCCCCACCTGATTTCAATATGGATATATATGGATAATTTTCCTCTAAACCTTCTCTTCTCCACAATAAACAGTGCCAGCTCTAGAAGTCTCTCCTCTTATGACAGATACGCCAGTCTTTGGGACACTAATCATCCCACAAGTTTCCCCTTTTAAGTCCCATCTTTGCTGTTTGCCCCAGCTCCATAAGGCCTTTTCTCTTAGTAGACCCTGCTCCCCATGACTTTTGCCCAGTTATTTCCAATCTCAATCCTTGTCCCTGCACTGCTGCTTTCTAGCTCCCATTCAACCTACATGCTGTTGAACTGACTTTCTGTCTCTGTTCTCTCTCTCTCTCACAGACTTTCTGCCAAGGTTTTTTCCCATTTTGCAGGTTCTCCTCTCCTTCCTTTTTCTTTTACTTCCTTCCTGCGATGCCAGGAAATTACCAGACTATGAAGAGCACAGGGACACACACTTGTGTCCTACTCTGTTCTATTGTCTAGATGGAAACTACTTTTGGCAGTCCAGAACAACAGCAGCAAAGATGTTCTCAACCTCTAACAGTACTGGTCAGTTGTATTCTAATATAGTCAGAATGTATGGGGGGTTAGGCTTTGAGGTCTTAACAAGTCTCTGCTGAGATGTGATTTTTTCAAAGGCTTACAACTCCAACAGAATTCTCAGAGGAACAGAAAAAAACGCTCCTTTGACACAAATTCCTTGTGAAGAGTCAAGTCCTTGCCTGAAAGCTTAGGGATATTGTATTTCTTCTGGTTTTTTTGATGCAAACAACCATACAGCACTTAGTCCTTGCATTCAGAAATCTTCAAAGTCTTCTGGCTGATTTTTTTTTCCCATGCAAAAGACAACTAAAACTCCTAGCAACTGACAACAGGGCAAGCAATAAACAGTTCTGTAACTAATGGTTAATGGCAGTCATCTTGGCAAACACAGTAAATCCCACTGTATAACTGTTCCTCCACAGTTTTACTCTTAATCTTGTTAAGGAAACAGTTATCATTTATAAAATTGAGTTTTATCTAGTTCTAACAAGATTTATTGTCATTTTGGCACAGATACTACCAAAAGCAATCATGAATTAAGTTTCATTATCTTTAATAGAAGACTGAAATGCTAGGAAGAGTCCGATTTCTTTTTTAGGATCTCTTACACCTCTTTTGCCCATCCCTCTCTTCCCTTTAGCATTTATGTTTCCTGGTATAAGACAAGTTAGTCAAATACATTAATAAAGTTCACACACTGAAAGGAGAAGACCACCACTCAAAGGAACCAATGAAGCATTTCTTCATATCTTTTTATGTGTAAGGGTTTACTGGGTGCCAACAGATAACTCCAAACACAGAAAATTGTCCCACCAATCCTGAATATATAGCTTGACACCAACTGCACTGTAAGAAATTGCAACAATTCAGTGTTATTTTTCATCATAGTGAAGTTTTAAACTTAATTTTACAGAATAGGTTTCTAGAGTATATTTAGGATAGGAACATTTTTGTCTATCTGTTTTTCATTGCCATTAAGGATCTATTTCTATCTAACTCACATCACAGCTGAGAACACTTCTCTTTCTGAGTATAATCTGATCAGTGAGAAGACACTTTCCAATATGAGCATTTAAGAAAGTGCAGAAGGGATTAGCCCACAAATTACTTTCTTAATTTAGTGTCAGAATAAACTGCAAGAAGCAAGGGAATGGAAGAAATTCAGAGGTGTGAGAATATATGCTTAAGAAATAACAAGGTATTTATGAATATTTGTCCTCTTATATAATCTCACAGATTCGTACGTCTGTGTTATTCACAGGACTGTGGGTTGAAGCAGCATTTAAGAATAGATGTTAAAGTAACTTTATTTTTTAGCTTCTTTCAAACTTGTATAAATAAATCCATTTATACTTTTACTAAAATTGATCTCAGTAGAATCTTACTCACTCAAGCTATATTTTTGGGGATTCAGTTCTAAAAATAATGAAACAGCAGGGGAAATTCATCATAAATGTACTGTTCTCACTGGACAGATATAGCATAGCTTTAAATTCCTAAGAAAGTTTTTAGCATATTTTGGAAGAGCCAGGAAATCTTGCAAAAATGGGAACTTCCATGTCAGTCATTCTCTATTAAATCTTTGTTCATTGGTAAGGACAGATTGCTACTCTGCATGGATAAATTAGGAAATACAATGATGAGTAAGACCTCCTCCTCTTTGGAGAAAGTCCACGATACTTGAAAGTAGAATCTGCAATGGATATGCCATGCAAAGGATGAGACAATTACAGCAGCCTTTGTATAATTAAAAGCAGTTCTAATTCTGGCATTCTGTCAAGCACTGGAAGACAAGTAAGTGTTTGTGATTGTGGCAGTTTTCCAAATTCGAGATGTGCATGACAGGAGTAACTCCTTGTCTTGGTAACTAAACATGATCCACTAATGGGGGTGCTTTGAAAAGAAAATCTGACCTAATGGAGGTCAATAAGAAACTCTGGCAGATTAGGTATGCATTGTCCTCTGTGCCTGGACTGGGTAGAGAGACATTTAGATGCACAAAATGAATTAATTAGCCATCACCATTGAAATTCACTGGTTTTCTCCTGAAAGCTGCTTCCAACAGTGACCTCTGAAACAGATAATAGCATTTCCATCTCATGCAAGCTGTAGTTGAAAAGCTTCCAGTTACTGAGATAAAAAAAAGGAAAAAAAAAAAGGAATTTGACAGGAAACCCAATGTACCCTTAGGTACAGTTTTCAGATAAAAATTTCTATATAGGAATACATAAGAAATATGCATGCAAATAACTGAATTTTGTGACAGAAGTTTAACATCTGACAGTCTTAAACTGTAGCTTTTAAAATCATGACTGCATGGTTTTGGATATGGGTAAGGAAAGACAGAGAGGAATGCTGGTTAATATTTATGTTCACCACTGGTTAAACTCCATAAATGTGGTTTTCCTGCTAGTTAATGTTTGACACCAGACTGCTTTATGACTAATGAAGAAGAAACAAGCCTAGATATGGAATCCAAGATGTGCAGTCAACACAACAAGAACGTGCAGTGAAATGCCCGAAAAACCTCTTGCTAATATTTACAGTGCAAGTATAATGAGTCTAGGGATGATCGATATGTAAAAAGAGTATTTGTAATTATTCTGACCAGAGTGAAATTGCCATTCATTACCTCAATATTCTTGAGGAAAAAAGGCAGATTTTTTTTTGAGGGATTGTTTAACTTTTCACCTTGGAGTTCCACCAGTCAGCCAAAAACTGAATTATTACTAAAATAACACAGAGCTAGGATACAGGGATATTAAGCAACAGGTCATAAGAAAGATGTTAAGATGTGACCCCATTCTTCTCCCTGCTGTTTAACAGGCAAGCCTAGCATGCAACATTTGAAGTGCCTGTGGAGCTTTCCCTCTTCACAGAAAATATCAACAAACAATACAGCTCTGCTACACTTTGAGAAGGTGAAATGCAGCCTTCAAAGGTCTTGTAATGGAATGATACAAATACAGTTCTTTCTAGTGAAAACGTGACAAGGGAGAGAGAGGAACAGTGTTTCCTTTATTAGCTTTCTTCTCACTCTACTCATCAGGCAGAAAGATCTCTCTCAATACAAAACTGACTCATCATGATGCCAACTGTAAAATGTAGGTAATGCTAAGTTTCTAAAAAAGCCTAATGCTGGACATATTTCCATAGATGTTCCAAAAGGAGTCCCTTTTTATTAAAATACCTGCCATCTAAGCATGTTTGCTTCTCTAAGAGAAAACATGTTGTCTCTTCAGGGGATAAGCATGAGTGCACTGGGAAAGGCGGAATTCAGCCTGGCCCTTCATTTTCCAGGCATATGCACAGCGTTGTGCAGCAGGTCAGAGGGCAGACAACCTCTGATCAGGATTTTTGAATGTTGTGCCTGTGCAAATGATACACACCTGCCTGCAGCTGCCACCTGGCACTGGCCTGCCCGACCCAGGATTACTGATTTTAGGTTCACTCTCTCAAAATGTTGTATTCCCAAAAAGGTGCTTTTGATTTTTCTTGAAGGCCAGAGAATTTTAGATTTCTTTTCAGTCTAGAAAAAAAAACCCTGTGACATCTTACCTGCAGCTTGTGTCACATTCAATTTATTTTACAAACATCTGGGTAATTTGTTCCCCAAATTCTACAGATCTATTAGAAAGTGCAAGTCACAGGGCTCAGAAATTAAGACCTAATAAATTTTCTTCCAATTAGTATAAGGCATGGGAAACAACTAGCAGCCAGCAGTCAAAACAAAAATAGAAGGGAAAAGAAAGTATCAATGAAGTTACACCATTACTGTGGACAGCTGGGAAAGTCACAATTCTGCCCACATAATTTATTTAACTTTTGGAGAGTGTTTCCTTTTATAAACATGTTTAAATGCAGAGTGCATAGCTGTAAGCAAATCCTATAACACCTCTACTTTCCTTTCAGGCATGCTACAATTCTGTCTAATCAGGGTAAACAATTTACTCTAATGAAACTTAAACATATTAGTGACAGTTGAACATGTTTTGCATTATATAGCTAGGAAAATTACATATCTCTCCCATATAGAAATTAACTTCTCTAACCCCATGAACAATAATTACAATCAACTAACATGAAAACACAACACGACAAAATGCACCCTGCAATTTATCTCCTCAACAAAATTACGCTGTAGAGAAGAGAAGGCATTCCATCACTTTACTCTGTACTGGCGCACCAAATAGCAAATGAAGTTCCTTCACTTACTGCAAGTTGTTCCAAATCCCTAGCCAGCTAAGATGAAACAGATGCCATACACATAACTTTTTTAGATATTAACATGAATATAACCCAGCTGATCTCTATCCTATGATTTTTTTTGTCTTTTTACTTTCTTTCTTTCTGCAATAAAAAAAGAAAAACCCAGAACAAGATACCTGTTACACCTCAAATTGAATGGTATGAATTTCAAATGTGAACGAAAATAAATAAATCCAAGCACACCTTTGAACACATTATTAGGACCAGTTAAAACAACAAGAAATATACATAAACTTTCAAGAAGCAAAACTTAAAAGGGCACCATTGAAAGAGTTAAGATTTTGTAAATAGTGTTTGCTTTCATCTTGACATGCCAAAAAAGTAAGAACATCACTGGTCATCATATGTAAGTGTATCCATGACAGTAAACCAATTTAAATCACTAAAAGATACATCATTTGAGCACTACAATGAAAAAGAATGAAAACATATAACGAAATTAGGATGGAAAACCCAAGGCTACATCCATAATACATAAAATCTGGGGTCAAGAAACAAAAGCAATGTGTTAGAATTTTTAACAATTGTCTAGAAATGGCTTTCTTCTGCTTTTCATTGCAAATACAAGTGGCATTAATTCCATTCATTCTAATAAAAACACAGTAAAGTTACACTGCATGAAAAATACCTGAGGTCATAGTCAGATCTGTATTTAATGGAGCTTTAGCCATGTTAAGAAATAAATACAGGTAATATGAAAACAAAAATGTATTTTCTTAAGGAAACTGGAAATATTAAGCCATGAATTTTGCAGGGTCAAAATGCACTGAACAGAATATTTAAAGATAAAAATCACTTCTACCTAAATGAAAAAGCAATTATCTCTACCTCTGTATTTCATCAAGATATTACAATTCCCCATTAAAAGAACAGGAGGGTAACTACACACACTACATTTTCATTGTATATATTTCCCCTGCTTCTCTCTGCCCCTTGTTTCATAAAGTGACTCCTAAAAAGAGATGATAAAAGTGTATTTTATGAAAGGGAAATCAAAATAATGGGCTAAAGAAAATTTTCTACTTCAACATCATCCTGCTTTATGTGACCTATAATTCTTATAGGAAGAAAGGCATCCTCTAGTCCATATGAGGAGTAATAGCTTGAAAATATTTCTGACATTGAAAGAGTGGTGAGACACTGGCACAAGCTCCCCAGAGAAACTGTAGAGGCCCCAGCCCTGGAAATCTTCAAGTTCGGGTTGTTTAGGGCTCTGAGCAACCCAATGTATCACAGAATCATATCATAGGACTGATTGGGTTCTAAGGGACCTTAGACATTGATCAGTTTGACACCCTTGTCTCCAAATCAGAGAGATATCTGATGTGTGAATCACTTGGATAAGAAATTGGCTGGACAGTTGCACTCAAAGAGTTGGGATCAAGGGCTTGATATCCAAGTAGACCCCAGTGACTAGTGGCATTCCTCAGGGGCTGGTGTTGGGACCAGAGCTGTTTAACATCTTTGTTGGTGACATGGACACTGGGATTGAGCACTTCCTCAAAAAGTTTGCTGCCAACAGCCACCCGAATGACGTAGCCAACACACTGGAGGGAAGGGATTCACAGGCTTGAGAGGCAGGCTATGGGAACTTCATGGAGTTCAAGACAGCCAAGTGCAGGGTCCGGCACCAGGACCAGGACAATTCCAAGCACAAATACAGGCTGGGTGTAGAACAGTGATAGGACAAGGAATAATGACTTTATACTGAAAGAGGATGGATTTCAATTAGATGACAGGAAGAAATTCTTTCCTGTGAGGATGATGAAGCACTAGCACAGGTTGCCCAGACAGGCTGTGGATGTCCCATCACTGGAAGTGTTCAAGGTCAGGGATGGGGCCCCAAGCAACACAGTCTAATGGAAGGTGTCCCTACCCATGGCAGGTGATCTTTAAGGTCCCTTCCCACATAAACCGTTCTGTGATTCTATGTTTTGGTGATTATTAGCTTGACTGTATTGTGGTACATTGACAAGTTAAAAGAAATTAATGCATTAATAAATTGAAATAGACATGATTTTTAAAATCTGATGTAATCAAGACTTAAGTGTGCATCATAAAGAATATGCAGTAACTCAGAATTCCAACAAGAATTTCAATTATATTCAACAACTTCTTAAACACCTACCTGCCTTGAAGTCCATGTGTGAGTTAACATTTTGCCTTAGAGGATTATGAAGTTGAATCATTTACGTGAACACTATTTGTACACTCGGACCTGGACTTTGAGTCTATCTAAAATTAAAAGTATCAATTGCTCTTGTTCTCCCTGATGTCTTTATCCTAGCCAACAAATCTCAGACATTCTCCTAAGCGGAAAGAGGTAGAGAAGTGCAGAAGTAATAATGGTAGAAGTAGCTTCTGATCAGAATGAAATCATAAACCCTTCAGCCAAAATCAACAACACCCTGCAAGTTTGATATCCCTCAGTTATCACACCACTAGGAGGGTGCAAGGGTATCTCTGTGAGAAGCTGAAGAAGCAGCACAAATTCATTCATTTTCAGTTTTAAAATTCAAATTGAGCTGCCTGCAGAGAAGCTGATAAGCTCTCTAGTAGAGTAGAAAGTGTACACAGACCTTAAGATCTAGCACAGGTGGATTATGTGTAATGAAGTAAAAGGAATAAATATCATCTAGGGTGAACAAATCCATCACAACTGTTATCCATGCAAGCAAAACAAAGCACAAAATGCAGCTAGGGTTATGAATATAAATATCTAGAAGAGTATGTAAATATTATTTTTACAAAAATGTGCCTTGGAGTTCCTAGTAAAGTGAACTTCCATGGTACACATTATATTTTTAGGTGAACATAAAGCAGAAGGTAAGGAGCTTTCTCCTTCAACGGTTTGGCTAACAAAGAGTGATCAGAAGCAAAAAGGAAATTTTTAAAAGGAGTTTCCTTCAAGCTAACAAAAATACTAATCCCACTCTTTCTTGAATAAATGCTTATTTGTTGCAGCTCACATATGCTTATACATGGTTATGCACTGTCATGTTACACCTCGATCTCTGATAATAGTGTTGCCCAAGTTCCTGGGGGCTTTCTTCTGTTGGGTTTGGGAGTTTCCTCTCCTCCTTATTCCTTATCTAGAACCTCTCATGATAACAATGTCTTAAAAAAACCCCAAAAACAGCAAAACAAAACAAAAAATCCCAAAAACCAACAAAACAAACCCATTAACGTAAAGTGGCTAAGCCAATAATGCCGCATGTTTCCTTGAGCTTTTTGCTTATGTCACTCTCTTGTTTTATCTTTTCTCCTAACTTGTTTAGAGCAAGAACAGATTTTTGTTTTTCCTTTAGACATGTACTGGGTCTATCAGAGAAGAGCCCTATGCTATTTCTGAGGAAAATGGATGATTTTCTGCAACACACAGGAGATAATTTTTAAATTTCCTTACATTGGAAGCAAATGAGTTAAAAAGAAAAAAAAAGTGTGTAACTACTTGGAATAAACATTAGTGAATGTTGTTCATCATGGTAATTCACAGTATATTAGCAAATATTCTAAAGCATTTTGATACTCAAGCCATTTTGAAAAAAGGAATATATTTCAGGAAAAAATTATATGGTAAGTGAGCCAGAGTGCAAATTAGTATTGGCTGTAATTCTGTTCCATTTAATTTGTTCGTTTGGGCTCGCTACATATGGGCAAACTCTCAGAAAACTAGTGCTTCTTTACTGCTCCATTTGCAAGTGTGTACTGGGGCAGTGACAAGTTGTAGAATTAATATTTCAATATTCTTTCTTGAGCAGTGAAACTAGTTTCATATCTTGTTTGCCAACTCTACACACAATGGACAATTGCTTTAAATATGAACATTTTTCCAATACAAATGAACATCCTAAAAAACATGCACCAGGTGGAAACATCCTCCTTGGGTCGTTGTAATTAGCAAATTATTTACTTTAGGTCAGTACCATTGTTAACTTTTGAGACATAGCTTCTACATTCCTTCCACGTAAACTGAATTTTAACTCTTGCATACAAATGAGCAAACACACCAGGAGGTCACTGAAAGATTTGGTTTTCAGACTGTCAGCTCTGAAGTAATTCTGTTTTAGCATAAATTCACAATTTTCATTGCACTCATCAACTCCCCACTTCAAATTACATATAATGTAATGGTAAGGTAAAGGTACTGATAATATTAAATGTAAAGGTAGTTACTGATAATATATAAAAATACCTAATGTTCTAACATTACCATCACTACATTAAGAACAGCTAATTACAAGATTCGATGGCCAAAAAATAAATATGAAAAAAATAATAGGAGCAATAAATGCCAAGATAATATTGGCATTTATTGGAAAGGAAAATGTTAGTGAGTATTATAGAAAAGACACTTTCAGAATTTGAAGTTGTATATGGAAGACTAAGATTGTGAAATTTCTTTCAGGGTCTCAGGTTATCTCACTAGCTTTCATATAAACCATTGATGAAAACTCATTTTTATTTGAAAGCTCAGATGACATCCATGCCAAGTTAATCACGTGATGCTGCTTGGCTACACCCTGTTTTTATGCCAGCAGCACAGGTACCTATGTAGGGCAAGAGATGAGGCAGCGTTGAGCTCAGAGCAGGCAGGGGCTCTCTGAGCTTCTTCAGGTACCTACCTAGGTGTTTTTTTTTTTTTTGCAGTGCTGTCTGCTCCTACCAGTAGCTTAAGGTGGCTAGTTTAAACTTGCTCAGGTTTATTCATGTTTCAGCAAGATTTGACTATGACTTGCATGTCTTCCAGGCAGATAGAACCTGAATAGGAAGTCGGAAATAAATCCCTGAATTCCAATTAAGTGTGTATATCACTTAATCATGATTTATGAAAACATTCATTTTAGCATGTTATAGTTACCTTTACTATGCAGGTCAAGAATTTCTCTCTACTTAACAGTCAGTACTTCTAAGAGAGCCTGAAGGTTTGGGGATGAGTTACCTTGAAACATGTTGTGGTCAACAGGGACACATAACTGTGCTTTGGAGCCAGACTTATCCTTTATCTTCTCTCCGAGTGAGTTCAGTGCTTTTATTTTATTTTTTTTTTGGTACCAAATTTTGGCTTAACTAACAGCATTAGTCATGGTGAACACAGCTCTGCAGCTCACTTAGCAAGCGCATCCATCCCCTTTGGCAAAGCAGATGACTTGCAGGTGCCTGTATTCTGCACAGGGACATTGGGGTTGTGCTGACAACCCAGCAGCATTTCTCTGTGATTTCTGAGAGCAGAGATCCATCATGGCCTTTCCTCACAGGACAGCTCTGGACTCCCACCTCCACAGAGGGGTCAGGATATCCCAAATACTACTCAAAGCCATAAGCTCTGCTTTGCACCAGCTGCCTGTATGTGACACCTCATTCTCCCTGAAGTAACCTGAGTCTTGGTTTCTGATTTCCCTTAAGAATTCAAGTCAGAAGATATTGATAAAGCAACCTAAAATGTAAACCTGAGACTCAAGCGACACAAAACTAGCAGAGTCACCAGTTCTGGATGTGATAGTGAGGCAAGACAGGTATTTCAGACACTAAGGAGATGGGAAATCTCTGTTGGCCAACAGCAACAGACCATGGAAGCTTTGGCAGAAGCTGGGTTGTGTGGTGGTCTGAGATGCCATGCATAACTAACTGAGGTTACTTATACACAGCCATACAGAAAACTGTAATTAACAATATAGGAAGGAAAAAGAAAGCATGCTAGACATCATAAAACAATTTAGTTGCTCCCCAAATGTTATAAAAGTAACAAAATAGGAGGACATCCTTCTGCTGTGGAAAAGCTGTATTTTGTAAGGGATAATGAGAGGAAAAAAAGGAGAGCCTGCCCCATCTCAGCTCTTTTGCAGTTGCAATAATCATAATGAAAAGCTTCAGCCCTTCTGAACAAAGACTATGCCTGATTCCTCCCTGTGGACCTATTTACAACTACAAAGTCCAAAGCATGACCATAAACTGTATTCAAAAACTGCAAAGTGCAGGAGGGAAGATGCGCTCAAATTATGGATCTCTGAGTAAGACAGACAAAATTCTCAGCAGTAAACCAACAAAATAGGTTAAATAATCTAAATATTCATTAATTTCCATATTGCTTTTCCTCTTCTTATTCTTTCTGCTCTTTAAACAAACATATCAGGAAAGCCAATGTAAAACATAATGTTAAAATCCTTTGTATAATGTATTTTTCTGTGCCCAGTGGTATCTGAATTTAGCCAAACGGCATATTCAGTAACAACTGTACATATTAAAAAGGTAGCTTAGGTTTTATGTCTGAAAAACTACAATTCTATCCTTTATGGATCATCCAACCCCCTAACAAGAAAATTCATTCTGTTTTTGAACTCTGCTGGACCTTAAGCCTGATCTACAGGACTGTTAAACCATAACAGTCCTGTAACCCAGGTCAGGCATGGCTCCAGCACAGGAAGCTCAGCCTTCCCTTGGGTCTCATTTCCTCCCCTCTTGCCACAACAGAAGCAGCTTGCTCATTCTCCTGACTCTCACTTCACAGAATCATTAGCCTATTTACCAGCTGGATCTGAGAAGCAGGCTCCAAAGCTATGAAAAAGCCAAGGGCATGCGGAAGAAGAGGAGGCATGTTTCACCTTGTCCCTGGCAGTACCCCGCAAGAGAGCTTTTCCAAATATCCAGTGTGGAAAGGACAAAGGGCATGGTGCAATGGATTCTGGACAGGCTGAAAAGACCAGAGGAGGGTTTCTCTCCTGACCCCACACTCAGTACAATCCCTGCAAAGTCTGACATTGATGCTTCAAATTTACCTGGGCTACTTCACCCAATTTAGGAATAACAGCTCAAAATATACTTTGAAGCACCAACGAGCCATATAATCTGGGGCAGAGCGGAAAGAAGGAGGCATGCCCTAATGTTCACTTTTGACAAGCCAGGCATAATATTGTATTTCTCATATTTTATACTTTCAACATTTTATTTTATCCCTTAAAGACAATATGAAATAGCATGAAAATGTAATGAAATTAATACCATGAAAATATTGGCAAGCTCAGAAGATCTCCCCATCTCCTTTTCCCTTTAAAACCTCAGTAGAGGTGTTCTGTCCTCTAGTAGTAGTAGCACAAGAGGAAATGCAAGGGAAAATTCCCATGGGCTGCTCCTGACTCTCTGAGGCAGGCTGTCCTGTGTCTCAAATACAGCACAATGTCATAAGGAAGTAATGATTGTTAGAAAGTAGCATGACAAAATACAGGTCTCCTGGAAGATGATACCAGTTAGTCACTGTTTTAAATAACTTCAGTCATCATTTCATGTGCAAAGCAGAACCATAAATATACTTGTCAGTTTGGCATGTAGGGGTGGCCAAGAAACAGAAGAAAAAGCTAATGCTGCAGCATGAAAAATAGATTAGGAGCTAACCACTAGTATCTATCCTTTCTTCTTTTCTCTTGTTAAGCATGTCCATATTCTTTTCTTCTTTATCTAGGTTGTCATTCAGACAACCCTGACAGCATCCTAAAAGAAGGCTTACCCTTTCAGAATCCATCCCTCAGCCCATAAAAATCTCCCTTCACCATGACTAGAAAAATCTTCAGTTTCTTTGGTCTTAACCTTGGATGTGAACACAGTTCAGCCAAATTGCTGTAATTCTGCTGGGACTACTTAAATAAATAACTACAGACATTTTTATTTTCAGGGCTAGGATGTAATGATAACGCCACCTGAATTTTTAGAATTATCAGAGCCAATGCTAGAGAAATTTTGACAAACATGAAAAAATATTTCAAAAGCAGTTCAGACACTTTGGGCTTTGGAGTCACTAAGGGGTTTTTTTTCAGCTATCCTACAGCTTTTGTATTAAATTCTGTACTTTTTTTTTTAATATGAAAAAGACCACATCAAAGTTGCCCGCACCGTGAAAAACAGGATCAGTTAGCGACAGCTGAGATATTCAGTAACAAATAACACAAAAGAGATGTCATATCCCTGTAGTCTGTATCACATTCTAACAGAGGCTTTGCAGTGACTTTTTTGCAATATTCTTCAGAAGGTTGTCAAAAACACCACCCACTCAAGCTAACTATTCATAATTAAGACACATGAAGTAAAATAGCTTGTGGAACATATCAGCTACCCTAGTTTCTCTAATATTAGCAAGCATTCAAACCACACTCAAGCCTTACTGTTAGTAGCCTTAGAAGTAGCCCATGACAGCCAAATAAATTACTAAGAGGTGTTTAAATCCCATTCAAATCCTGCTAAAGGCATTACAACCATTGACACTTGAGTAAGAGGGGTTTTTGGGGATGGGTTTCTTTTTGGTTTTGGTGAGGGGTTTTTTGGTGGGGGTCTCTCTATTTCTTTTGTTCTTCTTTTATTTTTTTAATTAAAACAGGAACTATTTATGTATCCTGCTTTAATGTCATAGTTTTTCAATGTCTCCTCAAAAGGTTCAATAGAAAGGTGTTACACGTTTTTGTGCCCCTAAAAGTTTGACTGCTCAGCCAGAAGGGGAGCCAGAAGCAAGGAATTACAGGGCAATCACCCTTAATAAAGTTGCAGATGGAAAGATAACAGAAGCCTGTTAGAAAATGAACAGCCACAGAAAGATTTGTAATTCAATTTGTTCAGGGATTTTCAGGGTTTGAAATAGCTGACAACCTGACGGGAGGATCTATCAACAGGACAAGATTTAAAAGTAACCAAAAAAAAAAAACTTTTTAATTTTTACAAGGAGAAATTGAAGAGAGTGAAGGCAGCCCATATTGACATTCCAACAAAATCCAAAGACTTAATAAGGATGAAGAACACATTATAATTTTGAAAGACCGTTTGTTTCCAGGATCAGATTGCATGTATTGCAAATCGCACAACAGGATATAATTAAGCAATAACACATGCCAGGCATAAGCTTCTGAGCAGTCAAAAAACACTATAGATTTCAGTGAAAAAAAAAGCCAAAAAAGGAACCAAAGCAAAAAACCCCCACAGTTTACTTGTTACTTATCACAGTTTGCACAGCTTTCCTACTGCTGCACTCAGCACACACAATATATATATTCACTTTGGTGTACAGATGCATGAAACTGTGTCCGATCATATCTCGTAAATCCTTAATTAGTTCTTATTTATAAATCAAGGCCACTTCTGAAGACAATACAAAAGGCAGAATCTTCTCTGTTGAGATCCCTGTAATCCTTTTTTTAAGTGTTATGGGTGATAAAAGTTAACCTTAGAGTGTACTGACACATTTTTATGGTTGAGAAATCCTCTGTCCCAGCCTGCAATCATTTTGTGATTCTACTAACAGCAGATGGCCAGCTGACCATGCCACACACAGGGAAAAACACCAGTGTTTTCTCCATAGGTCTAACTTTAAGGATGAAAACAACAGTAAGACCTTTTCTTCTTGAAGTGTTCTCAGTGTTATGCCTTGGAGTTTCATCTGTTACAAGTGAGCAGCAGTTGTTCATTATAACTCAACCAATTTATATTCAGCTGTAAAGTTATTACTTTGTGTGTTGCAGCCTAGATTTAAGCTTTCATAGCACTGGCATCTTCCTTAAGAAAAGTAACGTCTAAGAAAATAGAGATCAAGCAGCAGCAATTGTGCAACAACAGTTGAAAATGTGCTTGTAAGTAAGATCACACTGCTCTCAGAATAAGGACCTCTGAATAAAACAAGAAAAGAAAATAGTTTTGCACACAGTTTCACTGAGCATTTTGGTATATAATTGCTCTGCAGGGATGTACTACAGTTCGTTCTTCAAAGCTCAACTCCGAAGTCTTCAGTCACCAGAAAAAGGCACCAGGAGAAATCCACTTGAGGAGCATTGCTCCTGGAGTAGGTGATGGAATCCTTAAAACATACCAGCCATCACAAGAACAAATCATAGCTGAAAAATTGATTCTTTATTTGCTCCTGAGAAAGATATCTCTGTTAACTTACAGCTGTCCACCTGACTTTGCCTGTTCTACAGCAGAAACAGGACTAACACCAATCAGTTTCATAAAACTTCATCTGCTTTACAAGAAACCAACTGAATACGCAGGTCCCCTTCCCCCTCAGAGGAGGGATGAGCCCTGGAAGACCTCAAGCCAATTCCACTTGGACAAGCACATGAAGCCCTGAACAACAGATATTACTTTGATCCTGGCTTATGCTTATAGGCAAGTTGCTGTCTTCCTGCTGAAAGTCAGGGATTTCAGGGACAACTACCCATGGAGGGGACACCTATCAGACCACCCAAATGATTATTTACATCTCAGGAATCTGTTGGAAATAGATAAACTGAAAACTTCAGAATGATCAGTACATGCCTATTTAGGGAACAGCACATGCCTATTTACAAATTACAAAGCCACTTCAAAAAATTATGGCTGGAAGCCAGAAACTCACCACAAGCTTTCCTTTGCTCAGCTGAAAATCACAGCCTCCCAAATATGATCTGTGCTCAGTACACTGTGTTATTTATTAATAAACTTCTCAGTTCTGCAAGGGAACCTCAAAACCAAAAATGTTAAGCTACAGGAAAGGCACAACCTCGCCACCCCACCCCCCCCAGATATATGGGTTACAGTAACTGCTGTTGTGCAAACAATATGGGGTGCCTGCTAGCTATAAAACAATTTTAATAGTGGCACTCTGGTCTTAACTGGTGTGAAAAATGGCTGCTTGCTGCTGCTACATCAAATATGTAGTCCACATGTACATAAAATACACCCTGTGCAAAATGTTCATGGCAGGACTAAGAATAGAAAGTGCATTCTATGTCTGGCTGATACATATTTTGCAGCAAGTGAATTTAATTTCCTTCCTTTTCTCCCTCCCACTCCTCCCCCTTCACCTTATTCAATCTAGTCCCTAACCTTTGAGTGCCTTTTTTCCCCTCCAAATGAGGAAAAGTTTTCATAAACACATCCTTTGGTCAAAAGCAATCAAACCCGTGAGGACTTTTTTTAGAAAGAGGAAATGTAAAGAACTCTGAACTCCCCTGTCCAGCCAGGCATGGCTGCAATCCCCAAAGCATCCATTGTAGATTGTGATCTATGGATGAAAGATAACATCCTCTTGCCAAGTTCTATTATAAGTCTGTGTTTTTATGTTAGAAATTTGCTCAAAGCCCAATTTCTGCTACATTTAGCCTTTATGTATCTTCACTGAATAAGGAAAGAGGCAGGAAATACATACTTGAGATTTCTAAAAAAAGGTAGCAGATTTCTACACTGTATCCTTTCTGACCTTGCAAGGTTCCTACATACATCTTATTCCTCAGGGCAGACTTTTAGGGTAGAGCTTAGAAATCCAATACATTCAGTTTTGGAAAGAAGAAGCAACAGGATGGTTAAAAAAGCACTTTTACAAGACTTAGTAGCAGTAGTTTACAGAAAGGGCTATGTTTCAGTCCTCCTCACTTTTCGAATGGAATAATAAAGAAAAAAAAGAAAAAGAAAAAAAGCAGCCAAACAAAAACCTCAAGCAAACAAACAAAACCAAACCCCAAACCCCCAAGGGAAATAAAGGAAAAAAAGAAAAGATTAAAACATAAGAATAAAAAATAATCTGAGGGAGCCTCAGCATTATCAGTATGGCAATCCTGCCTTGTTACTTAAGAAAAAGATAAGTCACTGTCACAAAATTCTCCTTCAAATACTGGTTGTGCCTCCACCCATGTCTCATTCAGATTAACTTTTCAGGACAGAAGGTAGTTTTCCATTATCTCTCTTTATTTACACAGAGCATCTCTTGTGGACAGAGCAAATTAGGTTCTCTTCTCTTATGACCCTTTATTCACAGCAATTCCCTGTTTGGATAGCAAGAGGGATACACAATGACAAAAAGAACAGGGAGGGAAAGAGACCTCACAATCAGCACAAGACAGGCATTGGCTAGGAATGAAACAGCTTACTGAATGAAGTCAGCTTGGGAGCAGGTGCTGGCTCAGGAATATGTGCATCCAAAAAATCACCACCCAGATGTCTTCTACACAATACTAATATCCCAGTGAAGGTAGTTGCTAAGGATTTATTTATCTCTTTAGAAGTTAGTTCCAACATACATTTCATGAGGCTATCACACCCAAGAAAAGCTTCACACAACATACAGATTATTCCAAAAATTCCCGACTGTGGACATGGCCTGAAGAAATGATCAGTGACTATTCGAGAGCTTGCCTGTCTGTATTTCTCTGGAGTTTAACTATTTTGGTTTTTTCCTAGCACTCACCATTAGAGCTTTATTCTCCACAAGTTTTGGCCCACTCACAGTATCCTATTTTGTTTGACACATTTGCTGTTTAATTGCAAGTCTCGTAATTGTTAACCTGTGTAAACTTTCCATGGTCTCTGGTTTCTAGACAAAGCCCTTTTTCCTCCTGTGACATTCCTTTCCATCAGGGGAAAAAAAAAAAAAAAAAAAAAAAAAAAAAAAAAAAAAAAGAAGAAGTAGCCAGCCAAGTACAGCCAAATTGTTTTTACCTTTTCTCCGGAGCTCTCTTTTGGAGATGCAACACTTTTGATGTGAGTGCTGTGTACTTCATAATTCTGAAACACAATTTCCTCCATAATTCTCTGGCTTTTTAACAACCATTTTCTCCTGCAATTCTTCACTGCAGGTAAAGTGCAGGAAATGTCCCCATTTCCATTAGCTTTCAGCTGGGCTGGACTTTTGAGATTTGAATTCTTCTATTCCTAACACTGAATTAGTTCATTCATATTCCCCATTCTATTTGAACAATGGGGGAGAAATAGGCATCATTTAATGCTGAAGTTTAACTGAAGCCCTGTCTAACATATGACATTTTATAACATGACTTGTTCTAGTAGTTACATTAAAAGCCAAACATCATTACAAGCCATTAATATTTCTGCTGACTCAAATGCTGAATAGCAGTCAAATGCACTACCAAAGTACTTAATCATGTATTAAAAGTCACAAAGAGATCCAGAATTAATGCTGAAATTCATCTATCAGCTCATGTTAAGAATTTAATTTAAAACAGTTAGAACTGGTATTATACAGAGCGCTAAAAATCACATGTAGCATTTAAATGCAATGAACTTTTTAAGAATTAAAAATAGTCGTCCTAAACTCAAAATTTCAACAATGTCGTTTTCTCCCCTTCTTCATCGAGGATGTTTTGGATTTGTTTTCTTTTTTTTCACCATTTCTCCCTTCGGAATCAGCCAACAAATGCATAAAGCAAGAATTTCTGGAATAACCTTCATTTCCATAGCAATAGATTGAGAGATCAAACACAAGATTTTCAATTACAAGCTAAATTTATACAGTAGAAGAGACCATAGTACTCCAAAAATCCCTAAGCAAACAAAACCACACAAAAATAATTTAAAAATAATCCACAAGCCCCCTTACTCAGATTCTGCATTGTGGAAAAACAGGATAAAAATGCAAAGACTATGATAATCTAATCAACTTCTGATTTTCCTTTTCTGTGTGCATGAGCAGTAGGTCTTATGATAAAAGCCTTCTTTTGAAAGCTGACAATTGGTATGATATATTTTAGAAAGTCCTAGTTTGTAAAGAGATGCAAGCAAAAAATATTTTTCACAGTTCTCACTCACCCTACTTCTCCATGTATGCCTGCTAGATAATTATGTGTTTTATGATTATAGCAGGAAGCAATTTAAAACACTACTTGAATTTTTATTTAAAATTATATAGTGTCCTCATTGCTTACTGGGGTGTGTTATAATTATTTAGCTTAGTACTAACCATTAAAAAAAGTAGATCTCTTACTAACTGAATGACATGAGACGGATGGCTTGTTTGTTAAATACTGTTTCTAACTTGCTTTTTTGTTTGTTTTTGTGCTCACTGTTGTACTGTTCTTAAACACCAAAGTGTTTGCCTAAGCACCAAACAATACTGACTGATGAGCCCAGCATTATATTTCAGATTAATGTATGTCTTCCTAGATAATAAGCAGATTTCCCCAAAGTTTCATAATTTCACAAAACAAAAAGCTTTAAAACTAACATACTACAAAGAACTTTTCTATCAGGCCTTTAGAACCCATCAAGAAGTAGTCAATAGGGAGATACATACTGCTTAAAAAGCACAGGTTTTTTTGTGGTTTTTTTTTCCATGCAGTGGCAATTTTTGAAAAAATCAATGACTAGGCAAAAGCAGATTTGAGATTTATGATGCAAATTTCCTTTCTGATGACTACAACTCAAAATGGGCTTCAACTCTTCTTGGTTCATATGACTTTTTTATCATCTGTTAAAATAATAGCACTTAAAAGTATGGCTTCTTTCTAACAGGCAACAGTCCTTCATAACAATTTGAAGTTGTAAATCTTCAGATAAAATACTTCATCCTCAGAGGGTGTCAGATCAAGCTACCAATTAGTTGTCATGGAGAAAGAGATACTAGATCTACATGGAAACACCAGCTTTATACTATCAGGTAAAGAGTGGTGAAGTTCATAAAACTGATGAAAGCCACTGATGGAGCTTCTCCCCTGAGTTGGCATGCATACATTGTCTGGGACTGCAGTAAGGTTTACAAACAGAACAATAGGAAGATGAGCTGGCTGAGTAACATTTTAAATGCATAAGCTGAATGCCTCAGTTTGTGTGCACCTTTCCCCTGGGTACAGGGCCTGGTGCTGAAAAACCTTTTAAGATACAGAATCCCCAAGACTTCCCCTTCCCACTCCTCCAGGGTCTTTCTTTTCCCACCAGAAGCATTGAAATTCAGTATCATGTAGGTACAAGCAGTGCCCTGGAGCACACAACAAGAGCAGAGGCAAACACCGTGTGACTCCGCAGTCAAGCTCAAGAGTTCAAGGCCAAATCTCAACTTCCCAGTCACAAAACAGAGGTGCTAGAGAGGGACCAAATAATTGGAAGAGTTGTTCTGCGCTGGCAAGGTTTCCTGGGGACAATAAACCTCACAGAGCTCATGGCAAATCCAGGCACAAGCAGAATGTTGAATCTGAGGTGGAAGCCAACAGAGTTGCATAGCACCCCGTTAGATATTTTTTTGAAACACAATAAGTGATTCCTCCATTTCCTTTCAAAAAAAAACCCCAAAAGCTCTGCTTCATACAAATATCTGCATTTGATCTATGTAGGGCTTTTTATAGCAAGTGTTAGGTGACATCTTCAATCAGAAACATAGAGGACTGGGTGCTGAGTGAGAGGAGAACGCTTCCCCCAGAGAAAAGTGCTTGTTCTCCTCCTCCGTATTTTCAGGTCCCCTGAAAATTCAGTGGCAGTAAAGTGTTCCCTGGCTCTGAAACACAAGGGAAGAAAACAAGGTACTGAAATGTAAAATGAAACAATTCTTTGTATGGTCCCAAGGAATGCTTACATACAGAGCTGTAAGGTATTTTCAGTTCAAAATAAGAATGATAAGAAAAAATAAAAGATGAAAGATAGGATGGAAAAATAGAAAAAGGAAAAATTAGTTTAGTGAAACTGAAGTAAAACTTTTTTTCTCTGGATGCTTCAATATAATTGTTGCCAGGTAGTTTTTATCCTTTTTACAAACCAGCTTAGCTCAATTTGAAAACAAAACATTGTGTCAAAATCAAAGAGGAGCCATTTCATTTTGAAACCATGGAAATGAAATATTTAAGCTCCCAATATTTCCCCTCAGCAGAAACTACTGGATGAATTGCATCAAAACAAGCAAATAGCTTTGATCAATACCACACTGTGTCTTCCAGTTAATACACTATTTGCATAAACAATTTCATCAGGCATTACCACGAGTGCAATTGAGACCACAGAATAAGTCAATCTGCCGACTGGGTAATTTGCTGTGGGATGCAAACTACACCATTGCTTACAGTCAAGGACAAGAGACGGAGTAGCCAAAGAGAAAATTACATTCCCACAGGTCCCCCCCATACCTTCCCCCAACCAGTGATGCAGCACTGCCATGCAGATCTGCTGAAGCAACAGGATGGAGAGCTTTTATGATAAAATATTTGGGATGTATCTACTTTTCCTTCCCAGAGAAGGATAGAGCTAGAGCCATCACATATGGGCGGGTGGTCCTGTTACTGAAGACTGCCCAGACTAGACATGAGAATCAAGGAAAAGAGCAGATTATCAGCTAGGAAGGGTTGAAAAGGCACTAAGTCACAATGTGTGCAAAACCCCGGAAGCATAACCCAGCCTAAAACTGCACCACTATGTCCCTGTCCCAGTTTTGCATTCCCTCCCTTGATACAAGCATAAACTCCAAGGGAACAGGTGAATCCAGACGAGGCCTGGTGAGGCAGCAGGGCTGCTCTTCAGCTGCATCCATGGGATGAGTTTCTGCAGGCAGTCAAGCACACCTTAATGGAAACAAATGCTGCGATGCAACCATTTGACCATTTGCCATAAGGCACAACTCCATTTCACATGGAGAGCAACTTCATTCCATGAAATTGCAACAAAATGAGCTCTCCCTCCCCACGGACAAAGGAGAGGAGCCTGCACACACCCCAGCATGGGGAGCAAGTGATGTGATGCTCAGATGCCCAAGTCCTGGAGCAAAGTGAAATTGTTCTGAAGCAACTGGTTTCTGGCATAAAATTTCTGCATAATAACAAATGGAGGTTGACCTTACAATTAACAGTTTCAGGGGCCTTCTAGAATATGAATCAGAAGGAAGCAAAATTTGAATATTGCATTAGGGAGAGTTCACATTCTAGTAGCCCTATGTGGACTGTCAGAGTGCATTCTAGTAGCTCGTTATGATTTATCTTCAACAGCCATGGGCTGAAATTACCAGACTCCAATTACTTTGCTTCCCATGTTCAAGAGAAAAAAAAAATTATGTCAGGCCTACCACAGAAGATGGTTTAAAGTGCCCGAGGTAGAGAAAGTAATCTACTGTTCTCTGACATTTGCTGCCTGAAAGTCATTCACATTAACAACCATTCAAACTTGTTTAGTGCAAAGCAATTGCTTCTATTTTCCTCTTGTCAGTAACATTAGCTTCAATTCAAATTTAACTCTTCAAAAATTTCAAAATGCAAAATGAAATTCAGTGAGGCTTGTCAGGGATATGTAAGGGTCTTGACAGAACATACTGTCACTGAATTTGTCTTCCTTAATCTGTTAATTTTGAAAAGTCTATTTTCGAGAGAAAAAACCTGATGATCTACACTTCTTTTACTGTCACATGGTAGGCAAAAGATTTATGACAGTGTTTACCAGACTAACATTTTAATATTGCTCCTAACATAACAAGGACTACAGAGGCAGAAAAATAGATGCACTCAATTTAAACTAACAAATTAAGCGATTATTTATGAGAACAACTCGAGGTTTAGTTACATAGCAAAATACATTTAATAACTTAATATCCCATCACCATGAGTAGACTTGTATAACAGGCTATTAACTTCTAAAGACTGCGGGCTTATAAGGTTAATATTTTCAGTGAGAAGGGGAAGTAGGTTAGATGGTTAAACAACAGTAGCTGTCACAGACAGCTCAGACACTGAGGACACTGGCTTTCATCAACATTCTTTTCTCACATGACACCCACTTAAAAAATACCTTTTTAGTTTTTCTTATTGTTAAATAAAATAAACAAAAAATCCCACAAGACATACACACAGCCTCACATTTTTGGTATGGTACTTTTAAGAATAAAATACTTTAAAGTTGTATTACTGATGTGTCTTCTGAACATACTCATATTGGTTGGGGAGGTAGGGACTGCAAGATCAGAGGGGAAAATTAATTTTTATTTTATTTTCTATTTGTGAAATCAGGAAAAAAAACCTGCATGCAAACTCATGCTGGCTACAATAAATTCAACCACATTTCAAGCAAATTAGTACTGTTCAAGTTCTTTATGGTACAGCATAATTCAACATAAGAAAAAGCCAAATAATTTCTTACATGCTAGAAAATGAAAGTAATAAAGCTCAGTATTACATAGTGATTGTTTCTAAGCACTGCACCTTCATTATTTTTAAAATGGCAGCAAAATAATTGTCAACAATAATTAACCTTGTACGGTTTGGGGACAGTAGGTGGTTTACCGACTAAATCAGATGGGTTGGTATGAGCCTGATATCTACAAATACACATCAGATTAGAGATTACACAAACATTGCATTCCTTTACTCAGTCAAATAATTTTCTGGGGTCTGCAGTACATGTCAAGATGCCAACTCCCTGGGAAGACTGATCAGTTACTTGAAGGTAGGAGGCCTGACCCCAGCACAACAGTTAATTGTTCTGAAAGACTTTGACCTACTGCCTTGTAGTAACAGAAATATCACTATCTTTACAGAGGGATTTAGCATGAAACTGGAAACGTTCCAGTTTTAGTGTTTGTGCCACCTATGGCACATGGCCTATGTCATTCTCTTTAGACATTTTGATCAGAGGTATCTTAAAATATTCACATTCCATGATCTACTTTTGTAGATATATGTCCAAGGAAAAGACAGAGGGATAATCAAAATCCTGGTCCTGCCCTGAAAGCGTTAGCAGTGCAGCAGTTAGTTAATGACTGTCTGCTGGCAATTCTAGCCTCCAAAATCTCCAGCAGTATAATGAGTAGATCTCATTTTCTATGTTGAAAAAGTCAAGCAGTTCCAATTAAATTGGCAAAAAGGGGGACTCACAGTAATATGCATGTCTGGCTTTGTCTGGCAGTAGGCAAAGGGACCTTGTGTGATCTTTTCTGCTTTTCCTGGTGAAGGGAAGGCAAGACAGTAACATCCAGGAGATACACAATAATAAGAAGACAAAGGACAATAATGCCTCAAGCCATCTATATGCAAAGCAAAGTTTGCAGTCAGCACATACCAACAAAATTAGATAGACTTATTGGAAGGAAGCTAAATAATGCAAAACCTGGTTTGGTTTTAAGGAAAGAACTCATCAGTACTTGGGACAATATTCTGCTATAAAAACATGTATAAGGAATGTAATGGTATTTTCTGAAGTCTTAAAACTGATAGTTCTAATTATGTCCATACAATTTATATACCTTCAGAGTTCTGGGGGAAAAAAATCATCACACTGAAGGCCTCTAGAATGATTTTATTTTCTTTTTCTTCTGCATTAGTCTTTCTCAAGCACTCGTGCGACAAATCCCACAGTACTTCTGGCATTACAAAACTCAGGGACTATTTTATGTGACATAGATCACTTTGATGTCATAAAGCTCTTTGGGATTGGAATTGGAGAAAATAAAAAGAAAATATTGTTGATTAAAAAGCTCAGAATATTAGAGTATTTAAATTTTCAGACATCAGATACATCAGTACAATAATATAATGCAGTATGTTATTGTTGATTTTCCACTTATTCTAGAGCATCAAGCATTATTATGCTATTTAATTTTTGCCATTTTCACTTTTCAGTAGAATGAGCAAACTTAGTCTTCCAAAAAGTAGATTTCTTTCATAGGAAATTATTGTTTCCATTTATTAACTATATCTCATTTATGGCAAGTCAATATGTTCTCTTTCAATCAACCTGCACTGTTAGTTTCTTGAGACATCTGAACTTTAATATTATTCTATTCTCTTTTTTCAGTTATTTTCTGTTGGAATTGCACTGTAGCTATAGGAAGTTTAGAAAAAATAAGCTACCTATCTTTATGATTTTCTTTCAACTAAGTGAACTGAGCTATTAAGAGAGACAAAACTAGCTTTTTGGAACCTATCAACTTGATACAAAGATTTTACAATTATATCAGCAGAGCCAATGTTTTTTCACAAACAAACTTTTTCATAGTGTTTATATGGAAACACAGAAGTAAAATTCATACCATTACAGAGTATCTTCTTTCTAACAGAAAACAGAGGGCAATATCATTCCAGAATACTCCTGGTGGTGCAGACTCTATGTTTTGAGAATTTTGGCAATTTCCTGAGCTCAGGTTTGCATGCTAAAAGCTGAACTGCTAAACATTTTTGTATGCTAAGTAATAAACTTGAAGCATCAGCTGAACATTCTATCTAAGGAATGCAATATTCTCCAAATATTGAGTTTTCTAGCTAGTCAAATTAAAATGAGAATTTGTTTAAATTTTATTTATAAATATCAGTAAGTCATACCCAATGACAATTTTATGCACTGAGGTTATTCCAATTAGGTAGAGCATTGGTTACACCAAAAATTCTGCGGCCACTGAGGAGCATAAAGTGTTTAACAGGTCTATGTCAGATTTTAAGCTGAGCATGTGGTTTCATTCTATTAATGCTTAAAGCAAAGGATAAAAATTATAAAAAATCCTGCCAAAAGTTCAGAAACTTGTGACTTGGGAATGCCCTTCTCTTCAGTTTCAACAAGTGCTGAACACATCCTTTAAAAATCAGGCATAACCTGACAATATTTCATAATAAACTGAAACAGTAAATCACTGTTCATTGTCTTATTTTGGATCTGTTAATTTCCTTGTTTCTTTTGCACCATTCAAGAGTTCATGAACAAGAAATGAAAGGGTTGACTTCCCATCTTCTTCCAATAGTTTGTTTTTTCTGCCTTGTCATCAGAGAGCAAAACCCACATAAAACAAAAAAACCAAAACTGTAAGTCTATAGGTATCACAAAGGCAGTTGGGATTGGTGTTACAGAGAAGAGTGACTACAAGGGGGATAAAAGCAGATACTGATGTTTACAGGACAGAACCACAGCCTTCCTTTGATTCACAGTAGTTCACATCCACAGACCTATTTAAATTTCCAGGTCCAGTATCTGATGCTTAACTGGAAATTGAAATCCTGATACAAGAGAAAGGTGGAAAGTGAATACCCAGGAGTTGAAGTGTGAATGAGAAAAACAAGTGAAGCGGTAAAGCACATCCAGTTCATTGCCACCAACACCAGGGAAAATGTTTGAAAGGAAGAAGATCAGGAAAGTCCCCTTGCATCTTCTGCCACATTTTATATTTTCTGAACAAAATTTAAAATCCAACTTCCCTCCAAAATCCACCAATCCATCCACCACAAAACACCTTAACTTATATCTTCCAGAAAAAAAGACACAAATGACTGGAAGCTGGAGAAAAGACCTTCTCAAAGATATACTTCTGTAACTTCTAAAACTCGAATCTAAACTTACAAAATGAATAAAGCTACAATTAAAAGAAAAATGGCAGCTGAGGATGAAGAAAAGGCTGAGTGGTAACATAAACACTTGAGAGGAGTATATGGTGAAACAAAGTACAGATGGTTTTATGTTAGATCCCTTCCCTTTAGATCAGCTGAAGTTGAGTAACGTTTCAAATGTAGGATATTCACAATATTGTAATTTAAATTACAAGAGCAAGGAAACAAAATCTATACAGAATTACTTCTACTTAATAATAGAATATGTAAAGCTAAATTTTTTTCTAGTGTCAATTATACTGGCATGCTTGGTAGCAAATATTTTTAAATTAAATGAGCTTTTTCAACTTAAACAGTAACTGCAAGAGTGTAAGAAAATGCAGCCTTATAGGCTGTCATAAGAAATACCTTGAAGTTAGCACTTTATTTAATTATACAAATGTGTAATATGAAATCGATTTCTTGTGCACTGTATTAGTGCCTTGCTT
Source organism: Camarhynchus parvulus (assembly GCF_901933205.1). Classification (NCBI taxonomy): domain Eukaryota; kingdom Metazoa; phylum Chordata; class Aves; order Passeriformes; family Thraupidae; genus Camarhynchus; species Camarhynchus parvulus. Next base: position 59,754,729 of record NC_044573.1, on the reverse strand, counting down.
ATTGCAAAAATACTTTTGTATTGCTTTTGTCAACATAAATTAGACTTACACAATTTTTTCTAACACTCTTAAATTAAATTATGCGCTTCGCAAGTATAATATTAAACCAATGAATTAAGCTTCTAAATTCCATTAAATCATTTTATTTCCTTTATATTCTATAATGGAACCTTAAAAATCAAAATAGTTTTTAAAAGATACCTTCAATAAACAGCATCAAGAGCAACTGAGCTATCAATTTGAAATAAAAAAAAATTAAAAGGGGAAATTTGCATCCCATCTATAAAAACTTTACAATTTGCAGCAACTCTTTATTCATTAAAAATCAAACAGCAGAGAGAATGCTACCAGCAATTAATTTTCGGCACAGCTTGCATTATCATTTCAAGGTCAGGTTTCATTGGCCATGCCTCAGTGGGAGCTTGGTTTTGAGATCACTAAACACTGCTCGCAAGGGAAACATCATTAAATGTGTACTTGGAAAAGTGAAATTCCTTGCAATAGAAACGACTGAAAAACTCTGCTATCCTGCCTAGACCCTTTCACCCTCCAGAGAGAAACAGGTATCTTTCAGTAAGCATTCATGAGCTGCAAGAGATACCTGTGATGGAATACTTGAGTCTACCCTTAAAAACAGTTTGACCTTCTGACCACAGATCCGAAGATTGGTTCAGTTCTTATGACATCAGAGGAAAACACAAAACCAGTGACCAATACTTTCAGGAAGGATCAAAAGTAGGACACCTAAGAAGTAAATTATGCACCAAGGGTACTGGAGGGAGAAGAAAGAGCAGTGACTCTTGGGCCCTGCAGAGATCAGCAGCAATCCTGACAGACAAAATTACTTCACTGCATGCATCACTCAAGGAAGATCAATCTCTTCAATATCAGTGGTTGAGATACTCAAACTGCAAGTATAATTTCCATCTTCAACTGGAAAAACAAATCTTTCCATGATGCTTATAAATTTTTTCCAACTTTCAAAGTGCATTTATTTATAATTTATATTGCTTTCTTATCCTTATTTTCTCTGTACCCTTAATTTAATTTCTTGACACAACTTTTAAGATTAAGTAGTGCTTTCTCTCTCACCATAGGTCATTCTTACAATGCAGGGAGCTCCAAATAGTAAGGTGAATTCAGGTTGCTGCAGACATCCAGGTAGCTGTTATCATTTATGTACCCCTGTCATCTGACTGAGACAAAAAGACTACTGTGACAACAATGTAGAAAAATGTAATGAAAATAAGTGGCTGCTTCTTTGCAAATGATTCCTGGCAAGAACATACAGTTTTGTTTGTTTTTTCAAAATCAGAAAATACAACAGGTATGGATTTTTTTTGCCTTTGTATCTATTGTAATACACTGGGGGAGAAAAGAATATTTCTAACCATCTGCCTGGTTATTAAAGACACTAGAACAATTTACAGAAAAATGTTTCAGTATGTTGAAACCATTTTATTCTTTACAAAGCTATCAGAATATTTTTTTCTGAAATTGATACATATTTCAACACATCTATGTGTTTATGTGCATATACACAGTTTTAAATCTCAAAACAAAGGTTTCTCTATTTCTTTCAAATACTTTTTCAGAAAATACTGCCAGAAACACCTATGAGTGGTGATGGACATTTGCTAGCAATTTCTGGAAGCAATCAGGGACTGCAAGATTTCAATTCAGTGCTGCAGTCCAAACTAGTTAGATATTTTCCCGTCTTTGAACACAAAAGAGAATATCAGTCTGCCTTTTTTCTTTTTCTTTTTTCCTCTGTAAAGCAGCTAAGCAAGAAAGACTGATTTTTGAAGCATGTATTCCACCATGACTCATTCAGGAACTGTTTATGCTGGTTCTTCCATCTAGGCCATGAAAAATTTCACTGCAAAAGGTAGATGAGAAAACATATGATCCCTCATTGTTCCATGCTGTTCCTTGACCCCAGCCTTCAAGGATGCCTTGCCTACTCCTGCCTCTCAGCTACAGCAGTGCATGCCAGACTTTCAACAGCAGAAGTGCAGCAGGGATTTGCAAGGGACAGGCTGGTTCTCATGTCCTGCAGTGCCTCAATCTCTTCCCCAGCTTTACAGTACATTAGATCTCAACTGCTACATTGGTGTCTCACCACTTTCATATCTTCTGGTCCTTTAAACCCACAGGAGCCTGCACACTATGCATTTTTCCCAGTAGGACACGGGAAGCCAGGAACAGCCTCTGCAGGTTAGCAGCCTCACAGAGGAAGAAACAGAGTGCACCAACATCCAGGCAACATGAGCTGAATGGCATGGCTTAGAGGCAGCTGGGAGAGGGGAATGTCAGTAGCTATTGTGGTAGTAAAGTTTACCAACTAGTTCATTCCTAAGAAAATCTAAGATAGCAGAGACCATTTCAAGCCCTCTCTTGCTTTCCCCTACTTTTTATTTTAAAATAGGAAATGCTGTCCTCTTGCATAAGGACTAAATCTGTTTCTCTGTAGTACAGGATGGGGTGAAGGGGCTTTGGTAAGCAAATGCTGGCTTCACCACTTCTGGGATTTTCTCTGTCAGTGTGTAACTGTCAAGGGAGCAGCAGGATCCTTCAGAAAAACCAAAAGGCCTGAGGGCCAGCAGCTAGAGAGGATGAAGTCAGTTAACTCTTGGCACACACACAGCACTGCCACAAACACAAATCCAGAAGTTACAGAATGCTAGAAAGAAATGGATTTATAGATGCTCCATGAAGACCACAAAAACAGCAACAAAAGCGTCGGGATCAAGGAAAAGGACATCAATGTTGCAAGCCCTAAGGATAAGAAGCCACGGGGAAACAAACGTGGTCATGTCTGTCTTTCCATCCAAGTTCTTAAGTGGAAGGGGAAAGACATTAGATGACAAGCAAAATTTTGTAGCCTTCTCAAGAGTTGAAGGGCTACTTCTTCTAATGCAATTTAGCCCCCAAGACAAAGGTGAAGCTTGCTACAGAGAAAGCTTCTACACATGCAGGTTTAAGAAATGTCAGAGTAATGCTCCAAAATGTGCAAACTCAAGCAATTTAAGAGTTTGTATCTTTTATGCATTTTAAGGGAAATAATTCTCTTTTAAATGTCAAAACACATTTTTTATTAATTTTCTTTTTCTAGAACTGCCAGAAGAAACTTTCAAATGAAAGAACTTGAAGGGTCTTCATGTCTACTGTTGTTGTTTATAGCAAATTATATGCACAAAAGCTATATTGCAGTAAAAGAGCAAAATAAAGTATTTAAAAGTTAAGAAATCCCACCTTTGAGATATTAGTAACAACCTTCATTCAATTTCCTTATGCATATGCATTATATTATTATTGTCCTTGAGGAAAGATGGAAAAATCTGTACATAAAAATACAATGTCAACTAATGTAGGTGGCACAGGCTAAAAAAAATATATAAATACAACTACATTTTTTTTCCTGCACTCTTTGTATACAGTTTTTGAATAATCAAACTACATCGCAAAAGGCAAAGAATGTACCTTACTGACAGTTGTAGGCATAAGTAAGTGCTGCAGCACTGGTGTCTTGCTGTATGAGCCCTCCCACATATTTTGTACATAAAAGCACATGGTCCACCAGGCATTCGTCAGAGAACATCATGAAAGGTTTGCCTGGCCTGTAAGCTACTCATGTTTGCCAAATATGAGATTAATAATCTACCATGTGATCCAGAATATGGTAGGGCAATTTATCAGTTCTCTGTACTGATGCAGTCAGCTAAGGAAAAACTTACATGACTGCTTTAAAATTAGAAAAACAGAAACAGAAGCATAATAAATAGATATTGAGTTACTAAAAAAATTTCTATGAATATGCATAAGATATTGAGTATTTGAAATGTTCTTATATCTGACTCAGATCAAGTATTTGAAATTTTCAAATACTTCAGATATGGAATTAGTGGGTTGTCCATTATACCACAGAATAAGAAAAATTAGCAGGTTCCAGGATGGTACTGACAATGAAGGATGCTCTTTATTTTCCTCATTTTTATACATGATAATTTAATTTCTCCTTATAAGAGTTCTAACCATTGCAACACAGTATTTATCTACTCAGAACTAAAACAAGTTTACTATAAAATATATTTCACCAATGTGCACAATACCATAACGACAGTGAATATTGTAATTGGCAGGCAGAACCTGATTAATACAAAAGATGTAGAGACTATCAGCTACTGCAAGTACAGGCTCCCACTGAGAAAAAAACCAAAAAACAAAAGGAAGCACAAAATCCTGCCATAAAACCCAGCATGTGCTGGATTTCCACACTCCTGGGAAGACAGTGGAAAAAGAACAATTGTCTCTCTCCAAGGTATTATGGGAATTAGTACACAGCTAACAGGATACTCAGATCAAACTGGAAAGGGACTGCAAAAGAGGAACCAGTTTGAAGAACTGCTTGTGGTTTCACTGATTTCCTAACTGGCAATAACTTACAAGCTACAAGAAACAAAAACTTTCTCTTCAAGCATATCCTCGGCACCTCTGCAGCCAGCATCAAAGGAAACTGGATAACTATTTCCCCATTTCAGTCAGTGTACAAAGCCCATTCACTATACATCAGCTGAGCTTGAGCAGAGAAACAACTTGACAAGACAAGCTGAAGCAATATGTGTCAAAGAGATTGAATTCCAGTTTCATATTAGTACAGAAGAAGACAGTGCATGATTATTGCTTGGAGCGTGTGGTTGTTTAGGGGATAATGCTAGTACCTTAACACTGAGCAGTAATGGAAATTGTCTGTCTTGTTCTCATTCTTTCTGAGACAGTCACTTGTGATATGTCTTGTTACACTGCCAGGTCATTTCTCTCTTCAGGGTCCTTAAATATCACCTGTCCAAATTGACAATACATCTCTCCAATGATGGCATTATGCTTTGTCCCTTGCTAAATAGCTAGACACTCACTTTACCAAGGATGAAAAGTAACACTTTACTTGCAGAAATTAAAATATTAGAGGCTGGACACTGTATTAGAGCTCTGCTTCCCAATGCTGCCTCTCTGCAAGGATGCTCAGACCTCAGTACTGAGACATCTCAGTGTGTCCAGGCCCATGTCCTCCTTTATGCCGTTGTTTATCATAAAGGGGACTACTCCTAATGCTGTTAAATTCAAATACATTGACTGAATTCTTAAATTTTCAAACAACAAAATGTATACACAATGACTTTCATATGTTTTAAATGCGATTATGTTCACTGAGAGGAACTTCTATTACAGAAGCTGCAGTGCCTCCAGTACTGCTCTGTGCAGAAAACAACTCAGCAAAAAACAGACCTTTAGCACCAGAGACAAAAGAGTTTCTTCATGAGTTGTCAGCTCTATATTTAACCCCCACTACAAGTCCACATCAGATGGAGTAAGGCATAGCATGAAACACAGAAAGAAGGATGCTGAGAATAACAGTAGGATATTTAAAGGCAGATTTTGTGTAATTCAAGGCCGAAAAAACTTGGATTCCAAATACTACATAAATTTGGGGTTTTTTACGCAACTATTATTCTTTACTACAATTGCTGCATATTTGTTTCCTAGCCTGTGTTATGGTGTAGACAGGCAGAAAGAAGCCTGCCCATCATACCTCAGCACCTTACACAGACCTACCAGCACAGAATGGCTGCTCTTCAGAGATGGATAAAACACACATTGGCGCATGTGTCTACAGAGAGAATAATGTAAAGTGTCCAAGTGTTTTAAAACAACAAAATGCATAACAGGAGCATCTGATATTTTCTAGTTTAAGTCTGTCCACAAGGCAGACTTTCAGAGTGCCCTGTAAGATTATAGCTTCCACGGAACCTGCACCCCACGGGATGCAGCAGTCCAGCTGAAGCCTCAACCATGGGCCCACAACCTATCTAATTCTAACAGATCTTTAAATCACCAGGAGCCATCACAGAAATTATTGTACAGACTAAGAATTCCCACCTTAAACTTGCAAATCCTTTCTTAAACACAGAGACAGTAAGCTGATTTGTGAAAGCAATATTGAAGAGTGATAGCACTTTTTTCCCCACTGTGGGATCAGATCAAATTAACACAGGAGAAAAAACCCTACATTTGTGAACTACCTTTATTTAATGCACACGACAATGAGTAAATTCAGGACTAAATAATTCAAAGAAAGGCATAAACATCATGGTTTATTGATTTCTACTCAATTGTGTTGTTGTATGTATTTTTTGTCATTGTATAAAGTATGTGCATATGCTCTGATTAAGCCCCTCAGTTAAGTGACTATGAAAAATGTCTGCCATCTTAACTTGTTTTTCAAATACACGTTCCCCATCTTTTCCAAGTACTGCTAGGCAAGATAAGCCACATCTAAAAAACTTTTTACTTGTTTCTTTTCTGTAGAGGTTCTTATACTATATTCATCACCATATGAACTGCAAACCTACAAGCATATTATGCCATATGAATAATTTCTACAACATATTATTCATTCCCTCATCCACTGTTTAGGCAGAAGCACCCATATTTCCCTTAAACTTTTAAATTCTGTTTCAAGGCTGAAGGGAAGAAATAGCTGGGGCTGAAGGGGGAAGTATGGTTGCATTAAAAAAGGAACAAGAAAAACCAAACATGAAATGCTGAGCATCGGAAAAAGAAAACTTGGTAATGGCAACCTAAGAAATCATCGAGGTGAAGTGGCAGACACACACAGAAAAAAGAACATGCTTCACTGGCATGATCCTTAATTATGGCTATTCAGCTGATAACAGACAAGGGCTAAGCCAGAAACAAACCAAAACAACAACTTCAGGAATAAATTGACCTCCACTGATTTCAATATAGTATTTTTGTTGTATTCTTCCCACACTCCCCATCCCCCCCTTATTATACCAAACCAACACCAAAAGTCAGCTCTGCATGGACAAAGAGCTCTTGGTCACACTAATATAAACTCTCTTGCTCTTGTCTTAATACAGACACTACATCAGTGATAAAACTTATCACTGAATGAATAAAAATGTCACCCCTTACATATGAGCTTTATTGTATAAGACTCTCATCACAATATATTTAGCATTCAGACAGATAAATTCAAGATCTCATTGCAGCTAGCACAACAAAAGTAAGAAAAGTACTTGCTCAGAAAAAAAATAAAAATCATGTATGGTAAATAAATTTGAGAAAAATTGCTGGGGAAACATTCATAATCAACCCTGCTCTCCAAATAGCAATGAGACACCAAAGTGAACTTATTTGTCAAAGGTGATGCCAAAGGCCATAAACAGAGAGCAGGTTTCTTGAATTGCAGTTCTGCACTGTCTTCAAAGGTCATTACTTTAAGGAAACATGGTACAACTCAACTGGATTATTTATTTGTAATCATCTAAGCTACCACAGGTTGTGAACTGTGAATAGAGCACATCATATTCCCAGTGGGTGTTCATGCTCTGACATTTCAGCCTAATTGTTGGAGTCCATTTTGCAGACAAAAGAAGGTTCATTTTCAAATATATTTTCTCCAGTCCCTACCATTGAGCACAATTTCTCTAAAATAAAGGTAATAAACTGCAAAATATGTACTTATGCTACTGTAAGAGTATCTGAAATGTTTAATTATCTGGATGATAATTTAGCATGTTGTCTTTTCCAAGGGTAATGAAAAAGCTTTTAGCAATTAATGACCTGAAAAACAAAATGCATAAAATGAAATAGTTTCCAAAGGTAACCTGAAATGAAAAATAATAGTATACAAAGGAATAAAAGGCTTATGCAGTTGGAGATGTGAAACAAAGAAAATAAATTTCAACCCCCCCAAGGAATTACTGCCTAAATCATGTCTGTATCTCTAAACTCAATATTAATTCTGGTCACATCACATATAAACAACAAGATTTTGTTTCCAGATTTCAACTTTCTGCCAGATATTTTTTGTTTTGGTTTTCTAATCCTCCTGAAAACAAACTCTTGACAATTCCATACCTTTAATTCCATAGAACAGGATGCTACACAGATTTGGAGCGGGGTTGGAGAGATGGAGATAAATGACTTGGGTCAGAAGAAAACTAATTTGGTAAGCAATTTCAAGATTACACCTTCAAAAGCTTTAAAACATTCTTCAATGCTAAGGAAAGAGTGAGAAATTTTGCTGTGGTTTACAAGCCAAGGACTACAGGACCTCCTCTAGTTCCAGTGCCTAAGTCTCAGCCCTAATGGTCCATGACTCTCAGATCTCTTTTCCCTCTCTGTACATAAAGCCTACTTTGTTTTTACTGCACCGAAAATGTTGTACTTGAAACATAGATAAGATTCAGCCAATTCAAACCACTGTAAATTAGAACTCAAGTATTTTTTCAAGTGGCCTTTTTTCTACCAGTTTCATAATATTATGTAATTTGCCAACTTTATCATAGTTACATTTTCGTTATAAATTACATGGAACTGCTCCTGATAGGGCAAAACCAGAAATGCTTATTCAATTAATCCATAAAACCAGTTTTAGATAGATAAGCCAGTTCTTCTCTATTTGAGTTGATTTTATTCTGGTTTCTTAATCAAAATGCCTTATATCAAATTAAATGCATTAGAGAAAAACAATATCAGCTTTATTAACCAAATCTGTAATTTAATTTTTTAAAAATCAAGTTATTCTGACAAGAGCATTCTATAAATCTGTTGACTGTCACTAATTATATTACTTCCTTAATTCTTCATTAATCAAGCTTGGTATTGGCTGTTTCATTATTCTATTCAGAATTAAAGTCAAGATGACAAGTTTTTAATTAGGTGAACCTAAGCCTTCAGTATTTTTAATGTTTGTTTTTCAAGAGATTTGGAGCTTTCTAGGACTGCTCCAGATGTTTATTTGAAAACAGCAAACAAAACCAGGTAACATTAAGAGCCTTGACAAGTCATTTTTAGGTTTCTGGACCTACTGATCACCTGAGGTGTAACTTGACATCAACTGCTGCTTAATATGCTCCTCAACTCATTGTTAAAATGGAGGCTATTTCATTATCATTCCATACAAAAGCATCACATGGTCCATTCTCCCTCTCAGCACCAGCAGGAGGATTTACTGAGAAATAAAGTGAGGAGAGTGAAATTCACTCAGTTCTGCTTCATGCAGTCTAGGTTCAAATTAGGTAAAAAGAATTATGCTGCTCACTATTAAAATTAAACAAAGTTAAAAAAATAAAAAAGCAAGCAAGAATTAAATAAAAATCAAATATTTCTCTAGCAGAAGAAAGCCCAAAGAATTGATGCCTGTAAGAACCAGGGCTTTTGGGAAGAATGACATGATATCTCTTTGTAATGGCTTTGGAGAGAGGGGGGACAGGAAAAATATTGAATGCATTTGGTAAATCTCTTCAACGTCCCCTGCCACAGCACAGGCTGCTGGTACTGCTTTCCTCTTCCACCCTTCCACTCCTGCAACTCACAGCCCTCCATATCTAATCCACACTACTCTGCCAAAAATGCCAAAATAGCTGAAAAATTAGTATGCTTCCAAAACATTTTAGTGCTGCAATGATCAGAGTAACTAAAAAAACCTTATTAAAAATTTCCCTGATTAATTTTTAATCGACTGATAAATGAAAATACAATAAAAGCCAGTCTCATAAACGTTTGTTTTATTTACGTACTTACCACCTCTCAAACACTATAAAATTAATATTGTATTCCTGAACAGTTGAGAGACCTTAATTATGAAACCAAACTAAAGCATCAAGCACACTAATCAATCATGCTAAAAAAATATTTTTATTTCAGCTGAAATTAAAAGTAGAAGTCACAGTTCAAAAACAGAAATGCAGTCTTCTAAAAGGGAAAGATTATCTCAACCTGCAGCCATGTTTTTAAGAAGCAGACATAGACCAAAAATCTGTTAACATCAGTTCCCCAACTTTGCAGAAGCTCTAATCAGGCTATGAGTTATCTGGCCTGGGTGCACCCACAGCACTTTCAAGTGCTGCAATATGAATTATTGCCCACATCCATTCTTTTACAGCTGGAATGGGCACTGTGGATTAATGTACTGCAATATATTTTCTTGCCACAGACAGTGCTCCTCTCAGAAGTGTGATCTATTGACTAGTTACATGCACTTTGGATAAATCATGGCTGTCTCAGTGCCGTGGCAGGCTCTGCTCTGGGAAAAGCCACCAAACAAACCAAGGTGAGGCAAGAGATGGAGAAATTGCTTGAGAGACAGGGGAGCTCTGTCTGGTGATGGGAGCTGCTCCTTTTCCTCCCCCTGCCTCTACCACAACAGTGAAGGGGTATCCTGACCTCGTGTCCTTCACCAAAAAGAGAGGCAGTAACTTTAACCAAAGCCTTTGCACCAAACCCTTGACTAACCAGTAGGTCAAGTGCCAATGACCACAACCATGTCTTGCTGCAGGTTACTCATCCCTCCCTGCCCACTGCTAGACTTCAAAAAGAAGGCAGAAGAGGCCACTGCACACAACAGAGGCTTTGAATTGTGGGTGGCCATGCTAGAGGAGTCCCCCTACCCAGGTCTGCTATACTAACTCTAAGTGAAGAGCATCAGAGTGATTTACTGCTGAATATGATACTATACTATAAAAAAAATAGCCATGAACAGAATTCTTCCCAAAAATGAAGCATGAGACAATTGAGGGAGCCTATGCCTTGTGTAACACGGCACTCACAATGTTGCAGGAAGAAAGTTTCCAGTTAGTGCAGAGGGAATTCACAGCTGCAAGTACCATATAAATGATACCAAGCAAGGCTGAATACAGCAAACAAAAAAAGTTGGAAACTAATTTAGGGGAAGTCAGTGTCTGAACTTGCAGTTTACTGCCAATTCAACTGAGTCATCAGCATTGCACTCCTTTGAACTAGATGATACCATGCTTAATTTACACAATCTGACACAAACTTGGCTGAGCAGTTTGCCTGGTCTCTTGCTAGGTAAGTCAGATGCACTACAGTCCTTTCTTATGGATATAAGCATCATTAGGATTCTATATGTGGGATGGGTATCTCAGCAGTGGCAAGCAGCACAATAAGCAGAGCATAGTTGCTGGTGCCAGATGGTCCAAATCAGATGGCTCTTCTACAGCATGCCTTCTTAATAACAATTCTAGTATTCAATCTTAATGGGAATATGATGAAGTTCCTCAGCCCAGACTTTGTCCATTGTTTTTATATCTCCCTGCTCCACCTCCCCAAATACAACCCGGTTGGTAAACCTATATGGAACAAGACTGGTACATTTGGAATCTGATAGCAAGATCTTAAATGGTTCCAATTGCTACCTGGCCAAAAGCCCAGAAACAGTCACAAGTGCCAAAAACATTAGTAAAAACAACAGCAACTTATAAATATTGGTGTAATGAGGGTTCTTCTGGAACGACGAATGTAAAATAATTTTTAAAATACCATATTAATTCAGTTTCAAGTTGTTCATCTTTAGTTTATCTTTAAAATGCATTCAAACCATAACCAACAAAAATATGAGCAATAAAAACAGGCAATTTAAGCACTCAAAATGTATTCACATTGTCCTTGAAGCTATAGTCTAAGCCCATAATAATATCTACTTTGAGGGAAATAAGATAAAAATTTTACTTGAAATACAAAGAGACCCGTTTTTCTGTAAAGGTAAGAATTTCTCTCTGTCACCATTAAAAAAAAAGTTGAAAATTATGCACTTATTGTATTTTTATTAGATTTTAAACTTTTAACCAATGGCAGTTGCACTACTGCAAGGGACACCAATGAAGAGCACAGCTTATCTGTTCAGTGCTGTATATTCCAGGAGCCTCCCATGATGTTGACTCTACCCAATTTTATAAACACATTGCCTCATATTCCAATATCCTAAATTCTCTTGTACAGCACACTGCAAAGCCTACAAAACCAAGTCCTCAGCCTGAACCCTCAGCCTTGGCTCTGCCAGAGTAAAAGGCAACAAAAACAGAGTGAAGTAGCACTGTACACATCCCACATAAGCACATCCAGATTCCATACTACAATGTCCCTCTCACTCCCCTCCTTTTAAAAATAATGTACAATTTTTATGTAACCACAACAACAATATTAGTTCTCCAGATGGCCGTGCAGGGTCACCTTCTCAATGGCAACCTCTCTGGGGTCCCTCTGTTATAAATCCCAAGACAATGATCAAAAGCCTTTGAGCTTCCTTTTGTTTTCCAATATTTTTCCATGCTTTGCTTTTTTTGTTTGTTAGAGGAGAACTCAGCAGTATCTTGCACACTGTGTATATTGTTTTTGAAATTAATACATGTAGAAACTGTACACAAACATTCTGCACTGGAAAAGGCAGCAGAAAGCAGCCCAGCTCCCAAGCCTTCAACTGCAGGTGTTCATGTGCCAGAATTGCATCGCTGAACCAGCATCTCCTGCTCAGGTGCCTTGAGGCCGACTCTTACCAATAGCAGGTCTCTGTGCTGGATAAAGATTTTGAACAATGAAATAACAATAATGACAATAGTAATAATAATAATATCATTGATAAATATTTTTCCTTTCTCAGCTCTGCTAGAGCTATAAAGCTTCCCCTCTGTCCCTACTCATCTCATTATCAAGACCAAAAAAAATGAAAACACACAGCACTGTTTCCTCCAACTGTTTTACAGTTCTTCATGTTTTTCTGAAAAATCACACCTTGTGCTGAACTTCAGTAAAGTAGGAGCAAGCAATTCCACTGTGTACATATATTAAGCTCTGGACAGGCTGAACTATTGACCTTCTTTGCCTCCAAAATATCAGTTAATCATAAAACTGAGCTGTGAGCTGTTACTTAGAAGCAGCAGCCAACATTAAGAGAACAACTTCTAATTTAGAGTTGAAAAAGAGGGTAAGCGGACAATTTTAGATTATCACATATTTCCTACACCCTGCCCCTCTCCCCCTACCCCCTCAAGGGAAGACAGGCAATAACAACTCAGGAGATACCCGGAAGGACAACACACCCCACAGCCACAGAAAAAGTCTTAAGGATTGCTTCTGGTTAAAGTGTTACTCTCTGCCTTTTGTGTTGGTGTTAGAATCCTGGAGAAGTGAATAATCTGAGCAATGACCCCAGGCAAGAGGCGAAGTCAGAATGAAATAAAGCTCAGGTGCCCTTTGAGGACCAAGGGGGAGGCAGTATCTTTCAGCATCAGCACCTGAGAACACAATGCCTTGGTCATACCATCATGGGTGGTGCTTAAAAGAGGAAATGACAAAGCACGCACCTGGCTCTCACAGAGGGTAATGTAAGAAAATAGTGTTTTGCTTCAGATGTTTCAGGCTTCAGCCGTTTAAAACCACTCAGTGGTTTCACATATTTGATTGCTCAGCACTATCCTTAATCACAGACTGATAAAACAACGCATCTAACAAAATGCTTTTGCTTCAGCACAGGAAAGATTACCTGGGAAATGCCATGCAGACAAACAGGCTGTCAGAGGACTTAACTAGTGGAAGAATTATCCCTTCATTAAAGAACAATTTTGTTTAGCATTAGTGGAAACATTTAGTAAATGAGTCACCAGACACTAGTTTTGCTATGAGGAAGACAGAAAATGATCTAAATACCTAATAATAAAAGTGCACATATGACAATGAGTTAAGTACGATCATCACTCAAATCACTAAGGAGTAGAATGCATCTCCAGCAAAGCAGAGGACAACTGATCAATAATATGTTATTAAGAAATAGTATGAAATTATAAATACTGAATGAATTATGGGGAAAAGGTATTTTAAACTTCATTTGAAAACAACATTGATATTTGCTTAAGCATTAAACAGAGAGCAGAATAAGAGCTTATTCTCATTATTTTTTCAGTGAGTTTCCTGTTGCTGCTTGGAATGTAAACTTCAATCCTTACAATCTCATCAAATCAACATTCACTAATGCACACTTTTTAATCTGTATAGAAAGCAGTCAAACTTCATGTTAAAAATTCATTTCTTTTCCACCATTCCATCTGATACTGAGCAGATAATCAATTATAACTTATTTCAGAATTTGAACTAGCGTGAGTAAAACTCATGGAAAGAAAAAATTGACAAAGAGCACTGACAGAAAAGAGAGTATCTGTCTGAAAAATAAGTGAGCTTGTCAGAAATGAGAATTAGGAATAATTGAAGAAACTCCAGAAAGAAGATATTGCTGTAGAGATGTCATCTAATACAGCACAGCAAATCACCTGCCAGTCACTGGTACAATACCAGCAGCAGCAAATACTGCAGGGTGAGATATTCCATTATTACCTTTGCCTTTTTTATAAATCTTTGCTTTGGAAGAGACTAATTTTGATGTTTATAATTTGCCTTTTAAAAGCAAAATATTAGTATATTCAACGAAAAAAATTATATTGACAAGGACCTGGAGTTATCTATCAGAAGCCTTGGGAGAACACTGCAGAAAAGGAAGGTCTGTCTCATTTTCCAGACAGGTGAGGAGGCAGCAAGGCGTTCAATCTGGCTCTGTCCCTGACTCATCCCTGATGATGTGCACAATATTTCAGTCTTCACAAACCCTTGTTGACACACCTTCTTCTAGCTGAAACTAGCTAGTAGTAACAATTATTTGCCTTCACTTAATGAAATAGGAAGAATCAGTCTGTTTACTGTTAACCTGTTTCCTGCAAGGTAAACAGCTTAAATTTTTATTATTAAAATTATGCACATTGTCACAGAAAGTTCAGAATTTTCTTCTCAAGTATTTTTTTTATCTGCTTAATTTCATAGTGGATTAAATCGAGTTGAATTTTTTTCTTAAACCAGATTAGATTTTGGAGCCTTACATGTGAGTGTTATGTTAAAAAAAAATTAAATATAAAAACACACCCACAATAACATGATTTCCCCCATGAGGTTTCTAAAAATACGTCACATAATTACTTCCTTTCCCACAAAAAATCTTTACTCTGTCACAGCCTGGGTAAATTAAATTACATTTCTTCAAGCGCTATGAAAACAACCTGAACATTTCAATTTGCTAGTATCGGCTCAGCCTCTTTAAAACAGAAGCAGTTTTCCAATTCCTACTTTTTCAGAATGTCTAAGCCAATTCTGTGCAATAAACCAATACTTTAACCTTACTTAGATCTCAAAGACCGACACCTTAACTGAGATAGACACGTAGATCTTTCTACTTCACTGGAAAGACAGACTAAATTATAAATACAATCACAAACTCCAAAAGGTGCCTTCAGCTAGGTCTTACTCCAGCTTCATGTATCAGCTTCTGACAGTACTGTGAGCAACTTTAAAAAAGATCCTCTAATTTTCTGGAATTCATACCCACTGATCTAGTCTGCTAGAATTCCTAGCTTCTGGTCCAGACCCTGACACTCTTCTTTAAGTAAACAAAGTGAGTGTTCATCCATCAGAGATCTGTCTTCAACTTGCGAAAAAAACTATTTATACTTCTGATTCACATGTGCACATATATATATGACAAATGGAAACCTGAGACTCCATCTTGTCCTTCTGATTACTTTAATGCAATTGTGAATAGATGGTTATCAACACTCTTTGCTAAATCAAATACTGTGCCAACTTTAAAATATTGTCAGGCCCTAGAAGTCCTGAGACTAGGAGGGAAAACCCCACAATTTAATTTATGCTTATTTTCCTCACAGTCTGAGATCCAAATCTATAATTTTTCTCCCCTGAAACTATGAGACATAGTTATTATCTTTTTCCTTGTGAAAGCTGAGATTAAAATAACTTTAAGTAGCTTTAGAAGGAACAGCATATAACACAAGTTGACAGTGTTTAATCTTCTTGGTGCTGGCCACGTAGGGGCATTCTGAGAAACAGGAAACAAACTGCAGGGCTCATGATTTTGGTAATAGAAGCCAAAAATGGAGAAAACGCTCTATTTGTATTTTCAATTGTATTCTACAATTTACAGAATCATAGAATATCCTGAGTTGGAAGGGTCCCATAATAACCTGGTCCTACTCCCAGGCCTGCACAGGAAAGCCCCAAGAGTCACCATGAGCCTGAGAGTGTTGTCCAAACACTTCTTGAACTCTGGCAGGCTTGCTGCTGTGACCACTTCACTGGGGAGCAGTCATAGCTGGAGATTTTAGTATTTGTATTTTAGTTCTTCTAATTCAGGAGATTCTGTCAGGCTGTATGTAACTGCTTGGGAAAAGACAAATTATGCAGAAGTACACTACATTTTTTCCCCCCACAATTCTATTTCTAAAACATATCCTTGTTCCCATGCAGTTTGCTTTATGTGCAAGTTTGCTTAAAATGTAATTGAAAATACAAAGGTGAAGAAACAAGGAGGCCAGGACTTTCCAGAAATCAAGAGGTCTCTTTCCTTACGTGACGAGATGCAAACTGTTTTCTTAGATTTCCAACTTCTCGCTTCCTAATCTACCCTCCAAGGGTTAGCAACCTAGAACAATGACCAGGCAAAGTAAAGGACACAGAAAATCCTTACTGATCCAGAAACTTGGGGATCCTGTGGGTGTGAAGGGAATCCTTAAGTCCTGATACAAGTTAATTGGAGCCAACAGGCCTGCCAATCAATTCAACCATAAAGTAAACAGCTTTGAGTTTTTTGGTAATTTTTCCAGAGCAACACTCACCAGCACACTTGGTCCTGGTGATGAGTGGTGGTCCTGGCTGCCCCGTGCCACCTTCACCCGGGCGTGTGAGCAGGACCCGAATCTCATATTCGGTGTCAGGGTCCAGGTGCCAGAGCTTGTACGTTGGTGCATTGACAGCGTGGGTCTCGGTCCAAGTCCCAGATGTCATCCTGTACTCCACTTCTTTCAGGATAATGGGGCCATCCCCAATGATGGAGTTGGCATTCAGCTGGATGAGCAAGTACGTGGGCCCAACGCCCAGCAGCTGTGGGGGTGCTATTGGGCGAGGCGGCTCTGCAGGGGAGACAAAAGATAAGGCAGCGATAAAACAAAAGCTGGAAAACCCACTAAGAGGAGGGGTCTCTACACAGGGAGTTGTCAGAGTTTGGTCAGCAAGCATTCCAAACCACAGAAAGAAATTCTAACTGACATGAGTGAAGAAGAGCTGAGGAGAATTTCAGCTGATGGAAGTGAGTGGCGCACTAATGGCATCTGCTCAATGCTGTGTTTTCCTTTTAAAAATCTCAGCTAGAGACCACAAAATCCTGTCTGATTTATATATTGCTGCTGCTTGAGATTTTTTTTTCGGAACAAAACTATGCTCATTTATATAATTTACCAATAATTTGAAATTTTCTTTTATTGACTGAAGCCACATTTGCACTTTCCTTATAGAAAGAGCTGCAAGAAATGATACACTACCCCTGCACAGAATATTCTTAAAAATGAATATCACTGCAGTTAATCTGAAACCCATTGGATGCAGTTAGGGAAAAGGATACAGATGCTTATTACAGGCATTCAGAATACTCAGAACTGAGCAAAGCTGCCAGGAGAATGACAAAATAAAGACATATGGCAACAACATATTTTATTCTTTAGTAAGTTACTACAGATTTTGCAACTTGAACAATAGGACGTGTGTTGCCTTTTGTCATCCCCTCTTCTCATCAGCTTCTGCCTGCCTACGTATTTCAATGCAGCTGCAAAGTGAAAAAGGTAATGACAGACCAAACAGAAAGAGGTGGTCCCCCCCACCCTGAGAAATGTTAACATAGAAAGATTGCCTCAGCATGATTTATTTTAAGAAACAATCACAGGCAACACGTATTTTTCTAATAAAATGAATTCACTGATAAACAAGGAAGGTTCATTTTCATTCCAGATGGCTCATATTTCAGCTAATTTGTTTCAGTTAATTAGGCAACAATGCTAAATTCAGTGCACACAGGGGTTCACATAGCAGCCATGCAGAACTAACAAATCAGCAACTCTAAGCAGGTAGAGGAGATCTCATGGCCAGTACATTAAAAATAACTTTTAACCCCAGACCGCAAGGTTTCCCTAGCAGGGGACCCTTACATTCTACACGACAGAAGTTAAGACACAAATGCATCGCACGTATTCTGCCTCCCAGGGATGATGCCACCAGTGTCAATGACAGAACACGTGGTGGGGAGTGGTGGACCTCCTTTGACATCCCATCCTCCCTGCATGATGAAGTTCAGCCCCTGGTTCTGCCTGCTTCCCTTCCAGGTACCACAGCTTGCTCCAAGCAGTATATTTACCAGCTCTATAAGCAACCCAGTTTCCCAGATTTTGGCACATATCTTGAGGACCTTTTTCTAAATCAGCTGCTTCTCAAACCACTCAGTTTGGAGACCAGGGAATCTGTAGCCATGCCATAGAGGGACCTGATTTTTTCCCCCCAGAGTGAAAGGTGAGCACTCCAAGGTGTTTCTGTTTCTGCTTCAGGATATATAAAACCATAAAAAGTACCTCAATTAATTATTAACCTTTTACCCTTCTTTGGCAATGTATGTGCTTATGAATTGATTTAGATCCCTACCTGCATCAAAGATCAGAAATGCAACTGGCCATAATGAGGGCAGTTTATTTGCTGTGGAGCTAACATATTAAATGTCCAACTAATGTATTCTAAGGTCAGTGTATATTACAACAGAAAACATCATCATTGATGAGCATGATGCACTACCAACTCCAAGTTATAAACTTCTAAAACATATGGCTATGTTTAGAAGTATACACTTTGATTAAGAGCTGGATTATCACAAATAAAACCTCTCATTAATGAGGGTATTGCCTATTAAGTTTTTATGTTAAGAAGTAAAGCACATTCTTATATTAGCATACGCATTTTGTTTTTAAGCTCTTGAGGCCAAGGAGACTTATTTATAAAGTCTCTCCCAGTTCCAATAAATTATGCATGAATTTTAATCAGTTAGCAAATGAACAAGTAATTGTTCTGCAGCATTATTAATATTCTTCATAATATAATATACTATCAGAACCAGAGGTGAGGTGCAAGCAGAAATCCCAAAAGTACACTAAGTATCAACTGAAGCATGCAATCCCAATATACCAGGATAAACTTTTCTGATGTTACCCAATTAGCTTTCTATTAATTATTCCCATTCATTATTCTATAACCACATCTCCAATTATAATTTGAAATCACAATTTCCTTTTGTATATACAGCAACCTGAAACTTTTACAGTTTAAAAATTGCCATTGATAGCTAAAAAAGATAGAACAAAGCCATTATTAATGTTTTGGTTGCCATTCCCATATAAAATACCACACATATCAACAATACTTTTCTTTCAGTGAGTTTTAAAACATAATTTAAATCCTTCAAGGAAGTATATGTTGCTGGCTTTTTTTACCCTAGCAATCTGGGTCTACCTGTAGTAAATAATCCAGTTTCAGAGTGCCCTGAGAAGACAGCCTGCCAAAAAATGAAAAACCTCTTACATGAGGCATGAAAAATAAAAGGAGATGCATGAAAAAGTACCCTAAAGAAAATCACCCTCTCAGAAGTTTGTTCTGGCTTATAAACAACATAAAAACTCAGCTTCAGCCCGGCCAGGTGATGGTTTAGATGTTCAGAGCCTGGATTAGAGGTAGAATTACAGGAAGTTAAGGGTCACCAGGTGCCCACCACAGCACCTTTCCTCCTCCCTGGCCCTGTCAGTATGCTGCAATGCAGGTGGTCCCTACTCAGATGCATTTTGTGGCTTCCAGTCACCCAGACCCAAAGCCAGGTGAGGCAGCACAGTGATGTCCCTCCACACTCTGCCTGCCTTGATCATTCCAACCCAACAGGAGAGCTGTGCCCTTTATTTCTGCCAAAAAGAACCGACCTTCCTCAATTACTATGAGGAGATATGGCTAAGGCATACAGTATACTCAGCAATCAATTTTCCTTTCCTTAGCCATGAACTCTCTGTGAAAAGCCATAAGGTTCTAAACCATAACTTATGGGAAAATATTTCAATCCATAGATGGTTTAACTTATCAGTAGAATCACAGTTTTAATAGGCATTTAAGATACACTAAAAAGTTTGATCAAAGACACTACAATGGTGAGTTTCATTTCTTCCTTTGCTAAGCACAAAATTTAAGATTCCTTATCCAATGTAACCAGCTTAATTACCCACTCATTTTCTGACTATATTTTTAGCCAGTGTATAAAGGTGTTAAATCTGATTATATCCTTCTAGTTTTCACGGCCACTAACATCACAGAAAGACTATATTAAAAGACCACTTGTACATCTGCAAGATATTAAATAAATGAAAGTGTTTTCATGCATAGCATGCTGCAGTATTTGGTCAGCTCTGGTTTTGACATAAAATGCCCACAGCTAAGGTAATAAAAAAATTAAGACTGACATTTCATCAGTACTAAGTTCTCATTCTGCTGAACTACTAGCAGTACATTATGCTCACATCAGTATGTATATGACATTGTATATTAAACATAGTGTGATATTTAGGCACCAATGACTAGAATAAGCATGCAACTTCAACCTCCTCTACCAGTCTTCCTACAGTTAAGTTGTTGTGTCATATTTTTAATATGAAACATTGTATGCGAATAATTACGCATTCACAGAGAGAAAAAGCAACCAGAAAAGGTCATTAGTGCTATTTGTATAGTAACTAATACACATAAAATTTCCAATATTCTCAAGCCACATATGCACATTATACTAAATTGCCTTCCAAGATTAAACACTTCCTAAATTAAAAACAAAGGAAGGTAGTTTCATTTGTATCTTACTGGCAATTGTGTACTGTTAATGATCAGTTCAAAGCAAAAAAATAAAAATAAACCAGAATCCTACATATTGTTCCATTTTGGAGCAAAAGCTGATACTGGATGCATGCCTGATATAATCTTATTTTCAAATCTTATTTACAAGAGTCATGTTTTGCTGAGCATAACATGTACCACTCACAAGAGACTCTTGCTAGAGAGCAGAAGGGTTTGGAGAGGGGGGAGAAGAGGGCTGGTCAGCCCACAGCATAAACACTCAGAGCAGGTACATGCCTTTCTCCACTCTTATCCTGTACTTGTGCCTTGTACAGGACCTGCAAACATTGGTGCTGGGCAGTGACAGCTGGCAAGTCTCCTCCACTCATGCACACACTGTTCCTTCCCTCTGCTGACAGCATGTTCAGCTTGCTCTGCGAAATATCTCACACCAAGCCATGCACTTGGTATGCTGATGAGCATTAACTGCTTACCCAATACACACAACAAGGGTAATCACAAAAAGTTTAATTTTTACAAGTATACCAAAGCATTCATTCATTATAGGAAGACCAACATCAGCTTCACCTCCTCAGAAACTAAAATTGATTTTTTAATTACACCATAAGCTATCAAGAAAGTAGGTCAACCAAAATACAAAGTTACTTTAAAATTTGTCATAACTCAAAGAAGCAAAAATATGAAATCATGTAAATACAGCTAATACTGGATGTTCTAGGGAGTATAGCAAAAATGTCTCCACAAATGACTAAAGACTGACTCAGCTCCCACCTAACTCACTTCCTCTTCTAGAGAAATTTTTTGCAAAGCTGTTTAAGCATGTCTGCATATTTCTTACAGCCTCTCTCGTTTTCTAGTTGAATTCAGCTGAAGTTCAGTGGCTGACCCACACTGGCTATGTCTCGTTGGAGCACAATTTTTGCCATAGGAAGCCCTGTGGGACCAGGGACCACAGGTGTGGGACACCCAGGCAATGTGAGACACCCAAGGCATAGAGGGGTAAGGGCTGAATCCCTGCTTGCCAGAAGCTGGACCTGTGGAGAAGTGCACCTCTGCACTGGGCTCCAGATTGCACATGCAGATATCGTGGCAAAGCTGCATCAGAAGACCCATGGCATGAGGGCAGAAGGGCATGGGGAAGCAGGCTGCCAATTCCTTCCAAGAGCTACAATGCTTCAGTACTCTTTGCATTCTGGAAGACTACATACTGCTCTAGAGATTCATGTGTTTTAAAAAGTATTGAAAACCAGAAGAAGTAGAAATATTTGTTTAAAATTTGGAGAACATGATTGACATTTAGAAGAAAAAGTTATGGCAGTCAAGCACTAGCAGGGAAACAACATTCTTGGTCTTAAAAAGCGGGTTAATCCAGCAGAAAAAAAGAATTAACAAGAAGTAGTGACTGAAAACTTAAATTCAAAAAGAGTATTAAGCCACAAATGGAACAATGAGAACAGTAACTGAAGAACAGAAACAGTAGGAAAATCTGCATTCTCTTAATTTTAAGCTGGGGAGAAAACAGAAGATGTTTCTCATACCTACAGCTCCAAAGAAGTCTAACTGAAAGAAATTATGCGGTCATGAAGGCGGTGACAAAATGAATTATGAAAGGTTTGAAAATAAAAACAAACCATGGAGGCTTTGAGCCCAAACACTCGGTTTGTTTTTTTTTTATTTTTGCAAAAAATTATTCTGCATCTGGCATATCTTTAATTGAGACTAGAAATATTTCATTCAGCTCTCCAAAATTGTAAGGAAGTACTGCTCTGACAGGAAAAAAAAATAAAAATCAGAATTTAAGACAAATAAGTTTATTTTGTACTTGGCCTATCTGCAAGGACACCTGGCTGTCATCTACACTGATAGCAGCTCGACAAGACCTGCCACCCCTCAGCACCAGTACAAGGTGTATAAACATAAACAGGGGACTTTGCCAACTAAGGGGAAAGCATTACACAAAACACTACTTGCCTGATAGGAAATTCTTCTGCTCAGTTAAAAAGCAGGTTAAATGCAGAGGACTGAAGGATGCCAAGCTGAAAGCACAGACCTGATGAGCAGAAGAGGTACCATGAACCTTAAAGTCACAAAAAAACTTAAGATCTTGTTGGAAATTTAAAAATAAACTGCAGTCACTCTGAGGTTTATTTTTAAATTTCCAACAAGATCTTAAGTTTTCTCTTTCTGTGCATGACAGACTGCACTCACAGCTATCACCCTATATGCTCCATCTCTAATGAGTCCTTTGGTTCTTACTGGTTTTGCTGAATAAGACATCCAAGACAAAATATGCCTTAGATAGTTTGTGCAACACATTGAAGACAGTTCAGTAATGGGAGATGAGCACTCTCCTTGGCTTCTGAAAATCAGGAAATGCAAAAAGACTGGGGAAAAAACCCAAAGCCAAAAAACCAAGAATGTGGCATATTTTCTTTTTCAGCATTACTGAAAACACACCTCTAGGTCTACATTGCTCCAAGACCTAACCGCTAATCAGACTTCACATGGGAAGTCCAATAAACAAAATTATATCAGGACAATGTTAACTACCCAATTCATAGGTGCAGACACACAGCCAGCCTTCGGTGAGAAATGCTGCCACGAGGGACTTAGTTAATGAGGTTCTTGCCTGCACACCACATAATGGTACTAGCTTTTCTCGCCTCAGCAGCCCACCTTATTCCTGTGACAAAGAAGAAGAACAAGTGCAAGCTTATTCTCAGCCAGACATACTATACATCAGCTCCGTAGATTACTCCTGCCCAAGAGACACAATGCATCTGAAAAACGTCAGAATAAAGGAGGATGAGCTCGACCGCTGGGCAGGGCACATTGCAGAGGCTGCAGGAAGGCATGCTTTCTTAAACCATCTGCAGCCCTCAAAATAACTCACCTCAGAGAAATTTTACAATCACCTCCACTACTGCAAGACCAAACGGTGCTGAGAAATTAACACAATAAAAACCCAACCAACTGCAAGTCCTTTGGAGCTCTCACAAGCCTTGGCCATTTAATTAATAATTCCCCAAGACATCAGTTGGCTTTTCTTCTTGTTCATAAACTCGTTTACCATTTTCTTAATACACTTATTTGTTTCTTTTCTTTTTTTCCTCACAGTGGACAAAAATGTCTCTCTGTTTATCAAGTTTTACTCATTTTACGCATTTTCTACATTGTTAACAATTGTAGATTGTCAATTTTTTTTTCTGATAGGAAAGTTTCTATTGCTCCCATCTTTGCCTTCTACAACTAGCTTGGAGAAGGCACTGTACTGATGAGAAGGCAGACTTTTTCATAAAAATAACTAACTTTTATATATTACACCATAGAATGACTTCTTCATGTAGAAGTCAGAAGGTTTTTACAGTGAAGTGTTCCATGTAGCTACAGGCCTGTCTTGAGTTAAAAAAAACAAAACAAAAAAAATACCCCAAAGCCAAAACCAAACCAAACTCCAACACAATCAAAAACTAATTCCAATTTATCTCAGCTGCTGTCCTGTGACCATAAGTGATGGTGGCTGCATGAAGAAACTTAAACAGCTCATGATCTACAATTCTGCTATAAAGGTTTTCCTCAAACTCTTTTTTTTCTTTTTAATTTCACTTATGCAGACTATTTCTGTGACTTCAGAAAATTATTTCTGTGACTTTAAAATAGAATTTATCACAACTGCAGAGTATTTGGCACTAGCTGCTAGTCCAGAGGTTGAGACAAAACACCTACAAAATGTTACATTTTAATTAAGAAAGTTAGTTGTCTGGAACAAAAGAACTCATTCTAAGTAATGGTTTAGTGACCAGGTGGTATCAAGTGATTTATCCAACTCTCTGAAGAGAGTTTGCAAGACCATTTTCATTGTCTTTTATTACTTGAAATGGAAAAACTGAAAGGATCAATTTTAAATAAACATTAAAAAAATATCTATAACATTGAAATTCAGGTAACTACCTAGAGAATCAGTCACTGGAGAAAAAAACAGCAACAAACAAATGGCAAACTGAACAGGGAGCTCACAATACTGGCTTAGGTAGGGTACTGACATATTTCAACATAATTTCTCTAATTTGGGGTCTGCAAACAGGAATAGTATGTCACAAGCTCACTTCTAGCTACTGTTTTAGCTTTGAGCACCCAATATATAAAGTTTGTGTCGTAGATACGACAAAGTCTGCAAGCTCATGCAGCTAAAATATATTTAATTTAGGTGACGTGGCAGTTAGTGACCAGCTAAAGTGCTGAAATAGGAATTATTTCAGCAGCAAAAACTGCTAACTTCTGCATAGTGATGTTATATCCTATGCATCACTGTGGCACTTTATTCACCTTGATTTGAAACACCACCACACTCATTTTATTATCTTCCTTTAAAATAAAGGAACAGTGTGCAGCTTTAGCATTGTCAGCAGAAAGTGTAAACAAGGTTAAGAACATGCCCAGCTCATATGTTTAAAAAAAAAAAGTCTGTCTAAAAATTGGAATATGTCATCTCTCTAAACAATTTATGATCAGGACACATGCCTAGTTTTTGAATGATAGTAGCTATGTTACTATGGGAATCAATTAGAAGATTATGACACATTTTGTCAAAAAGACTGCATTGTGTCAAGACACAGATGCAGCACAATGTAAGAAAAAGAGGTGCCTGTAATGAGAAGACATTCAAATTTTAAATAGGAAAAAGAAAATCAGTCAGCATAAATGACTCAGCTGTAGAAATGTCTCCAGCAAAGACTTGATTACAATGACTTCATTATCCACATGTATCAGTAATGCCCTCGAGATGTCAATGTTGAGATTACTGCTGGAAAGAAATATTTTATCTGCTTCATTGTCAGGAACCAGCAGGTTGAGAACAAAGTTTAATACCTTCTTCAAAATTGGTGCTTCCCAAGAATTACTCTCAACTCTACAAGGCTTTGCAATTTGACAATACTGTGATGGCATGCACATCCACATGCTGTCAATGGTGAGAAGGAATACAACTACAGATTACAGAAAGAATACCTGAAGAAAAACAAATAATTGTTTCAGAGACTCCAGAATATTCTTTCACATGGTGATGCAACATGTGATGGGAATAGATTTCTTTTCTGAGTACTTGGATTATTTTAATTTTTATTTAATTTTAATTCTGAACTGACCCTGTTGAGATTGTGAAGATTTTTGCATTATTCTTATATCTGTAGATGCTGTAGTTATGCTCACACACTCAGTTTACTGCCTAAACAACCCAAATATAGAAACTTTCTGACAGACAAAAGTTACAGTGACATATTTATAATCAAACTCAAAAAATGCAAACACCTGCAACAAAACCAGAGCATTTCAATAGGATTCAGTGAAGCAAAAATAAATCAATAAATAGATAAAAATACAAAGAGGGGAAAAAAAATAACACAGATTTACACCTCACTAGCTCTACCTATCTATAAAACTTGAAAACTAAAAAAAATCACCCAGACAGCACTCCTGCCTATCCGGGAATTCTCCTGTATGCCTTATTTTGGAAGTCACACGCCAGTACTACTACAAATTTTTATCACCAGCTCTCCTGCATGCCTTTTAAATGGCAGAGAAAAAATGTGTCGTGCTGTTGGGACAGTAGCATCGCGAGACAGGATTCAAAATTGGATCATACTCCATAAATGCAATGAGCTGTACATGACCTTGTACCAGAAGGGTACTGAAGTCTAAAGTACCAGCAGATGAGAGGAATAGCTAGCATGGCTTTGGTTTCCAAGCATTTACAGTTGTATTTAATAGCAATTACATAAACTTAAGTGTGTGAGAGATGAGGCTGATTTTACAGTAACCATTAACTCAAACTATGGGCTAAATAATTGATGCACAGGGATGGGGAAAGGGAGAGGGAAAGAAAAAGGGAGGGAGAGGGAAAAGGGAAAAGTCACACACTTATTATTAAGGCAAGACCTTAAAAATGCACAAGGGGCAGAGATGAATAGAAAACCTTCCCCTTCAGACTTGGAAGGCATTCAGCAAAGTTCTTTCTCAGGTATCCCATTTCATGTACGGTAAAAGCTTTCTGTCAGCACTTGAATACTACCATCAAAGGAAGGTAATGTAAGGGTTACACATTAATGATCATGTACAGGGATTTTGTGTGCACTCAGCCTATGCAAATCTACAGGGAGAAATGACAGAATTCATCACCACTTCTGAGCAAATTTATTTTTGAGGGGCTGTTTTCTCGCTCAAATCCCTCTCTTTCTATTCATAATCTTTTCTAAGACACATATAGATGTTCCCACCAGCAATGTCTTCACATTTCTTATTACAGCATGTCCAAACATTTCTTGCCAAAAATGCCTGAAGGCAGCCCACTGGAATGACAGAGAAGGGGACTAATTTTAGGAGGCACTGAGACACTTCCCTCAATCTATGCGATGAACCAACAGAAACCAAAATGGTTTTTACATCACAGTTTTACCTCACAGATGTGAAATACTCATCATCTAACATGCACCTCAGAGGGCAACCCTACTCCTCCACTTCCCACCATCAGTGTTGCTTGCAGTGTCACTCCTCTACACTACATTCACAGAGGTTTAGGTTTAAAGCTCAGCTTGCAGGGCTGGACATAGAAGTTCCCTGCTTTCCAGGTTCCTGCAGCAGCTTCCAGTTGCTTTCAGACAAAAGCCAGTGTCAGCAGAGAAACAGAAACACAAGTTCATCTTTGTGCTTGAGAGAGGCGAAAAAGGAAGGCAAGGACTGAGACTACCTTTTAAGAAGGTGCTGGCTACTACATCTTGCTTTTACCATGAAAATCAGCCTCAGAAAGGGGCAGGGGGATACATGTGGCCAAAAGTAACCATCATCCTTGCCACAGCAGCTGGACAGATGTAAAGAAATACCTGTGAAATGAGGGTAACAATGCAGCTGTCATTCACCCCATTGCCAAATGGATTCTGAGTCTGATGAAAAGTCTGAAAGAAATTTCTAGAAAAACAAATAATAACAGAAAACCCCATCAGTTCTGCATGCTAATGAGATCTTTATGAGATATTATGATTTTGTATGAGTAGACAAAAGCCTGTTATCTTTGTTTTGTTGCAAAAAAGGTTCAAAGTATCAATATGAATCTGGAACAGAAACTCCCTGAGTAGAGCAAAAGAGTCTAAATTTTACATCTTATTTTAATTGACGCAAACATTCAGTTTAGAAAAAATCCTCTCTTTGCTCTCTTATTTTAACCATTCTGAACTATCTTACAACTTCTTTAATGAGCAAACTTAACAAGAATATACAGCTTCTTATTCTGCTATTGCATATTTTAATTCTTGAATATGATACTAACCAATATCTATTTAAGCTGGGCTGGCAAACTCGAAGTTCTGGAACCAGCCTTGTGTATTCACAAAGGAAAGGCAAACAAAATCAACAACTCTACAGAAATAATAAGAGAAGAAATTATTAGGGTAGAAATTGTACAGTACAGCTTTTCTCTCCAAATACAAGATCCACCGGTAATAATATAGTTTATAATAATAAGCACCATTGTGGAAATTGCTACCTTCTAAGATTGCACAAGTAACCCATATTGTTTATTACATTTACACATATGCCTGTGCATAACAGGCATTTCATTGAAGGCTGGGGTTTTGTTGGTTCTTCATGTTCAACCAAGCACCTAGGAGCACATTACAAAAGATTTGGAGACAAAAATAAATCAGTTGTCACCATATGGTAGTAATACCTTAAAGTAGCCCTTACATTTTACATAAATGTTGGTGACAAAAGCATGCCATCATGGGGAAAAAAAAGTTTTTGTGCAATTTTACCAGCAAGCTCTGTTGGCCCCAAAGCTGGGAACACTTTTTCAGAAATTTTAAATGCTGTTTTTGATGAAGACAATGAAAGTCATGATTCTTCCTGCTGAATTCTGAAGTTCTTCCTGAAACTTTAAATATGGGAGAGTTCTTTGAAGAATTTGGCTGGTTTGTTTTCTTTTAAATGACTGCAAGCACCAGGAAACTATCTCTCATGGGACTTGCTATCCCTCTGATAAATGCGAGTTTGGGGCATAAAAAAGCAGTTTTGTCATCTCAGAGGAATGGTGAAGCTGCCCCACTGAACTCTGTTTAGGCTTCTCGCTCTCAACACACATAATCTTGCCTGCTCTAAAGAAAATCTGCACTCACTCATCACCTTCCTCCCTGACCTATAATGGGAAAGGCAAGCTGGACTTACAGAAATGTTCAGAATAGATGCACATAACATTTTTCCAAGCATAAGAAGCCACAACACAGCATTTTACCAGTTTAAAAAATCCCCTAAACCTTCTCCTCTTCATTTAACATAGTGTTTTTCTTTCCAAAATTCACTAGAGTTTTACTCTAAGAAGTTCTTCATCACTGTACCGAGAAGTCAGCAGTCAGCAAGATTTGTATCTCTAAGTTCTTTCCACTTGGCACAGCCTCTTTTCCCAACTTCTCCTTAGTACCTACATTCAGCCAGTGAAAATTCAGGGGCTAGGCAATCCTAAGCATGGAGTCGATTCTGGCTTTTTTCAGTGTTCAAATAATCTCTTTCTCAGGGCCACACAAGTACAGGAAACCTATTTTAGTTAACTTATAACCTATTATAGTTAACTTTGCTTACAGCCAACAATATAGAGGTGCCATAAACCAATCTCATGCACACATATTTTATACCTTCCTAAGCACAGTGACTAATAAATTGAAAACAGAATAACTCCATATACACCAAAAAAAAATCTTTCTCCTTTGGAACAAAAAGGGCTAGAGAGGCTGAGGTTGAGGTTGCATTTCTTTATGGGAAGGAAAGGGTGTGTGTGTGTATGCATGAAAAAAAAAAGATGAGAGGGTTAAGATTAAAAAGTTCATCCAAATTCAGAAAATAGCTGCAAGAAAAAACATTTAAATTAACATTTCCAAAATGGCTTTTTGATTTTTCAGCCTAGTTGCATGTAAACCACTAGATAAAAAAAAGGAGCATTCAGAATATAATTTATGAATATAGAGAAGACACTTAATCTCTCAGCATAAGGACATTCCACACCCATTCCTCTTGTGTGACTGGAGTGAGAATTTGTGCAGAGATTTTCCATTTCCAAGGACAGCACTTTACCCTAAAGGATCAGAGATTCCCAGAGAAGTCTCTACAACCCTCTTTTTGAGGCTGAACCATTTCTCTAAACATTCACTAAGTTATATGTCTGCCTACAATGCCAGTAAGAAAACATGGGGTTTTAGTGATAGCTCCAATTAAAGCAGCAATAGCCTTATCTGCTGTGCTACATGGCTGCAGTCACATCCAGCTTTTCTTGTTTTCCTTAAGATACTGCAGAATTAAGAAATAAAATGGCAAATAAAGTCAAAGCTGATAAATACAAAGCAGTGCAATGAGTCTTATGAATCCCTTATGGAGTCTAAATCAATATAATCAGACAGGAATAAGATTTCTGTTGGGAATTTCAAGACCACGTCACTTCAATTCAGACAAAAAGATAGGATATCGGTGATTATTAGGAACAGAACACAAAGAAAGCATAAGATCTTGTGTGACTGTGTAAACCCATAATGTTATCTCATCTAAAATAAATTATATAGGTCTGGTCTTCCTATCTCCTGTCAGAAGAGATAGAAGAGAAGACACAGAAAAGGCCAAACAGAAGTTATTGAAGACTTAGGACAACTTCCTATGTGGAGACATTTAATCAATCTGCAACATTGAACATGAAAGAATCATGATTGAAGAAACACATGCTAGATGTTTATGAAATGACAAGTGGCATGAAATTGATTAATATGGAATGACTTGCTGTTTCTTGGAGTGAAAATACACAGCAGCTTTGGAGGGAAGTATGGTCTTCCGTTAATAGCTGGAGCTAACTATGGGAACTCATTGCTCCCAACTGAGCAAAACCACAAACCTAGAAATAATTTGACAAATTTGTTGAAGGTTTGCCATGGATATTACACACATGATTCATTGATACAGTGCCTGGCTCAATAAATCTTAACTTATAGATTGCTAGATGCTCAGTAATATATGTAGTGCCTCTCTCATTCTTACATCTCTCTCTAAGCTTATACGTTAAACTAAGAAGATTTTGGCCCAGCAGCAATGTTTTCTGAAGTCACTCTTACGTTTCTTAGAAGTAAAAAAGCCAAGAAACTGCTGCTAGCTGTCAAGATATTCACTGAATATTGGACAATATTGGAAACAACCCATGGACTTCAGTCCATGTAATCCATACAGCTGAGTGCCCTCTGCATAGAGCTACTAATGATTCAACTATCCTCTTCTTTCAGAGTGTGGATGGTACATGACTGTATAGTCACATTTCCTTCACATTTAATAATAAATTATGAAGGTTTCTTTTTTTTCTTTTCTGATGCCTGAATGGAGAGCTCTAGGTTTTAAAACAAAAGCTACTTTGTAGAGCAAAAGTTAACCAATGGAAAAGAGATTAATTTTTGGTTGATTTACACCCCTGAATGGTTAACATAATATAGATGCAGTAAGAAGACCATAATGAAGGTACAATGCAGTTGTACCTTCATTAAGTCATTCCACACACATCTTATGAAGTTTTTTTTTTCATATCCCATCATCGCTTTTAATGTGTGGGTAAAAATATCAGCAAAGGTAAACAAAGTCAGCAAGTAAAATAGCTTGTTTGAACTCCCTCAATTTTTCTCATTGCAGGCCAATCCATGAGTAATACTAGGGCTTACAACCATTAAAATACCTTAAGAAAAAAAAAATTACCGCTTTTCCACACAGCCTCTCCTGCCAAAGCAAAATGTTTTGCCCTGCTGTCTGCCTTTGTTTCACAAGTAGTTAGAATACTTACTTACCTGTACTTCCCCCACAGGTAAGTATTCTAACTCTGTGGTGTTTATACTTTTCTTGGCCTGAATAGTCTATTATTTCTTTCTCTTAAAAAAAATGGGTAATGGAAGCAGGCCAATAGCATTGCTGAAGCTCAAAGTACACTTTGAAAGCACTAAAGAGACCAAAACATTTTCCCTCCGCTATGTTGCCTAATTTTTCTCAAGTTATTTAATGAAGCGTTTCTCTTCATGCCCCATTTACACCATATAATAATCAATCATTAAAAAGCCACAAAACACCTGTTATTCCATCTATGAGTCCTCATGGCACTTTTCTCGCCCAAGTTCATAATCTTTTGCTATTCAGTACACTATTTTTGCCTTTGTATTTCTTTTCTATAAACTATGACACTTTACACATTACCCTCTGGTTGCCTCACTCCTTTTAAAAGTCGTTTCGAGAAACTTGAATTACTTCTAATATTGCAATCAGTCATTTTTTCTTCAGTGGAAGAATATTTTTTAATTTAGATTTAACAAATCCTTTAACAAGAATGCATTTTGCCTCTGCTTTTTTTTGGGTGAAAATTTCAAATACTTTTCAGAGCAGCACAGTGATGCGTGCATAGCTGTCTATCTTATTATTCATTTAATACTGCTGATAAAACAACTACACTGATATGTTTGCTTTCCCATGCTTTAATTACACCTATACAAATCATAATAGCTTACTTCATTAGTATACTGTTGAAAAGCCACTCCAAGTGTTATTATATTTATTTTTTAAATGGACTAGTTAGCACTGTGAAATTAAACTAAATGTCCAATTCAAGAGAAATATTTTATCTTTCTTTTCCTTTTTGTTTACCTTTCATTTTTCTGGTCGATTTCTTCGTCTTCCATACCAAGTCCAGCTGTTTTTTCCAGTAACAACCCAAAGATGAGGTTTACTGCTGGTTTTTCTATTCAGGCCTATTACATTACGGCCTATCATTCTGGTATCTGGTTATCTCGTCAGCTATGACAAGATAATGTGGGCTTGAGGGAACACGCTTGTATCTCCTGTCAGCCCCTTTCTGTTACATCAACTCCTCTAAAGGCATGTTCATACAAGGAAGCTGCTACCAAAGAAAACCCCAAGACAACACTGTTTATCTCAGGAACCATTCCATGTCACAATTCCCTGTGGGCACAAAGATTTTTGCAGCACAGTGTAATCCACCTGCAAAGCAGGCTGAGGATGCAGTTTAACATTATATCTAAGCCAAGCCAAAATGACCACATCATCGTGGGGAGTGAACCGCCACCTCTTCTCTGGTCTTTCCGTCTTTTCCAGTCGAGGGGTGCTACTACTTGTAAACTAGTCTGACACAAAAACACCCACTTCTTTGAACAGTGTCAGGGTTTTTTTTTAATTTAGCTCCCCAGTCAGCTCACTGGAAAGAGGGCCAAGCATGCCTCTGAGGTAAAAGAAGAGGAAATAGCAAGTCATGGGAAGTAGGAGAGAGAAAAGAGAGGTAGGACCACGCCTTTTAATGCCTCTACTGTAACATCAGATGCTGTTGCACATAAACAGACATTGCCCATACCTACATACATATCTTTAAGGAAGGGTCCAACAAAAAAATAATTGGTGTATGAATCTGGTCATGAGGCACAGAATCAGTCAAAAACAGGGCATGCAAGACGTTCCTTCACAGATTAGGAAGCTTCAATAAATTATGGCAATATGGAGATGCATTTTTCAGAAATGAGGTTGAAACCAGACCAAATGGTGAGTGACAGGTTTCAGCTCTTTACTCAGAGCAAGTCCCTCTAGAAGGCTTCCTCCATAACATTATGCTATGAGTCAAAACAGGATTCTTGTCATTGAAGAATTGCTTTAATTATTCCCACTCAAATAATAAAAATTCCAGAATCCCATTAATTTTTAAATACACTACAGGAATCCTGGGAGCTCTGCTAAGCAGGTGATAAATCCCAGCAAATTTCGATAAGGAAACCTCAGGTGCTAAACCCCTGAAAGTCATCTGAGCTGGAAGTGCAGGAAGGGCAAGGACACTGAACTGACACCCACAGGAAACAGACTGTAGGTACCTGGTCCATTAATTTCTGTTAATTGCCTGAAAGCTCAACTTAGCATCATTTGCTTCCACTTGGCATCTGCTTAGTCAGTTGGCCAGAAGGCTGTCTCCTTACTGAAATATAGTTCATCTTAATTATCAGAAGTCCTAATGATGCAAATGTCTTAGGGGATAGTCTCCTTAATAAGGTGACTGTTTGCACGTTCTGTTTGGCCCACATGTTCCCCTGCCTGTCCCCTCCATTTTTTATAATGTAAGCAATAGCACCTGTAGAAGATCTTCCATTTCAGAGCAAGAATGCTGTCCTCCATTCATGCCACATTTCTAAAAAACTCTTTGTTCCAGCCTGGAAGAACTGACACACCACTAAATTACTGCTTTAGGGTTTGTTTTGGTAAAGGGAAGCAAAATCTGGACAAAACGAAACATTAATTAAACCACTCTTGTCTGTCTGCAGCTCCAGAAAGTTGCTTGGTCAACTTCTTGAAACCATCACTTGATTTGGCCTGAATGAAAAGCCAGCCTGTGTTCTCTGTATCAGTTCTTTAACCTCTTATAATATTATTCAAATAAGAGGCTAAAGCTCTTTCTGGAACAATTGAAAGTAAAAAAAATTAAGATCATTGTGTTTCTAGTTGTGAAAATGTCACTGATAATGACAGTAATTTGAAGGGGAAAGAAGTGTCACTAGGGCACAATTCTTTGTGTTGCATAGTCCACATAACTATTTAAAGGTCAAGTAGATATTGGAGGTGTTCCCAGGAAAAACAAAACTAATTAAATATTTCTTTAGGCAACCATGTTGAAAGAAAATGCAAGAGGAAGGTCAAACATATTCCTAAAATCGCATTAGGAGACAGCTGAAGATAAAGAACCTGAAGAACAAAAATAAAAATTAAAAGGTGGAGGCAGCTTCCCACATAACACAAAGACAAAACTCAGGATAGAACAGAAGTCTGTAAGCCTAAACTCAAAATACATCTTAAACATGTCTGCAGCCAGCCAGAATACAGACACAGTCCAATTTTTTTCTTGAAGTGTCCAATTATATCCCCTTTACAAAACCTTTTGGAAAAGGAGCTATTCTTTCTAGTAAAACAGACAGTTTTATCACCTCTCAATTACCTCATTGTCATTTATTGGCACATTCTACTGGGCAGCATTTTCTCTGCTCCACTGACAGAAGTAGCAACCAACACATAGGGCACAAAAGATGGCAAACTTAAATCACATTCCAGAAAGTCCAGAGGTGCAAAATAGGAAAAAAAAAAAAAACACCAACAAACCAGCGAGGGCTTTGGCAAAAGGAAGGATTGCAGCATGCTATATTTGTGAGAACTTTCAGATGTCTTCTCCTCTTCAGTGCACTAAGGTGGCCAAGTACCATGCTGCATACATTCAAAGCAGGAACTGTGCCTCAGTATTACATATTAAAAAAACAACAAAGGAAAACAACAAACCACCCTGCAACTGAAAATGTCCAGTTGCTAAAATGAAGCTGTGCTTCATACACTGCCAAACAGCTGCTCCTTTCTATCTCAAATAAAAAGAAGGGGAAAATATTGTAGTGGCTGGTGATGCAGCCCATAGATCACAAGCTTGATCACACTAAATGTATCTTGTTTTTTCTAGGACACGCAAGTTATCCAGTCCAAGAGAAGCAGAAAGTTAAAGAATAAATCATTAGTCAAGACATTTCCAACTGCTGTCAACACAATCCAAAGTCAGAGTAAAGTTCAAAGCAAGCATTAAAAGTCATGAGACTTCAATCTCAATTTTTAAGCCAAAGAGAAACATCTAGTTTACCTCATCTCCCTTCAAAAGCAGTAGCCTTTATATCTCCAGTTGTTAAAAAATGCAACTTATGTTACCATGAGAATGTCAATATAAGAATAAAGCTGAGATTTTCACATAAACTCAGAACTGCAAATTCATCTAAAAATGTGAAGCAGAAAAAAATACTTTTAGACTTAATCCTGATTGGATGGTGAAATAGGTCAGGTAAACAATACAATATACTATTCTTGATTTTCTCAGGAAATGAGTGAGCCAGTTTACTAAAGATAGCTTTACTAAAAACACATATGGCATTGATGCTTTGTAGTGTTCTACCTTGTATCCACAAACAGGTAAAGTTCCATATGGCTTACAGGATCTACCACCAGATAGGCACAAGGAGCAAAGAGCTAATATAAATATTGAAAAGATTGAATAAAAGACTAATCTTTTCTAGATTCTATTCTAGGATTAATCTATTCTAGATTCCACAAACTATAAGATGCTTGGCACATTCAAGTAAAGTTCAAATTCATTTACCTTATAATTCATTTATTTATGGAACATTCCAGAGAAAAATTCTTAATTGAGCAAAGTATTTTTCCTGGCATTTATTTATTCAAATTAATCAATTCAAGCAAACTTAGGACAATCATTATTAATAAAATTAGAATTCATTGAAAATTATCTCTGCTTTATAAGCTTTGAACTAACACTATGCAATGTCTACACCTTTCAGACCACATTGATTAGGCAGTGTGTTCAGAGAAGGGCAACTCAGCTCATGAAAGGTCAAGAAAACATGTCTTATGAGGATCAGCTGAGGGAGCTGGGTTTATTTAGTCTGGAGAAGAGGAAGCTCACAGGAGACCTCATCACTCTCCACAACTCCCTGAAAGGAGTTTGCAGTGAGGTGGGGACTGGTCTCTCCTGCCATGCCTGTAGTTAGAGGATCAAAGGAAATGGCCTTAAGGCATTAGAATAGGTGGCCTGGGAAGGAGGTGGAGTCACAACCCCTGGAGGTGTTTAAAAAGTGTCTGGATCTGGCACTGGATGATGGTTTGTGGGTTACAGTGGTAGTGCTGAGTTGATAGTTGGACTTGATGGTCTTAAAGGTCTCTACCAACCTTGAAAATTCTATCATTCTGTGATATTTTGTACTTACATCTTTCTTTCTTGAAGGAAAAATGTAACATTAAATTGACTGTTGAGAGGCTTTTCCCTACCGTCCCTATTGACCATTCTTATTAGTCTGTAAGGTTTCTAATATAAGTCAATTCTAATCAATTTTTAATTCCTAAAAAGGTGCTCTCACTTTTTCCTAATGTTGTTCACTGAGTTTTGTCTCTGTTTAGTCCCCAAACTCATCAAGAGAAATTTTCTCTTTTGTTTAATAGTAAAGAATTCAGGAAAGTGAAAAATTTTACTTTTTACAACATACAGACATCAACTGGGATGGTAAACTCAAAGTGTTTGGCAGTACAAGATGTGCCAAAAGGCGAAGAAAATGGACACAGAATAACTATATGAAATGTTATAGATAAAGTCCTGGAAACAAAGAAGTTTAAAAAGAAATAAAATAAAAACCACAAAAAAATTAGGGAAGAGAGGAAAAGTCAAATATTAGTCCTAATGCGACAGCGTCATCCTTCCTCATGAAGGAGGTAGGACACAGACCCTGCCATTAGCACTGTGAACATAACTGGGGAACAGGGAGAGAAACACATTAATTTTCCTTGTAACACTCCTTAAATGTTCTCCAAGACATGCCTGTTAGCAGCTCCATATCAATCTCAATGACAAGCTCTCTAGTAAACCAGCACATCCAAATTCAACACTGCATCTCAGCAGGAAGAAATCTATCTTTCTGCATGTAGCTAAGCCTCCCTCTTTTTCAGGAGAGGGAGATATGTTTCTCACCACTTTCTATATAACTCTGCAAACACTCCAGCAGTTAACACTGCAGAAAAACCCTGCAATATGAATTATTAAACAGACAAATATTTAAAACTCTTTAGGAAAGAAAAAAGAATTCGATCCAAACTACTGTGAGCAAACTTTTTGTAATCTCTTTAAAATTATCTTCAAATAACTCCCCAACCAAGATGATTAAAGGTCACTGGCACATTGCAAAGCATATTTTTATGAGATAAATTCCATTATAATTGCAACAACTTCTCCAGCAACAATTTAGACATAGAATCAAATTATCCATTTCATTTTCATTTACACCTCATGGTCTAGATCATTTATCATGTTTCATGATAATGATCAGAGGGCACATAGAAAGTGATTTCTGGAGGTAACAAATTACCTATCGTATTAGCACAGCTTACAAGATCCTGTCAACAGGTACCACACATAAATAAAAGGTAATTAAATTCACCATGTGCAGCAGTGTTTGATATGCTGCCTGCTTTTCTAGAAGCTGGCAAAAAATCTGGGTTACTAAATTCAACATTCCAAATTAGCTGCTTAAGTACAATAGTTTAGCTCTTCATAACACATCAGGAATCATTATGCCACTAGAACACCAACAGGTAGACAGCATGCAGTGGGCTTAAGATCTGGAGATGCATCTCTCATCATTGGGTATTATTGCTTCTTGCCCCTGAATCATCCATCATGTCTCTGAGACAGCTTGGAATGATAGTGCCAGACCCTCACAGTACTGCTCCTTGAACTCTGTCTCATCCATCTTTTGCATCATTCCCCATTTGCAGAGAAGTATCATCTCCTTGCTGCAAAACTGAGTGTGAACCTGTAATGCCTTTAACCTGCAGTGCCACTCTAATAGTAATTGATTTCTTTTTATTGCAGAGACGGTGCTCACTGAGGCTACGTACAGCTGCTGAGGATGAGAGATGGTCAGGATGGTACAATGCAAGCACCTATGTCTTTAGCAGTTTGACCTGTTTTCAAGGAAATGACTATGTTTTCATTGCTAGCTATTTTATAATGTGTGTACATTTATCAATATATAATATTGGTATAGGAATATATATATGCAGTTTGTTTTCCTGCAGTTCAACTACAATTTAATAGCAAGACTCACTCAAATGCAGCTGAAAATAAATGTCAGTGTGGCTTCATTTTGTATTTTTGTTAAGTGATTCAGCATTAGAACACTGCTAGATTTTTACATATGTACTAAAGCACACAGGTGCACCTGCATTAAAAAAGCAACTTAAATTAACTCTACATTGATCATGGTGAGACTTCAGTAGCACGATGACTTGTGTACCATAAACCACCCAAGAGTAAGCGTTTTAATTCAGCTTCGTCTGAATGCTGTTATAAAAGTTTAATAAATCAAAATGATCAAAATGCCCCCAGTGGCAGGTTGGGATTCAGTTTCCAATTCAAATTCCCTTTAATATATGGCTTCTCTGACATCCTGCATTTTCTGCCATCTATGTTGAATTCCAAATGCACTCCTTTTCATCATTACCATGCATCTACTCATCGGCCCCCTTTTTAACAACTCTGCACAATACAGAGATGTCAAGCCTGGAGGGGTTTTCCCCTCCCCAAAACTGGAAAATGATGGCAAGTAACAGAACTTTGTCTATACTTAAGTAAATATTTTAACCTCCATGGTAATGTCAGTGGCATTTAAACTGAGAAAGACCATCCTGAGCTGCAGTATTGAAATGAAATATTTGATTTAAATAAATGTAGAGACAGACCAGATACTGGAAGGGAAATTATCCAAGTGAAATACAGCAGTGATGTGGTGGGGCAGTCTGGAGACATCTCTAATTACGATGAGAAAAATCACTTTACTGCAAATTATCTTCATGTCACTGTGCTTGGATAAAACACATATACAAGAAACAAAGGATCCCCTTATTTCCTCCCTGAAGTGACACCTGCCAAAAGCTTTTTCCTTGCCTCTTTTTTCCTTTGCACTGACTTCCATCAAACCTAAAGGCCAACAAGAATCCCACTATTCAAAGTGATTACATTTTGATTTCCCAAATGCTTTATTTGGTGTTTGGATTCATTTAAGTAATTTCACAATAAGGAGGCACATGAGAAAAGGGTAGAGGTATAGGAGAGCACCTAAACAGTGAGATCTCACTCATGCAATCACTGATGCCACATCTGTGGTATCACCAGCAGCACCATTTTGGATCAGGCAGAGTGAAGCTGCATCATGTCTCGGCTTTGCTGGATTAGGCAGAGCAGGTGATACCCAGTTTACGCTGCCTGTAAGGAGGCTGATAATACCTGGTCTGCCACAGATGAAGAAAACCTGTGAGGAATATTACCTAAATGCAGCACAAAGCCTGACAGCACAGAGCTAACTCCTCTGCAACTGTGAGCCACTCGGTCAAGATCATCCCAGGTCACTACCCACTACAGGCTCCCACTGATTTTCATTGACCCTGCAGCTGTATTTATTTTGCTGCCAAGCCATGGCAAGGTCTCCACAAGAGCTGACAAGAACAAGTAGCAGTCCACTGCCTGGCAAGCAGGGAAGGGCCCTTTTCTGGAGATTTGCTTTGAAAGCACATTCCTGCCTGAACGTTTATGCAACATGGTCAAAGACTGCCATCAGAAAACCAGTCAGGCCTGCTACAAGTTCATTCCTGGACACAAAGCAGTGTCACACCTAATGACATACGAAATAATGTCACACCTACTAATTAGGAATGACAGAAGAAAAGCTATATGTAGTTCTAGATGTAATCAGATGCCTAGAAATGCAACTATATTGTCATATAGAAAAGCAACCCTCAGAAAAGAGCAGAAATAGCCACGCAAACATCAATCCAGCTAATTATCAGCATCCTTAGCCTTCCTCCTCCTCTTTTTTCTTTTTTCCTGATTTCTATCCAGACCCTGTGAAAAGACTATTCCCATCATGCTTCTTGTCACTGAGAAGAGAGCAGAAAAGAGAGGACTTCCACAGAAGCTATCCCATGTGTTCTCATGCAGGCAGCATGGAGCCTTGCAGAAAACACAAGAGGAACTCACGCTGCTTGGACTTGTGAATCAAAGTGCCACAAAACATTAACATCCATTATGGGTGTCAGGGAAAAACATATGCCAGGCAATGAAAACTATAAATAGAAAATGGCCCTTGCACCAAGTGAATTAGTCAATCATTAATCTGTTCTGCATGCTTTTGAGTGAGAAACTAAGGCACAACACCTATGTCCAGGCTGAGAGGGGATTGCCTTTCACTTAGACAATGCCTGAACCCCTTCACTTAGAGAATGCCTGAACCACAGACCCCTGGGATAGAAAAGTTCCAAGTCAGCAAAGGATGCTTCTACATCTTTTCTCTGATACTCTGCCCCAATCGCTGGCTATTGGGGCAGGACACAGAGCTACAGGACTTGGATTTTTGCTCCAATCCACACCAGTCACCTTTAAGTTCAGAGAACACATTAAGAAGATGTGTATCAACACTGAAATTGCTAGTTTTTGCCTAATGAAAATGTTAATTTAGCCTATATCAAGCAATACAAAATTCACGTCTTATAAAGTAAAAGCCAAATGCATGCTTTACCTTAAATGTTTCGGGTCTTCCTGAAGAACACATCAGAACTACAATATTTGGAGCACCAGCTCACATTAGAAAAATTTCAAGAACCAGCTGGAGATGAGACAGCTCAGGGGGATATTGCCAATGTGTATAAACACCTTAAGGAGGGTGCAAAGGGGACAGAGCCAGGCACTTTTCAGTGGTGCCCAGTGGCAGAACAAGAGGCACTGGGCACCAAGTGGAATACAGGAAGGTCCCTCTGAACAGCAGGAAACATTTTTTCTTACTGTGTTTGCCTGAGAACTGACACAGGTTGCCCAAGGAGGCTGCAGAATATCCATCCCTGGAGATTTTCAGAAGCCATCTGGACATGATCCTGGGCAACAGGCCCTAGGTGATTCTGCTTGAGCAGGGCAAGTTTGGTGCAGATGACCTCCAGAGGTACCTTTCAATCTTAGCCATCCTGTGATTTTCATTTCAAATGTAAACCTGTGCAGCCAAGATTAGTCAACACAGAAAGATGGGATGGAGCCGATGCCAAATACCTGGCATTTCTGTCACCTCATGTGAATCAGTCTCTCTGGCTTCTTTAAAAAATCCTGTCAAAACTATTTTCTCCCGCTTCTCCAGCAAAAGCAGCTTTCCTGCACTTCCTGAAGAAAATGAGCAATGCACCTATTAATTACATAAAGCAGAGACAAATATTGCCTGAGCAAAGGAGCTGAGCAGAGTTTCTTCCAGAGAAGAGTTGCCTGAGCAGAAAGGGAAGCTGCTATTCTTTCTGATATGTAGATGAATGACAAAACTGAGACTCCTATCTCATTCAATTTATTCATTATAAGCATAAAGACTTTCTGAGGGATTTCATTCTTTTTATGTAAAGGAGGCAGGATTTGACTTCAGGGTGAAAGCCTCTCTTTACCTGCTGTAAGAAACAGAGGATTGAAAAATAGGAAGATTCACATGTGAAACCTACTTAAAGAGGATAAGATCTTAATACAGGAGAGAAATTAAAACCAGAGAATGCCACAAAAAGATCAAGTTAATTGGATCCTTGACTCTCCGACGAATGCTTATACCTAAATATACACTCAAAATATAATTTGCATTTTATTAGCAAGGCTTAGAGAAACTTCACAAAATAATTTCATTCTTTTTCTAACTACTGCAAAGTAATTATGACATTATCATCTGCTCTTCTTGCAGGGATACAGCCATGAGAGAACTAGGCTACAACAAATCAGGAAACTTAAGGGTATAAAGTAATTTTGAAGATGAGCTGAGTGTCCAGAAGAGTGCCACTATTAATATCAATACTCCAGGAATGCATCTTATGAACCAAGAACAGCAGCCACAGGGGGCTTCTGACACAAATATTTGCATACACAAGTATTTGCATACCTCTGTTGAAGTCTGCTGATGATTCAAAAGGAAACTTAGCCAAGGTAGCAGTGAAAAGGCCACAGATTTCGATAACTTGGACTGCAAAATCTCTCTCCTCAATTTCTTCTCTGGTCTGAAATTCAGTAAGTTGTTCAGAAAAAACACACACCAATGGCCCTTCTCCAGACTTTGCAAAGATACAGTCCAAAGCCATTGTCTCTTGGAGACTGAACTTCTGAACAAATTACAAAGCATCTCTAATAACTTGAACTGTCTAATATTTATGATGGTGGGTAATATCACCAGAAGGGATTTTTTTTTTTTTTTACAAATTTCCTATTTACCAGAGAACTTCATAATGGAGGGCAGAAATATGGGGCACTTTGTAAAATACTTTGTAAAATAAAAATACTTCAGTCCATTTGCAAGCCGGGAATATAAATTCAGGCTACTTGATGTATTTACTTTTTACCTGCCACCTAGCGCTCTCCTTGACATGTTTTTAAGTCTGTTATTATACTGAATAAATAAACCAAGTCACAAAATTGAATACACACATCTGAAGCAAGCTTAGAGATTTCACTTATTTTTCCAGACAAAACAAGCACCAGTGAAATTTGGAAAGTGCATTTCAGTCCACAGCTTTCTCAAATGGAAATATTTCAAAGCTTTCTTGTAAGAGAAAAAGAATAATGCTCCCATGAGAATTACTTGCCAGGGGCAAACTCCATCTTCACAGTGTTCTAGCATCACCAGGACCCAGCCAAATTATTAGCTTTCCTATATAAAATCCCTAAAGAGATTCAGACAAGAAAGGTAGAAAAATCACTGCCAGGCTTGCATAACGGGAACTGCTTTTGATGGCAAACCAGCCCAATAAGGCTAACAAAGAGTCAAACATAATCACACATCCCACCAAAACTTGAACCTGATGACTTAGAAGAGAGACTGCTTGCAATGTCAAATCAAACACAAGAAATAATGATATCCACAAACTCATACAAACAAGTCAGATGGCTAGAAACAAGTCAGTTCATCAAAACTTAGGATTTTTGGAAGAACATTCAGAAGATGGTAGAGGAAAACTGCCTTTGTCTGCTGTGACTAACTTGGATTTACCAGGTGCATGAAGACAATTCCATATTGAAACTATAATTCAAGGCAGAGACCTCCCTTTGCTTTGAACCCAGCACAGAAGAGATGTTTTGGCAGGATGAAGAAATGCTAAAAAGAAAAAAAATCATGTAGCAAAACGATTAAAAATTGCTGTAATTTATGGCTCAAATAAAACTTACAAACTTATCAGTAGAACCAGAACTCTCCACATTATTATTAACAAATGATACATTTGATTCATACATTCCAAGGTTTTTAGCCTTTATTTTTCTGCCTTATCTTTAATTCTAACAAACATTTTCTTCCAAATCATATGTGCAAGATCCACTACATAAAGTGCATCATATTTCCTGCTGATTTTGCAGCCTGTAATAGCATGATATCAAGTTTTGTACAATTATTTTTCTAACAATGTGCAGCTACTTTGCTAACTAACCAGATGAGAATGTAACATCAGCTTCATCCCCATCTCACGCGCACTTTTAACACACCATGTCAACTAAGAAGTTGATCACAGTTGCTGCGTCAGACACTACCTCATTTCTTGATGCACAAAGTAACTTTTCTGGCACATACTGACAACTTCAGAAAAAGATTCCAGAACATTTTTAAGAGCACAGAACAAAGATGCAGTACAAGAACTGATTATAAGGCA
This sequence comes from Camarhynchus parvulus, assembly GCF_901933205.1. Lineage (NCBI taxonomy): Eukaryota > Metazoa > Chordata > Aves > Passeriformes > Thraupidae > Camarhynchus > Camarhynchus parvulus. The sequence continues at coordinate 59,710,758 of NC_044573.1, read as the reverse complement.
AAGTTCTCTACTGATTGAAGATCAGAGCATTTGATACTGCAACTCTGAAAGGCTGCACAATTGTATATATTAAATAAACACTTGAGCCGAGGCACAGGTGATCTCTTTGGACACTTCTTTTGGGCACAACTGTAGGAGTCTACAATTGCACACTAAGCAGCAGAGACTTTGATATACACTTGCTCTCAAAAGCAAGTAAGAAACAAATGAAAAAGAAAGAACCATCAGTGGCTTCTTGTTCACTCCTACCTATCACAAATACTACAAATACTGTTCCATCCTCCCAGCATCTCCCTCAAGTTCCAGTGCAGACAACCCTGAAGACTTCAAGAAATTCCCTTCCCAGAAATTGCCAATTTATCAGGGAAAACATAAATAGACAATTAATCTGATGGACATATTCAGGAGGGAAAGTCAACTAACAATGACAACACCAAACTTCCTGTAAAAGGAAGGGGAAAGGGAAAACTCCTTCTAAACGCATCCAAGAATAACAGCCATAGAAACCATGTAAAAAAAATCAATACAGTGCAGCCAGTGAGCTGGGAGCTGAAGACCAGCTCTATACAAAGGTGAGCCATTAAATCATTGACTGGAACTACTTTTGGTAAAATCTCATAATTTAATTACAAATCCTATCCTAGTTCAATTTTTCTTCAAAAAACTAATCAGAGTAATTGAGTTATCTCTTTCAGGGTCTTGAAATGTATACTATCCCTCCCAGCTAACTACATTTGTAATAGAGTTTAGAACTCCACTAAAAGTAATTCTTCTGCTAAAGCTCAAAATTAAATAAAGATGTTTCAACATAATGTACATTACAGAACTGGAAACTTCCATTACTAATCAAGACTAACTTATAGTTTGCTTATCAGGAAAATATCAGATGCCTCCACACCTGTATTACAGTATCACACATCTGTATAGACATGGGATATATCCATATCTTGGCCAGGAATGCAAACACCTAGGTTTTGAGTTACTGTGCAACAACTCCTGTTCCTCATCCCTCATTCTCTAATAAACAGTGTTGTCAATAAAGTTTGGCTTCTACAAACCAAAGACCCTATTGTTACTCAGAATTATCTGGAAGCAATACTAAAGCCATGACAAAGTAAATTGTGTTTCATCGTTTTTTTCCCCTCCTCTGGCTGTGAGAACACACAGATCAATACTCTTCAGTATGAGAATTCTGCAGCGAAATTTTCATTTGTTACAAACAGCAACAAAAGGGCCCCAAGCATGCCCTGTCACTTTCAGTTTAGAAGGAAACGCACTAATAAACTCTTCCCCATGGGTCATCTTTGACAACGGGCAATACTATGCCAGCTCTTATTAAAGGCAATTCATATCAGTGGCCCAAAAATTTCCTCTAAAATTATCATCTTTTGTATCCATGTAGCAGGATGTCAGCTTTAAAGTGCCACTGAGATATAGGACCTGTCATTATGGTTAATTTTCAGCACAGTTTTAACACCAGGGTAGCTGATCCCTTAGGGTATGGGTATGCTTTTTTGGCTAACAAGATTTATTTAGCGGTTATCCAGACAAACAAGAAAATATATTACTGTATATTGCTTTTCAAATACATCAGCAAGCAATAAATCCAACTATAAAACACATATCTTTGTTCCCTACCATGATGTCAAATAGATGAAAATGGTTTTGGAAGGTTTATCTTTTAGGGCATTTTTTAATAATTTTTATTTATATATTTGTATATATGTGTGTGTATATGTATATTTTAAAAAGAAAATGGTTACGATTCTTGGACTTTCAATAAAAAGCATACAAGAAGTAATGTTAAAATAAAAAACCCCTATAGCTATATATATATATATAGAGCTAAATATCAAATTTATGGTTTGAGCCATAAATATGGTGTTATCTGTAAAATTACCTAAGTTTTTCAGCAGGACATTATGATGCATGTTAAAAGATGGTACTATGAAATTTTATATTCTTCTTGTTTTTTTGGTTTGTTTGTTTTTGTTGTTTTTTTTCCTTTTTTTGAGACAAATTGTATTCTTAACACCATTTTATTGTGGTTTTATACTAGAAAAAAAATAGAAAACTTAATTTGCTGGATAAATACATTGATTTGCCTGGCCTTTCTAACAACAAAAGTCTTTTTTTGTGCCTCAACAGGACTTATTTTAATTTATTAGGATGAAGACCATCTTTCAGTTTCCTAGACAAAAGGTACATCTAACAGAATAAAAAGAAGCTCTTAACATGTTGCCTAAATCTTTGTATAGTCAGCAAGGCTCATTTTTATTGATGTTTTATAGCAGCCATAAAACTGGTTGACCTCAATCAACCAGTCTCCCAGGGAAAATACCTCTGCCAGCAAATACCAGACAAAAAATAGGTCAGGGCATTTCCTACACAGCTTTAATTTCTACAAGCTGAGGACAAACTTGCTTGCCCTGTCCCTATTCCAGATGCAGTGTCTGACTACAAGGTGCCAAACTGAGTGAACATCCCACTGCTTCACCAATGAGCCAAGCAAGAGCCCACCATGTGTTGGACCCCTGCACCCACCTGGCCAAAACAGCCCTTCCACCAGGCAGCAGGTCCACAAACATATTTTGTACACCTCCTCTATTTTCCCAGTTAAAAAACTGTAAACCTTATCCCAACCAAGAATGAAAAAGGAACTTTTGGAGGTAACATATTTAAGTAAGAAGCGGTTCAATAGCTTGCTCCAGGCCATAGAACACACAATTTTGGAAGTGAAAACTGAACCTCTATGTTCAACCACATCCTTTGCCAGTCAAGATTACATGTTTCCAGAGCAAAAGATGGAAAAAAGAAAAAAATCTCCAATTCGATCACACCACAAACAAGGTATGGTTGCACACCAGGCAGCTCTTTAATTCATTTCAACCAAAAAAAGTATTTTAAGGGGGAAAAGCAAGTTTTCTTTTCTTCCTGTTTACTTCTGTATTGGAAATCATCACAGAACATCTCCACAATGCTCTCAGTAGTCCTTGGGTAGGTGAAAGTTTACAACTCTTTTAATCTACCTGTCTCCCAGGTAACAGACCAATGTATTATTTGCTCAACTACCAGTATGCTCAAGGCAACAGATTTTAAAAGAGAATGGTAACTATGTATAGGTGGAAGCTGATTTGCACCTTAAGTTCAAAAAATAGCATTCCTAGAAAAGCGTGGATGCATGCTCCACACACTGTGGGATCACAGTTTCACACAGGTGCATACCACGGAAAGCAATTTTAAGAAGCTTTGCAAACCAGTCTTTCAACTTATGCGAGTTTCACAGGGCTATCTTTGTGTGATCGTTTCAGATCAAGGCATATGTAGGATAAATAAAAAGTGTAAGCAAAAAGCACTGGTATTAAAAGCATTTAACTGGATAAAATAAAAATAAATAAAACTTTACCTCGAACAATAAGTTGAGCAAAGTTTGAGACTCCAGAGCCTCTCTCTGACTGAGTTACGCAGCGGTATAAATCCTGGTCAGTTTTTGTCACCTCTTGCAACTTAAAGGTAGCTGCAAATCTTCTGTGATTGATATTTTTAGTCTGAGCAACTGGAATATCTTCCCCATTTCTTCTCTGAAAATAAGAGTAACCAAGTCAGAGTTAATTCAAAATATATAAAAGACATTTATCATTATCATCATACAAAAAAGACACAAAAAGCAAAACTTCAACCCAAATGCACTCAGAACATGCTACCATGCATTTCCATGGTAGAAGAGCTCAGTACTGAGGTCCTGTCAAGAAACAAACAGTACTCCATATAATTTCAAAATCAAGTTAGCAGTGAAAAGTACCATGAGGATTTTGCACTGTCACAAAAACAGGACCATGACATGCTCAACTGCAACTGCCTGATAGCTGGAATCATCCTAGGACAGCCCAGCAGTAGCAGTTGTACTCCTAAGAAAATTCATTGAACTTTAAGGAGATTTATAACACATACACTGGGTGTATTGTAAGATATATTTAAACAAACCTGGCATTGAGGGATTTCAAAGGTCTGCAACAGCTCTTTTTAAACCAACCACCAATGTTTCCTTTTTAATGCTACCTTTTATCTGTCCAAGTTCAATACCTTCTAAAATTTTAGCTTTGTTATACTAAGCACCACCTATCTATCTAAAGCTAGCTGAAATAAAAAGTGGAGGGCAGGAAGGCACTAAAAGAGGAATAACACAGATCTAATTTAAAGGAAGAAGCTTAGAGAGTTCTTAAAAAAAGCATAGCTACCACAAATCACTGAAAAATTTAATCTGTCTGGAGCTGCGGGGCCAGGTGACAGGTCAATAAGACAATTTGAGCTCTTCTGGGATCATTTTTCCTTATTACCATTCACATTAAATGCTCAATTTTGATTTCACTTGAAAAACGGACCCTCCACCAAAAGTCAGCATTAAAAAACACCCAGAAACATGCACAAAGAGAAAAAACAATGTCACTGCTCTCTCCCATGGATCAACTGTATGTTATTTCCTGTCCAGGATACAGTTTCTGAGCACTCAGCATCACTCAGTCCCAGAAAGATGGCAGCATTTGCTTGTAACCACTCATTCTGCTCAACACATAGCAAAGCATGACCTCTGTGAACATTTTTAACTCCAATCAACCCCTTGAATGAGAAACTTCATTGAGATTTTAAACTCCAAGCTTTCTAACACCAAAAGCACTACTGCTGAGCCACAGAATTTAATAACCTGAAAACCTGTGGCAAAACACAAAGGGCAGAAAAACGAGGTGATTTAATGCTGCATGTCTATATCAGGCAGCCTCGTCACAGGCAGGAGTACTTCATAACATTTACACCTACCCTTTGTTGTCCTAGCATGGGCTAGTCACTTTAAACTGTTTTGTGGTAGATTAACCAGTGGTCCATTACCATTGAAACAAGCATTCAGTCTAACTATTAACAAGTTTAAACAGATTAATTCTATTTATACCAAGCAGGCAGACTTCAGTCACCCACATTCCAGTACAAAGACTATGCCATTATCTTTGCCAGTTGCAGGTTTATTGGTGGGATTTTCTCACTGCAGGAAGACACCATCCAGTTTCCCTCACCCAGCCACCCTCTCTGCCATTTCCTCAGGTGTGAGCTCTGTCTGCAGGGCTGGGCCAGAAAGAGCCACAAGATACCAAGAGCAAAAACAGATTTCCAGAACAAAAAGGCACCCAGGACACTTCCAAAAGGTACTCTTATTGCTCCTCCCTAGAACTGTCATCATCTCATAACGGCCACAAACCTGGTTATCACAGGGGTAGTCTCTGAGAAGGTATTCCCACGGCAAAAGCAATGGATGTTTGGCTTTAGGACACCTGGACCAACAATGGTGCCACCAAGACACCGTGTGACAGGCACAGGCTCCATCCTCAGCTCTGGGTATCTGACTCCAATTTAGAAAAATTAAGGAAGTTTTCTGATGCCTGCAAACACTCCTACACATGAAAAGCCTTATTGAACTTCAGGAATCAATGAAATTATTAAATTTCAATATCAAGCAAATGAGTGATGATGCTAAAGGCTTTATTTCAGTGATGGTTAAACAACATTAAAATTATTTTGTGGAAGGTGCACCTTCCCCTCCAGGCTTCTTTGATAGAAAATACTAAATTTGAAAGAAGGCTTTTCAAGACTTGAACTCCCCACCCTCCTCTCCACCTCAGCCCTGCCCCCATTCCCCAGTGCCAATCAAAGATTGGAACTGTCAGAAATTTTATTTGTTTTTAATTTATTTATTATAAATATATAAATATAAACCCTGTATCTAGTGCCCTGAAATAACCAAAATAAGGAAACCTCATGGTACTTTCTTCCTCTCAGGTTTGTCCTGTGCCCTGATGGCCTTGCCACATCATAGCCACCCAGCAGAAGGAAGTCAAACTCCCCACTAAACACAAACTTGCCATGTGATTGTCAAAAATACCAAGCAGCCAATAATAAACCAAAGGTGTATCTTTAAACCTTATATGATAGCAGACTTGACAAGCAAACCATGTAATGCAGTCATTTTTGTTCTTCTATGAAGGGAAAATACATATTAGGGAGTTCTCTAAAATGAAGGACTCAGTTTCAGTAAGTCCAGCTCTTTAAATTGGAATGCCAAACGCTTAGTCTGCAGCAGAGAAGCACATCCAAGCTACACTATATAAAATAATTTACACTCTGAAGATCAGAACTTGCTTACTTAAGCTCATCTGCATGTTTCAAATTGAGAAACAAAGTGAATTTGGCTTCTACTTAAAATGAAATATTAATTCACTTCCAGTGAAATTAATTAAAATAAAATTTGACAAGCTTTACAGTTCTAGAACAACACCTCAGACTTTCTTTATTTATATCAGTGATTTCCTGCCATATTATCTTACAAGGCTTGGAGCAGTTACTCTAATTTCTCTGTATTAGAATTTGTTTCTTGGGAAACAACCGCACAACTACATTTTCCAAGTCCTTCTTCATGTATAGATTATCCATTAGAATATTTCTCCATCATTAAAATGATGAAAAGTTCAAACAGAAGAGAGTGCTCATCTAAAAATGAATGTTAAAGAAAAAGCCCTGCATTCACTTCAGTGAATATTCCTTACACTGGTAACCCATTAGCCAGTCAGAGTTCAGATGCACTGTCACAATCTCTTAATTAAATTCTTCTTTTTAATGTCAGAACATTACCACTGATTTTAAAGGAGAGGAAAGAAAGGCAGCAGTGCTCTCTGCTTATTAAGGGTTCCTGGTACATACTGTTTCAATTTATGTCCTGTTCACACTGAACAGATCTTGAAAATGCTGCTCAATTAAGTTTTAAAAATTCAATTTAAAATTAATGTGGAGTTATACTAATGGGTAATGGCTGTACCCTGTGTGATCCTTGGTTCCTCCAGTCTCTTGCTGTCTGATTTGATAACCCTAAATTGCTCATTTAAGAGAGGTCACCACCAGGCAGTTCTCCTCTTTTGTGAAAATAACTCTGGGCTTCACAAAGAACTACTCTAGTCTCTAAACACTTGATTAAAAGAAATATTAGCCTGTGAGAAAACCTCCTTAATTCTGGCATTCCAGGCATTTAAAATTATAATCTTAAATAAATCACTCTGACTTCAAGGTTATTTTTAATTTGATAGGAACATGATTTCATTAAACTTTTTTCAGGCAATGAAATTAGATCATCTATATTTTAAATAAAGTCAACAGCAAAGCCTACACAGCTTAAAAACAATCTTGAGTAAATTAACAATTAGTCTTAAATATCTCTCTTTTGCCTTATGAAAGAAATCAAGCATTTAGTATATATGAAATGCAATTTTAGTGGATCCTTTAGAACCTGAGTGGAACCAAAAGAATTTAAACTGCAAAGTGTTATTTAATTGGTAGAATTTAAGTGCATATCTTATACAAATTAAAAACTTATCCTTAACTTTTCAGGTTGAAAAGTTGTGAGCTTTGCTTTTTTTGGTTAAACAGCAATGAGACACCTGTCTGCAGTGATGTTCCCTCAAAATTTTCCAGAACCCTTTTTTTCACACCAGTGATTTTTACAAGCCTGGACAGTTCAACCTTACACATCCCCATCCTTTTCTTACTGTAAACACCTTAAAATAAGCCCACTCTGCTGCTAATAATTACAGTCAACTCTGGTTGCCTTCTAGGGCTCCCGGCTGGATGCCAGGATGCCTCCGGAGATCAGAAGATGTCAACGCTTTGGCTGCAGTGACACCCGTGTTACCTTGGCATCAGCGACCTATCAGCTGCCCTGCACTTGCCCCCTCCTCACCTTCCCTCCTGTGCTCACTTACAAAAGCCAACCTGGAATATGAAAAATCTTCCTGAGAACTCTCTCCCTCCCCATATATTATCATCACCAAATGGATCAGCTTGTGATCGGATTCACTGCACGGCCACGGGCAGCAGAGGAGAGGGCAAGTTATGTGTGGTAAGCAGGGCACAAGTCCACAGTTTGTCTGAGCAATCCAGTCCCCAAAGCTGCAATCAGAACTTCACCAGCAGCACAAGGGCTGGAAAGACAACCCCATCAGCCCAGGGCATTAAACCTCTGCTGCCTTCAGCAAAGGGGCATTTGTAAACAACATGTTCCAAAACATTCCTGGGATTACTCGTTATGTAAAGGGAGAAATGTCTCTTTTTGATGGAGGAAAAAAAGGAAGAGGGTTGACTGTGGATGGTTTGAATGTCAGCAATAATGCACAATCTCTGCCAGATCATGTTTTCAAAAAAATTAAAAAAAAAAAAAAAAAAAAAAGATAAATAAAAGACACAAATAACTAAAATGTTTACATTTTATTTTATATGCACCTGTCTGCCACTTTTCCACAGACATACATGTTCTTTTAGAGCATTTAAGATACAATTTCCAAATGGAGAAAAATCTGAAACCATTTCATTATTATTATTATAATTATTATTATATTTTCTTCTTTCATACAAATGTCTCAATATATTCTTGGCATTTTGAAATTTATTAACATACTAGGAACATAATAGAGTGTGACATATATTTATTGTGGGAAATTATTAAAAAAATTATTTTTTCCCCCCACAAAGGTTTTAATTACTGAACAAAGTGGGATTATTTTTCCAATTTTATTTGTAAGTACAAAATTTAGCCTAAGAATTTTTTTTCAAGATGATCATGAATTAGAAATATAGTAATTATGTAAGTAATATGCCTAATTATAAATATGTACGTAATAATAAAATAATAATTATGTAATTATGTAAGTAGTAATGTAAGTAATAAAAAATAATAATTATGTAATTATGTAAGTAATATGCCTAAACAGTCCTATCTTCTAGGAATAAAAGAAAGTTAACTAATAATTTTTTTTGATTGATTATTAAGGGGAAGCATTAATTTTTTTTTTTAGTAGGAAATTAGTAGGACTTGCTTTAACTTTCTGGTCTCCTACATGCATAGCAAACCAGAATAAGATTCTACTTCCCAATGAACTGTGTATTCATTTATTAGCAAGAAAAGCTGCACAACTTTTCCCATGCAAACATACACTGAAGATCATGAACAAATGTGACAAGCTGAGCTTTATCCTGCATGCTGCATTGCAGTACAGAAAAATCCACGATTACTTAAAATGTCTTGGTATCATGCACTGCTGTTACTCAAACTTGTCCCCTTTGAAGTAGCTCAAATTTCTATTACATTGCACTGACCCTCCTACTGAAGAAATCAAGGGCTCTGATGGAATAATATAATTGAGAGCCATCTGGCCCTTTAGAGGTAGCACTTATAATTTATTTTATTATAATAAGAGCCACCCTAGGCAAACTAGCAAAATTCATAGTACCGTGTCCCTGACCATGCCACCACACAAACAAAAGCCACACTCACTTTCTCTGAGCATTTTAAAGCCTCTTAGTTTGAGCCTAATTGAACTCATGTTGAACATTAAAAAAAAAAAGTATATATATATTTTTTTTTAAATGGAGCTTCTCAGAAAGCCTTGGCTCTGGATTGCAGTGTTCTTGATTTAAAAAAATAACAACAAGCAACCAAAAACGCACAACTCACAAAAGTATGGATTCCTGACACAGTGATTTAAGGTCTATGTCACCTTGAGCAGTGCACAGTGAGCTACAGTATTTATCCTACAGCACAAAATAAAAAAAAAAAACTGCTTAGTTAGAATACAATGAAGGAAAAATTTTGCAGAAGAGCCCACCACTGAGGGCTGAAACACCACAAGATAGCTCCTCAAAAATTTGTCAGCACACCATTTTACCCTTTTCTAAAAGCATCCAAGCCTACCAGCTGCTCTTATTCTTCTGTAATTCATTAAGTCCTGCAGCTATTTGAGAAAACTAGCGCCTGGGGTATTAGGCTACCTACCACATCACACCACTGAGGAGAAGACAACCTGGATGCAGGTGATAACAGACAAGAATCCCAGGACAGAATGGCCAAGGAATTTGTAACAACGTCTTTTTATATACATCACCTTTATTTCAGGTGTCTCATTTACTAGGGTGCTTCAGCCACTGGCTGACTGAGGAGCAACTACCAGGACTACACAAAAGGACCAAACCTCCATGGGAGCTGTTCTACCTGTAAAGTACAAAATGGCAGGAGGGGAAAGAGCCACCACCGAGGCCACAATCAGCAGCACAGCTCCCAGCACCAGATGCTCCAGCCACCACAGGACCCCGGGGAAGACCTACAGGGAGGGCAGCTCCAAAGGCTGCTGTATAAACTAAATGACTGGTAGCTATGCAGACCAGAGGACTTAGCTAACTGGGGCAGAATTAAATTAAGACCAGGAGGATTACACTATTTCATGTTGTTGAAACCTAGGATGACCGGGCATCTAGGGGAAACTGCCATATTTATCCATGGAGCTGATAAATTGAGGCAGGAGAGAGGGAGAATGGTTCATTCAGGGTTAAAAGACATAGATAGGGTCAAAGGTGAATAGAAGGGGAAAAAAACAGAGGAAAAAAAACTTTTGTGAAAAAAGTTATGAATACTTTAAATTTTCATTTATTAAATTTTCAACCCTTTTTCATTTAAAGGGTTGAATATTCTGTACAACCATGTCTGAGTCAGGAGTGTGCAATACAGAATAAACTACAAGTCAAGTAATTTACAAGGAGCCTAATAGATCACTTCAAGGCAGCTTTTCATACACCTTTGCAAAAAAGGTTTGGGAAACCAAAATGTCTATCACACACCATAAACATGATGAGGTGAAAGTGAAGGTAGAATAGACAAGTCATTGCAAAAATGTCCTCTATGCCTCCCTACACTGTGTCTTCCTTTCAAAAACATATTTTCTGTAAGTAAAAGCAACCAATATGAAACAAATGAGGAAAGTGAAGTTTCTGTGCAAGCCTCAAGCACAGGAAAAAAAAATTCTATCCTGCTCAGCCACTGTCAGTAATCAAGATAAAGGTAAGATGATGTAGACTTGAGTAGGATTTTACTGGCTGAGGAAAGAAGGTTTGGCACAAACAGCCCAGTTTGCTGTGCAGATTAGTACTTGCTTTAGGCAGATGATGCTGATAATCCAAAAAAGTCTTCTGTCTCCCCAGAGGCTCACCCACTGCCACCCAGGGAGAAGAGCAAAACCAGAGCCATAGGCCCTCTCTCTTCCTGCAGCCTCCACACAGCACCATAGCTCTCACTCCTCCTTAGGGCAGCAGGCCTGACTGACTTATTTCAGTTCAAAACCAAAAAGCATCAAACTTGACAGTTGACCAAAACCAAAAAGGGGATCAAAACTCTCCATCACAGTTCCACGGCTGAAACCCTGCGGATGCTAGCAAGGCATATTCTCTGAACTCTCTCTAGCCAGCACTGAACAAAAAGGCAAAATAACAAAGCTTTTCTAACACTCAGAGTATACTCAGCCCTCCTTAGCTTTCAGGGATCATAAAATTTGTGCAAACCAACAAAAAACACTCTTCCAATGTAATGAACACAGTGAATAGGCAAGTGCACTGTAACAGCAAATGTTTTATCATCAAACTAAAGAAAGGGTATCTTAACCAGTTAATTAACTGTATCAAAATGCAATGGTATCTCAAAAGGCAAAGTTACATTAGAAAACTCACAGAAAGCAACATGCAAACAGTGTAAAACAAAGTTAAATTGGACGTGACTCTCCTATTAAAAATGCATTTTTTCTGAGACCAAAACAAGCCTCCTAGCATTCACTGTTAGGTTAGCTAAATGGTTTACCCCAAAGACCCACAGCCCACACCTCAACCCTCCTGCTGAATACTAATCCAAGTCTTCACCTGGGAACAGCAGGAGGAAAGGACTTCTGTTGCATAACTTGTCTCCTTTGAGGGAAATAGCCCTTCCAAAAAGCAAAACAAAATAGTTAATGTCTTGTCCCTCAACCCTTTGCCAGAGGCACGAATTTTTATACAGCCTTTCTAATCTAAATTCCTGGAATATTATGTTGATCGTGCACAATGCATCATCACAGGATACCATCTGCACGTGCCCAGTCCAAAGACTTGTTAAAGAGCACATATATGCAGTACCTAGCAAGAAAAATGAATGCTAAATATCACATCCTATTCTGTGGCAATCAGCACCAAAACCCAAGATGATGGTGAACAGGGCATTGGGGATTATGGCAGTTTCCTCTACAAAAGGAGTGGGATGCAGCCAGTTGTTTGAGCCCGAACAGACGCTCACTCATCCTCCAGTAACAGTTGGTACCACTGGGAGGTCAGCCCGACTCCATTGTTTTTGCAGCAATTTGCATTTTATTTTCCATAATGCTGTTTAATTTCACTTTTTCAATTATTCCTCTCAGGCAATTGCTTTAATTATCTGTTATTCCACGAGGAAAGACACTTTCCTCTGGCAGAGACACGGGCTGCATCAGACCGTATTAATGCTGACGAGTCTCTCCACGGGCGAGCACGGGGCTGCTGCGCCAGCCTTGGCAGCCCGCGTGGAGGGCAGTTAGCCAGCACCCACAGCTATTGCTGACAGATTGGCCCGCTCGCCACCGCTCAGATGGCAAATCTGCCCAGGATTACAAGGCGCATATTAAACCTTTAAATGCATGCAGCCGGCACCCCTTTGAATTTCAGATTCGCCAAGGCAAATGGTATCACCGCAGAGCGTGGCAAAGCGCATCTGACTGCAAAGCCAGAACAAGCCGCTTTCCCTAATCCAATGCTGTGTTAATGCAAAGCTCAGCAATGATGGATGGACTCATTAGTGCTGCAGTTATCGCCATCTGAACCAGGTGCCAAGACATATGGTTTAACAGATGTTCCAGCAAAAAGCTCTGTATGCTGCGCTGTACGAGTGTCCAGCTGAACTGGACATCGATAAAGACATGAAAATCGCATTGGGCTTCTGGGAGCCACAATGGTTCCCAGCTCAGGAAGCCGTTAAACACAGCCCGATTATGCAAAAAACCCTATTGCTCTGATATCCCAATTAGATTGACAAAACAAATGCTGGACAACACATACACTGCTTTCTGGAGTCTTGGTGTATGCAAATGTTATTTAATCTACCCAGTCAATTCTATTTCTCTACTATCTTAGCAAGGAAATGAAGCTTTCTTCATACAGAAATCATCACATGAAATAAGCAAACAGAAAAATAATATAAGACAGAAAAATAAGGAAATAAGCATCCCACTCTTGAATTACCATGTTTAGAATGCGTGCACTATTCTTTCAAAAATTTAATATACAACACATATCCATTCTGAGCATAGGATTACCATGCAGAAGCAACTTGTTTGCAAGCTTATTTACTGACACAACTCCTGTGGAATGCATGATATTTCACAGGGAAATAAATAGAATAAAACAGGGATCCTTCTTACAGTAATTTAGCAAATCAATGTGCACAAAGCAGCAAGGTGCATCAAATGTTAATAAAAGAAAAATTCCCTATTCTTTAAGCATCTTTTCAAAGAAAGAAAATTCATAGGCTTTTGAAAGAAAGAAAATCTGCAGTAAGTGGGCAAGAACCAGTTAATTATTATATCTATCTATACACACTATATTAATTTCTTTTAGACTACACACACACTTATGGTCACCACCTACAGGAAAGCATTTTTCAGCAAGAAATTCTGCTAATTCCTAAAGCTTAGAAATCAGAGCATACTAAACCATAACAGGTGGAAAACCTAGGTTAACCACCTTTGGTTTAAGAACTCCTGTGACACAACTCATCTGCTTCAGTGCAGGCAGTAAGACCAAACTACAGCTGTCAGCGTGTGATATATTACAGTGGAAATTTTAAGAGAAGTTGGAAAATACTGAAAAAAAGCCCCCCAGCATTACATTCTGAAGGGAATGACAAGTAAAAAAGATACTAAGCACTGTGAATGACTGAATGTACTTCAGAAACAACATCAATGTTGTTTAACATTTAAACAAAAACTAAGGGCTTTGAAAGCCTTTTAGAATTTGCTAATAATTGCAGGTCATAAAGAGACTCCTTCAGCACATAACCACAAAAGGTTTGATAGCCGATCAAGTTGAAAATGTGAAGAACAAAAGAATCTGAGCTGCATTTCTGTCCTGCTCCCACACCTACTATTCACACTGTCACAAAGGTGTGCTTCAGATCATCTTGTTCAACCAGTTAAATCTCTTTATATTTGCAAATATTTATTCTGTATTAATGTAGCCTCAACTTTTGAAAACTTCTGTTATCTTTACTGCTTATCTTTCAATGACAGAGCTTTGACTGTCCCAAACATTGGTCCACTGAGGCTGCAAAATACAGAGGTGGCAGGAAAGGGATATCAAAAGGGATAAGAGACCAGATACAATCCAAAACCAAGCAAACAAGAGCAGAATCTGCAGCCATGGAAGTCAGGAGAAGTTCAATTCAGTGTTAATCTCTATTTGTCTGAAATGTTTACAGACATACATTTATAGAAAATGATGTGTTGATGAAAATACTGTCATTACAGCAGTAAACACACAGGAAACCATGTATTGAAATGCTGTGCCTATTTTTGTCCATTTTTATTTTTAGGCACATAAAGCTATGTGCACTTAATTATATATACACTGGGAAAAACATAAGCATGGAAACGTACTTGCAGATAGAACATCTAGTATGTGATCAGGGCCCAATAACTAAAACAAAATTGAAGTTTACATAGGTCTACAAGGAGACACGCTGCCATAATCCCCATTTTTATATCATGGGGTTACATTCTTTCCCTCTTCTCTGCTTCTAATCAAACATCCCATTTTTTTTCCACCTGCTGGCATTACTTATATGGGTAAGTAAGACATGAATCAAGCTGGGGAAAAAGACACACACGAAAAAACCCAAAAAACAAAAGACCAAGTAAACATATTAAAATAAAACAAAACCACAAAACCAGAAAAAACATGAACAAAGCAACAAAACCCAACAAAAAAATCCACAACCCCCCTCCCCCCAACAAAAAAAATCCAGTTGGAGTCAAAATATTTTTCAGTCAGATCACTTTCCTGAACTGACTTACTGGAGAGCTGCAAAAGCCCCAGATCAGTGCAGAGAGGGATCAAGAGGGTGAAGCTGATCCCGGAGCAGCTCAGACCAATCCCTGCTGAAGTAGCCATGGGAGTGCAGGACTTTGAACACAGAGCAGGGTGGCTGCTATTTTTTACTACATGCTGCTGAATTTACTTTAATTCTTCTCCAAACAGAAGACTGCAAGAGCCAGAGAACACCGGTAGAGCCTTCAACAAAATCTCTGCCTGCACATATTTACTACTTCAATGCAAGCATATGAAATCTTAGATCTCTTCAGACGCAAAAAAAGCCTGATGTCCCAGATTGCTCCTCAAACTTTTCCTTATGAAAGAATGTGTTTTAATAGCAAATTCTTTGCTGGTTTTTTTCCTTCTTTTTTTTCCTCCTCAAGGAAATATTTTTTCTTTTTCAATAAGGACACAACCAAAAGCTATTTTCTCTGAAACTATGTGCTTGGCAAGTGTCTTCTTCCCCACCATCATCCACTTAGTTTTCATTTTTGCACTTTGTCTTTTTTTTTTTTATAATGGCCTTTCTTGTTATGAGAAAAATACATTCTTGGAATGCTTCAGCTAAAGGCTCTCAAAAACAATTACTTAGGCATTTGATTTGATCTGCCAGTTCTTCCTTTCAGGCTATTCGGGCTTTATGAATCTTGAGTTTGGTCAAAGGTTAAAGCCAACCTTTTCCAAGTTACACTCCAGTGTTTCATGAGGCCCAAACATATCCATGCCAGTTTTTAAGGATAAGGAGTAAATTCACTATTACCTATGTACAACAACAGTAACTTTGAGTGCAATCTAAAGAAAATTATCCATATAGGGAAGGTTGCCAATTCACACATATTGGCAAAGTAGGATTGTGAGGTGGAATGATGAGTGAAAAAAAGTCACCCTTAAATTGGTGAAAATTCATGACTGTTTACAAGAGAAAAAGAAAGAGAACAGAAGCTCAAGTATCAAGGTATCTTCAAGAGTATCAGGGCACTTCACAAGCCCAGGCAAGGAGAGTTATAACCTCTAAAGTACTTCATCTATCACACTGTGAGAAATTATCATATCTGTGATCCATATACACACACACACAAAAATAAACTACCCATGAAGCATATGGAGGGACAAAACATATGTTTTCTGAGTTGATCTGGCTGCTAGTTGGGCTTCTCCAGGGAGTGAAAGTTAGAAAGGATAATCTGTCAGAGTTATCTGCCTCTAAGGAGTGAGTGAAAGGGAAGATTTCCAGCTGGCTGTCTCTACTGGGTCTTTCTGACCCACAATCAACTGCAAGTGGCGCTTCACAGGTTTGCTGGAATGCTCCTCATGCTATTGTCTTGCCTTGGATATAGCAAAACCCAGGCCAGTTTCATTTTTTGTGCTTTGTGTGCTCTATTTGGCAAGTCTCTGAAATCAAGCTGCTTTTTCTGAATGAGTGCATTACATGTTTACTCAATTTAAACAAATTACTGCTCAAAGACATGGACTACAAATCATTCCTACTGCTGTGATACCTTTTCACTAAATGCAATGCAGTTACTGCTTGTGTTCCTTTTTAATGTTGCAGCATATTTGTCTGATAATATCATTTGCATGTCAGATTTTTCAATCATCTTTTTAAAAAATCTCTTTAAAATTTCAAGCTTATCACATGCCTATATGCAACAGCTAGTCAAGGTTCATCAGCTCCACTATTAAAACAGAAATCAAGCTGAAATAACTGATGGTAGTTCACTTCAAAATACATTTGATCAAAAATACATATTTTAAAGTTCTGATTATAGATAATTTAAAAGTATGTTTCCCAAAAATTACATAGATTTTAGTTCTGAAAATAAACAGAAATACATATTATAGGAAAATAAAGTTTTAGAGGATATATTTAGAAACCATTCTGAAGGGATGTTGGAGCTTAAGATTTACATTTAAACTAAATAATGCACAGTTGTACATGTACCACTTAAGTGACTTTTAAATCCTTTTTAAGTGGTAAAATTTAATTTTTTTAAGAGCAACTGGAAACTTTGCCATTATGTTACTCAACCAGTGGTCTTAATTGTAAGTACCCCATTGCCATAATACAGAGGAGACTGGGTATTTTGGAGGATGATGGTGTTCATTTCTTTTTTCTCTTCTTTCATAGTAAGAAGGGTTATATTCTGGTTAGAATCATCTCTTAAATTCTGACATACATACTATTCACAATTATAAATGGGTAAAAGTTAAAGTTCCTCCTATTGTAGAGACAGAGTAAAAGGATGTGCAGCAGGCCTTTTAGGCTCTTCCATTAATATACTACTGGTGAAACTGATATGCACACAGAAGTGCAGCCATATCCCTCCAGCCACCTGCTTGGACAGGTAATTTATGTGATTAAAAAGTCCTCAAAATTCATGACAGCTGTGTTACATCTGTGTATTACTAGATCCTAAATGCCAATTATCTGAATTTAATGATAATACATTTTTAAACAGAGGACTTGATTTACAATGAGAGAAAGCACACAATGCCTTTAAGGGCCAACCTCATCCCAGCATCCACACCAGCTCTTATTTTTAATCAAAGCTTTACAACATTGCAAAACTGATTACAAGTTTCTCCGTTGAACAGACATAAAATTCCATTTAAACTGCAGAAAAATAAAAGGCATTGAATTTTAAACATTTCATCTCCAGAAAGCAGCTTGTCCTCCAGCCAAACAGACTTGCATGAGTTAGCCTTACCTGGAGCCATAACTTGTTATTCACTGCATCTCTCCCTGTAGCAATGCACTGAAATGTAGCATTCTGCCCTGCATTGACCTCTACATCCCCCAGCCTCAAAAAATGTGGAGATTTATCTGTAGAGGGGGAAAACAAAAATTACAAATAAAAGTCATTATAAAAAAATAAAGGTGCCAGAAACATTATTATCTCCCTCAACCTCCATGTTTTAACAATCTTTGGCTAAAAATGAAACAGAAGAGAGAATATTATTTGTCTCTTCTGCGTTCGAGGAGTGCTTTCAGCCTTTCCTCTTCTCCCCTGGTGATTCTAACTTTATGTTATACATGTGTTATAATAAAGTCTTTTTAAAATAGAAGCCAAAAGAAGGAGATCAGGTGCCAAAATGTCAGCAGTACTTGACAAGAATTATCTCAAAGACTTTTGACTGTATGAAATTCATCATACTGAGAAAAATCCAATTAGCAGCGTACTGCTCAAGCAAATAGATACTGCTCATGTTATTTGCAATGCAACTCAGAGCTCTTGTTTTGGAAAACAAAATCATTTGTGGCATTGAATATAGTATTTCAGGAGCTGACAAATCCATTTTTCACACTGAGAAAGGCTGTAGGAAATCTCAGTGGCACAACCACCTGAAGGATTTACTAGACCTACAAAAGCCAACAGAAATATTTGAGGAATGGGCACATTACACAGCTCACCCACCCTTTTTTCAAGAACAACTAAAGAAAACAGTAGCTGAACTGTTCTTTCTTTGTGCTTACTAAAGAAACATGACGCACAGGAAAAAACATTAAATTGGAACAAACAGGGTTTAAACATCAGTAACAAAAAGAGCTTGTCTGAATACTGTAACATACAGATAATGTGCTGGGATGACTGTACCCGAGTGCCTTTTGTTTTGGCACTTCAAAACAAAACACAAAGAAGAGAAGGAAAATACATATGAAAGCCAGATATTGAATCCAAGCAGAGCTTTGCTGAGTACAGCCATCAGATAGCTGGGGTGGCTGAAATATTAAAAAGGTAATTCACTCAAATATCGTGTAAGCTTGGTAGCTCCCAAGAGCTACTATTTTAAAAGGTTTGGAGTAGAAGAAAACATGATGTGAAGCTACCACTGGAACTTCATTATTTGGCATCATTTTGCCAAGTTGGAGCAGGATATTGTTATGTCCTGGTCATTTCAGAAAGCAAGGAAGCCACATGGTACATTAGCATGAAATCATATTTTAGAGAGGGTATGTCTAGGGGAAGATGAGAAGAGTTAAACAGAAAGAAATTGCAAAAAAATTTTGATAACAAGTGCCAGAAACACACAGTAACAATTTCTTCCTCACAACCTTTTATTAGTAGAATATTCTCATTGTGATAACTGTGTTGGCATGTATGCAATTATTCCCCAGGATTAGCAGGGAAAGGCAAGCACAAATGCCAGAAGCCTGTCCACAAAAAAAACCAAACAAAATGCAATCTCTCAGTAGTTCAACAGCCAGAAGCCTTTTTTTTAATCTATTTCGTCTGTTTAGAAAAAAAAGAAAAAAAGAGAAAAGAGATATAAAATCTGATGAACCTCCTACAAGCATCTGCCAATTCAGTTTTCTTTAATCAGTGATATATACATTAACATTAGAACCCATTTTGATTATACACACCAACTGTGTATGAGTGAAAAGACTTTGAAGATTGCCCTTTTTTTTATCCCTGTATAATATACTTCTGGCAGAAAAAGATTTCACCCAGGTAAATCACTATTGCAATCACATTTCTTCCTGGAAGCTGCAACAAAAATACTATTGAAAGAACAAAGAATATCAGTGATCAAGTGATGAAAACTGAGCAGTCCACAGCAATATCATATATGTCCTGAAAAGACACAGAAAAATGCAGCTCTTAATCATTACTTACCACAAGGGTAACTCAAGACCTGGATGTCATCAATAGCAATGTAGCCATTTCTTCCATCTGAGACTTCAGCTTCAAATATTACCTGTCAAAATGAAAGAAAAAATGTTTACAACACTCATTTCTACAGAATTCCCCCAGTGGCAAGGGTGTAGATATAAGACACGTTGCCTTTTTCATTTAGTTGAAGTTCCTACAAGGTTTGACAACTGAATGGAATATTTATTACTCGGTGTGGTGTAGTTCCATACCATTCATATACATGGCTTGCTTTGGATTTGCTGCTCATAGCACACCAGAAAAATACATGTTTAACTGCGTACTGCTTTATCTCAGCTAAATGTGCAAACACGATTCAATTCCAAAAAAATGCTATTACTTTCAGATGGGTTAGGCATCACAGCACACAGGTGATCAACCAATTTTAAGAAAATTTGTTTTCTTCCTGGGGGTCACAATATAGTCTCCTGCAACCTCCTGCAGCTCAGTTGCACAGGAAAACACAGAAATAGTGCGGCACTCTCCAGTGGCAACAAAATGAACAGCTGTGGCACGAGATTTATGCAGTTGTCATTAACTTCATTCTTCCTTCTTGCAAGGCAGTGAGGAAATTCCTATGTATGAAGAAAAAGAAGATACTGTCTTCA